>NC_089250.1:137684472-138003043 GCF_963930625.1 Muntiacus reevesi
AGTGGGAGTAGTTAGACAGGCCTCCAAGTTTGAGAGCTGTGGGTTCTAAGAGCTGGTGGTTGAGCTACTCCTGGAGCCAGTGAGGGGAAGGAGGGGAAGGGCGGCCTGAGAGTGAGGGAGGAGCGCATGGAGACGACAGACGTGGGAAGACAACCTTTAGTTGTCTGAGAGTGTGATGCTCCATTCGGTGCTAAATAAATAGAAAGACCGATGCCCAGGCATTGTTTTGTTATTGGTATTTTGGAGTGTTTCCTTGTTCATTTTGTTTAATACCATAATACAAAAAGGGCCATAAATGCATGTATTTTGTTTATGACTACAGTTTACGTTACTCTTTTTTTTTTTTTTTCCAGGAGCCTTGCAAACAACAATCTCCAGACTCTCCCAAAAGATATTTTCAAAGGCCTGGATTCTTTAACAAATGTGTAAGAGGACCTAAGAAATCACTGATTAATTAACTAATTTGCAGTAGTTAACAAAGAAGTCTGGTGTTGATTATTAAAATTTTTAATTGGCTTTAAATTAAATGAGAAATTTAAAATTTTAATTTGTCTTAAAATTTGAATTTAGTTGGACTACTGTTTGAGTCTCCTAGGGTTTCCTCCACTATAGTTTGAAAACATAACCCTAAGCTTTCCTTTGATAAAGTGTGTGTCTGTATGGGAGGGACTGATGACAAGTGACTTGGGGGGAGACAGGGGAAGAGGAGAGCTAGATAGAAATTTCAAGAAGCCTTTTTTTTTTTTTTTTCTCAAGGGGTTCAGGAAATGGGGCTACAAAGGAAAAACACAAAGAAGTCTGGGTAACTGACAGAATAAAGATGAAAGGTTACACCCATGGGTTGGTCAGTCAACAGAGAAACGGAGCAGGAAGTGGGGGAAGGGAGAAAAGTTTGCCTTTTCTCTCATTACTCTGAACAACAACCCTAGGCTTAATCCCCAGGAATTTGGCTTAAGCCCCAGGAAGGGAATGAACTTAATTATTTTTGACCCTTTTTCAAACAAAAGAGCTTTCAAACTTTGACTTTTAAGCCTCAGAGTGAAAGATCTTTGGAAGGAATTTGTATATTTTGCAGTAAGCAAAGCAAGTAATGTATGCCTAACCGTCTCAAAAGCAATTTAGCTTCAATAAGTGCCTTCCAAAACATTAGAAAGGTATTTAAATGCCACAAGGTAGAACATAGGAACAAACGAAAGATGTGTGAAAACAACCATATTTATCAGGTCCTTTGCTATAGAATATATATTCAAAACAACTTTTCTGCAACAAAATTTGAGTCAAGTATCCTCGCCTAAACCCAGTATTTAACATCAAATCAGCTAGCTAGTGAAAAACTTTCTTTGTTCCTTGTAGTACTCCCCCAGCCCCTCCTCCATGCCTATTACCCCAATTCCTGAAAGATGGTTTATTTCCAAGAGAGTGTCAGAATCAGGACACTTCCAAAGAGTCTTGGACAGACCACAGTTATCCACTCCGATTTGCAATAGATCAGAAAAGCTGACACTCATTATTTCTGGGTCAGAGTAGTCTTGGGATATGAAGTCTGTCCTACGAATGTCTTGCAAGTTAGATAACTCCATAGCAGACTTGGGGATATAGCTTGTTTGGAGACCCTCTGGCCCAACATTATGTCAGTCTAAACTGCACACTAGCAAAAGAAAAGTCACTTGAAAAGGGCTCAGTTTCTCCAAGGAATCGTATCATGGGTTTGGCCTACCTTGATACGCCCAAATCAAGAATTATTTAAGAAGTGCAAGGATCCATGCCAATATGCCTTTTAGTAGATTTCTTGGTTTTCTTTATCCCTTAAAACACATTTTTAAGTGCTCCAACACTTAAAAATTATTCTTGTGCTGTGTGAAAAGTAGACAATACCTATCTTAGGAATTCTATGGGACAGAGACGAGTTTTAGGAAAGAGATTGGATTTCTGAGCAGAAACAATGCAAATAAACAGAACTGATGAGTTGGGATCATATGTGGAAATTTAAACTATCTGTGCTGTGCAGTTTATTATGGGCATGAGCTATTGTATGTCTGCATTAACTCGGCTGTATCGAAGTCATTTCCTATTAAAATTGAATTTGAAGACCATGGAATAGGATCAGGGTTAATTACATCTGTGAGGAAGAAGAAAAGGAAATAGCTCACTTGATTTAATTAAATATGGTTCAACAGTCACTACATTCTGTGTTTTAGAACCCGTGTTGCCCAATATGGTAGCCGCACATGTGATCACGGAACACTTAAAATGTGTTCCTAGTGTGACTGAGAAACTGAATTTTAAATTTTACTTAGTTTTTTTTTAATCAAATAAAAAACTAAATTTAATAACTGATTTTTCTGTTCAATTATTGGAAAAGTTTTAGGTATGCTTGGAACAAATCGGGTGTATGAATTTTTTTTTTTTAACTGTGAATTTTATTGAATCTAAACACAAATCAGGAACTTCTGCTGAAATTTTATTATCCAAATTGAGATATACTGTAAGCATAAAATACACATTGGACTCCACAGAGACTTAGTATAGAAAAAGCATGCAAAATATCTCATAAGTAACTTTCATATTACTATATGTCAAAATGATAAAATTCTGTATGTTTTGGGTTACATAACATATGATATTAAAAATAATTTCATCTGTTTCTTTTTACTTTTTTAATGTGTCTATAGAAAAATTTTAAACTACATATATGGTTCACATTGTATTTCTATGGACAGCACAGCTCTAGACTGAACTACCTTTGAATCCAAGAGGGAGTAAGTTATGAGGTTCCATTGACTGGGGTGGCTTGCAAGGGTGCACTGTGGTCCTCTCTGAGCCCAAAGTGAACGATCAGACAGGTTCAAGGTAGATTATGAGGCATGATATAAAACCAGGTGAGGGCATCCTGCTCATGTAATTGCTATGGTAAGAGTCATGCCTGTGAAGGAAGGACCCTTGTATATCAAAAGCAGCTGAAGTTTGTCTTTCAGTGACCTGAGAGGTAATTCATTTAATTGTGACTGTAAACTGAAGTGGCTGGTGGAATGGCTAAGCCACACCAATGCAACTGTCGAAGACATCTATTGTGAAGGCCCTCCGGAATACAAGAAGCGCAAAATCAATAGTCTTTCCTCTAAGGATTTTGATTGCATCATTACAGGTAATGTATTCCAAATTATTCCATCTCATAAAATTAAACTAAGGGTTACATTTTTTTAAACATATGCAGGAACTGATATTTTTTATACATTAAAAACCAACTGAGCAATTTAAAGATATTATGAACCATTAAAATTTCATGTGTTTAAAAGCAAAGTAAAATTACCATTTTACTGTTTCTCTAGAATAAATGTATTTCTTATGGACATTTTAGATCTAGCCAACAATTGAGGCATTAGCACAGCTACTAATCATCATTTTCAATTTTTGCAGAGTTTGCAAAGTCTCAAGACCTGCCTTATCAATCACTGTCCATAGATACTTTTTCTTATATGAACGATGAGTATGTCGTCATCGCTCAGCCTTTTACTGGAAAGTGCATTTTCCTTGAATGGGACCATGTAGAAAAGACCTTCCGGAATTATGACAACATCACAGGTATGAAAAGGCTAACTGTATTTTGAATGGAAAGTTAAACTCCTTGGGTCAAGGGCAAAAAGAAAAGATGAATGATATCAGGGAATGCTTTTGGCAGGTTTGTAGTTTAGTCGCTAAATCGTGTCCAACTCCTGGGACCCTATGGACTGTAGCCCACCAGGCTCCTCTGTCCATAGGATTTTCCAAGCAAGAATATTGGTGTGGGTTGTCATTTACTTCTGCAGGAGATCTTCCCAATCTAGGGATCAAACCTGGGTCTCTAGAACAGTAGGCAGTACTTTACCAATTGAGCTACCAGGTTTAGAATCATTTGAATCCTAAATCTACCATTTGAGATTGTTCCCTAAAGCTTAATTTCCTCAGTTGTAATGGTAATACTAATATCTAACTTGCAAGGTTCTTATGAAATAATGAGAGCACATGTTCAAGAAACTTAGCATAGGACCTATCTTAGTAAATACACAATAAAAAGTGGGTTATTTTTCTTGAAAGAAAAAGTACTGGACTAAGAATTATGAGTTCTATCTAGGTTCTGCCACAAACAAACTAGTTAAGTCACACTCTCACTGGGTCCATTTTTTAAACTACAGAATTGAGTTTATTTTAGATCGATGAATCTCAAATTTTATTGCAAAAACATTACTTCTGCAAAATGTTCATGTATGACTTGTGACATAAGGGTTTTATGGTCCAGTAAATTTGGGACCCATATCTCCCTCTTGGAGATTCATAATAACACACATTAGAGGCTCTGAGAAATCCTGCAGTGAGGACACAAACCTCTTTCTAGTATTTTTTGCATTTGATGATGGAAATCTTTTTTTTTTTCCCATGAAAGCTTTTACTTAGGTCACCTCTTAAGTTTCTTCCTCATTTCAAAAACTTTTAAGTGTTAAGTCATAAATTAGAACATGAGGCTCCCTCTGAAATCACCTTCACATCAGCGTTAGCTTCTAACACCCTTAAACTTGCTTCTGAGAGCACTCCCACATTCCCATAGAAGGTCACCCACTCGACAAGGCTGGGATGGTTATAACTAGATTTTGTTGGCAGTCATCAACCCTATTGCTCAAAGGATCAGGACAGGTTTCGGTCTTACCTAAGACTGAGTTGCCCAGATAACTGAATCCCCTCCAAACCGAGACCCTCCTAGACTCCTCTTTCCTTCTCAAGGAGGAAGGCTATGCTTCCCTTTCTCCTGAAGCCCCCTCAGTTCTCCAGTGGATTGCAGCAGGACTTTGCGCAATCTAAACCAGCTTCTTCTTACATGCGTACAGTCTCCAATTGCTATGAATGAATCTTTAGATGAACACTTGAAAGAAAAATGAATCATATATTTGCAGACTTCCAGATGACATTATCTAGTCCAGGATGATGAATATATGTCATATATGCAGTCACTCTCCCCTCCCTCACCCCATATAGACACTGCTAATCTATCATGATGTTCTTTCTTGCAGAGGACAGAATCCTTCTTAATACAGTTCTCCAGGCTGTCCCAATCAATCAATCAATATTGGTACATGATTGAAAACCAGTAGCCATCTCTAATCTAGTTTCAACTTTCACTGTATAGAAGGGAAAACTGAATCTCAGAGAAGAGATTTTCTTAAGGTCACAGAATCAGCTGAGTCTTGAAAAGGGTCATAAATAGAATAATTTTGCCTATGCATGAAGTCAATTAATAGAAAGAGTCGATGTGGAACTTATTACCTCAAAGCCCTTAGAGCTGCAGGTAGAAAAAGCCTGGGGCTAGATTTGCCTTGCTTTCTTTGGGTTTCAGAGAACCAACCTCACTCTAGAAGGTCAGAATCTATTGATAACTTAAACTCTTAACAAAGGATACTGAGCTAGGCTTCTGACAGACCCCCATATAGTTTTCTGAGATTTCCCAAAGTAACTTTCAGGAGCATCGCCCATGGCTGTACCCCTCTTTCACTTTTCTTAAGGATTCTTCCTTCTTCTCTTTTGCCACTAGTGACCTAAAGCTTCAGAAAAATCCCGAGTGATATCTCTCTTTTCTTAGGGGAAAGTTAGTCGATTCTAGAGCTAGAAACCATTCATTACAGAGAACACAGCAATTGAAGATAGAGCTGTGGGCTGCCCAGGCCACTGCTCAAGACTTGGTGAGGTTGTCCTAGAACCTTGTGGAATCCAAGCCCAAGTTGGAAGCCCCAGTACAGCTAACTCCTTGCCCTGGGTTAAGTTAAAAGCATAGGGACACTGGTAGCCTTGGGCTTGAATCCCAACTCTGCCTTCTAGCAGCATCGAACCTCTCTGACTTTCAGCCTGCTCACCTGCAAAAGGAAGGGTAATAATAATAGTTATCTCTTAAGATTGGTGGGAAATTTAATGAGATGATCTGGCAAAGCATAAAGTAGGTGCTCAATAAATGGCAGTTTCCACTAGAATTACTGTGACTAACTCATTGATACGTCAGGGAAAGCAATGATTCTTTTCTATAAGAAGTGAGAGGAGAGGGAGCTCCTTGACGGTCCAGTAGTTAGTACTCACTGCTTTCCCTGTTCAATCCCTGATTGAGGGAACTAGATCCATATGTGACTTGGCCAAAAAAAAAAAAAAAGACAAAGAAGAGGGACTTCCATCGCCGTCTTCCAGGGTCTTCCACTGGCAATTCAGTGGTTAAGACTCTGCACTTCCAATGAAGGGGGTGCAGGTTCAATCCCTGGTCAGGGAACTAAGCTCCCACATGCCACGTGGTGCAGCCAAAAATTTTAAAAAAAAAATTAAAGACAATGAAGAAGAACAAGAGAGAGGGAAAACTCAGGCTGTAGCCATGTGTCCTGAATGTCTAGTACACATTGGATGTGACAAGACAACTCTACTGTTGGTAACAAGGCTCCATGAGGCAAAAAGGCACAGTCTTGTTGCCACTGGATCTGATTAAAAAACTGGCTTTGCCTAATCAAACAAAGAAATCTCTTATTTCAGGCTGAAACAAGATTTTGATGGCAGCTGCATGGTTTCAGCCTGTGTATTAACATGCTCCAAGAGAAGGATGGCCATCTTCCTAATCTCTCATTTGTCTTTCCCAGGCACGTCCACTGTAGTGTGCAAGCCTATAGTCATTGAAACTCAGCTCTATGTCATTGTGGCCCAGCTGTTTGGTGGCTCTCACATCTATAAGCGAGACAGTTTTGCAAATAAATTCATAAAAATCCAGGATATCGAAATCCTCAAAATCCGAAAACCCAATGACATTGAAACATTCAAGATTGAAAACAACTGGTACTTCGTTGTTGCTGACAGTTCAAAAGCTGGTTTCACTACCATTTATAAGTGGAATGGAAATGGATTCTACTCCCATCAATCTTTACATGCGTGGTACAGGGATACTGATGTGGAATATCTAGAAATAGCCAGAACACCTCAGACTCTCAGAACGCCTCATTTAATACTGTCCAGTAGTTCCCAGCGTCCTGTCATTTACCAGTGGAACAAAGCAATACAATTATTCACTAACCAAACTGACATCCCCAACATGGAGGATGTATATGCCGTTAAGCACTTCTCAGTGAAAGGCGATGTGTACATCTGCTTGACAAGATTCATTGGTGATTCCAAAGTAATGAAATGGGGAGGGTCCTCATTTCAGGATATTCAGAGGATGCCATCACGAGGATCCATGGTGTTCCAGCCTCTTCAGATAAATAACTACCAATATGCAATTCTTGGAAGTGATTATTCCTTTACTCAAGTGTATAACTGGGATGCAGAGAAAGCCAAATTTGTGAAATTTCAGGAATTAAATGTTCAGGCACCAAGATCATTCACGCATGTGTCCATTAATAAACGCAATTTTCTTTTTGCTTCCAGTTTTAAGGGAAACACACAGATTTACAAACATGTCATAGTTGACTTAAGCGCATGACACACCAAATTCTGTGGCTGCCATCAGTAACTTTCTACAGTACATGATCCGGATGAACTCAAATGCATGATGACTCTTCTTTTCACACTTGCAAATGAATGCCTTTCAAACATTGAGACTGCTAGAACCAAGCACTACCCATATCTCCATCTTTACCTGTCCAGTCCAGTGGTGTGGGAAGTTACCTTTTATAAGACAAAACTGAATTGTGTTAACTATTCTTTGCAGTGAAGATGTGTAAATAAGCGTTTAATGGTATCTGTTACTCCGAAAAGAAATATGAATATGTACTTTTCCATTTATTTATTCATGTGTTCAGAAACAACTGCCAAATAAAATGTTTACATTTTCTTTCATATCCCAAAGGTAATTATTTACAGGAGTTATTTTATTCTTGGTAATAGTATGTTGAGTGAAGAGTTTTATACAATGGGGTTATATTTGGATTGAGAATTTATGTAGTAAATAATGAGTGAAGATGAACATTCATATTGATTGCCTATCATTTATTATTAGGTTGATCAGCTGAGTTTGAATATTCAAAGGTGTTTCTAAAGGGCATGGTTTTGGGGAACACTTTGGGGTGAAATAGTGACAAATGGAAGAAGAGTAGAGAAACTTGCCTGTTACAAGATGGCTAATTAGACAGTTAGGCCCATCCATTCCTATGTGATACCTCCAGCTAAAAACATCATTTGGAGAACTTATAGAAGCTAAATTCAAGATCTTGGATTTTTAAAGCCTTCTTCAGGGACTTCTAAATGTCTGACTCTCAAATCATCTGACAGACATTGTAACCTTACAGCACTTGCATCAGATATATCCGATACGAAGGCCTCAATCTGACCAAGGATGCTTTGCTTCTTGACATCAGTTCTGACATGTTACTGACATACTGATGAGTCCTACAAGGCTCAGATCTGACTTTCTAAATCCCTGCTCCTGGATCCCATGGTATGTTAGCACCTAGCACAATGCCTTTGATAGAGTAGGTTCTCAAAAACTACTTTGGAAGATGCACATGTTATAAACTTAAAAATAAACTTCACAAGGCCCTTTGATCTAATCAGTCATATTTACTGAGTACCTACTAATGGGGTATCTTTTCTGTGGTTTGGGGAGGAAAACTGAGGAATAGAGCATAGTCCTTGACCTGTGGGGCCTTAGAAGACTAACAGGGTGACTAGGACACAAAAAGCTACCGAATAAGCTGTGAGTGCCAAATGTCACCTAAACATTCTGATTTTAAGTATCATAGGAGTGTCCAAGATGAGTTCCTGGAAGAAGTGGTCCTTGTTCGAACATAAAGGGAAGAGATGGTTTCAAAAGGGCATCAGGGCAGAGGAGATATCTTGGCATGATTTGGTTCTGTGAGCTGCCTTCATGGAGGGGATCAGAGCTTCCTCAGGCTTACTGCTGCTCAGACTCTTTTGCTGAATGTTAGGGGGGCAGGTGGGACAGACAGCAACTCAGGCAGCATGTATCTGGCAAGCTTGAGGCATTAAAGGTACACATAATAGTTACATAGTCTCTGGGAAGCAACACCTTGGGGAGCTATGCAGAGGAACCAGATTCCTTTACCCCTTGGGGAAGATATAAACTCTGACGTCAGGGTTATGGGGGGATGAAAAGACTCACCCACTCCCAATCCTGCACATAGGGAGATCTGGCCTTCGAATGTCTGACTTTCTTCATTCCTTTGTCCAATAAGTAGCACATGTGTGTTAGAGGGGGGCTTCCCTGGTGGTGCTTGTGGTAAGAACATGCCTGTCAGTGCAGGAGACTTAAGACTTGCAGATTCGATCCCTGAGTCAGGAAGATTCACTGGGGAGGGCCTGCCAACCCACTCCAGTATTTTTGCCTAGAGAATCCCATAGATAGAGGAGCCTGGCAGGCTACAGTCCATGGTGTTGCAAAGAGTTGGACACAACTGAAGCCACTTAGCATGCACCTCTGGTAGAGAACACCTGCTTGGTACAGAGTGGCTTTAAATCCTGTCCTGTCATGTACTGGCTTTGTCCACAGGCAAGCTACATGGCCTTGCTGAGCCTCAGTTTCTTCATCTGTAAGGACAACGATGCCTACTCCAAGGACAACAGGAGGATTAAATGAAACAAGGCACACATGGTGAATTGAATTTTACAAATATGGCCACAACGATATTTCCCATCCTACATGCTCTATGAGAACCTTGCCCTAACCCCATCAAGACACGATGCCTAATTTCTTGATACTTCCATCTGGATGGCCTGGTGACTGACAAAATGTAGTGGAAACGATGCAGTTTGACTTTTGAAGTGAAGTCATAAAAACAATGAAGCTTCTGCCTGTGAAACTGGGAGGATCTCTTTTGGAGGCCTGAGCCGCTGCATACAAAGTGCTATTATTAGCCCAAGCCACCATTCTGAGGAAGCCCAAGCTTTGGTCAACAGCCTCAGATGAGGTCTCAGCCAACCGCCACATCAGCCACCATTTTTGTGAGCAAAGATACCTCCAGATGATTTCAGCTCTCAGCTGTCAAGTCACCACAGACTAGCAAATATTCCCAACTGAAGATCCAGAAATCATGGAGCAGAGACAAGCCATTCCTATGATGCCCTGCCCAAATTCCTGACCCACAGTATCTATGAGCATTAATAAAATCATTATTTTAAAAGGCCAAGTTTTGGGGTGACTTTTTAGCAGCAATAATCAGAATAGTACATGGCGTGCTTAGCAGAGAAGAGCACAAAACGGTAACGAATCCACCTGCAATGCAGGAGACACGGGAGACGAGGGTTCGATCCCTGGGTTGGGAAAATTCCCTGGAACAGGAAATGGCAACCCTTTCCAGTATTCTTGCCTGGGAACTCTCCTGGACAGAGGAACCTGGCAGGCTACAGTCCACAGAGTTGCAAAGAGTCGGACAGGACTGAAGCAACTGAGCATGAAAGTACCAGTTATTACTAGTGGGCCCCACACCCAGAATATTGCATGTTTTGGGGTCATGTTCTACCTTATTGCCTTGATGTAATTCATTGTCATTTCATTTCTAAAGGCTACCTCCTGTTTTCTATATGTTAACGGTATTCAGACTCTGTGCCAGGCACTCTGCTGACTTCAGAGATGCAGAGATTTTGGATCTAGATTCTGGCCATTTGCTTTAATAGAGGCATTGACTATTTAAGTCAGCAAACAAACGGTCTAATTTACCTCGAAACTGAGACCTACAGATGTGAAGCAAGTTACAACCCAGACCTCCTGACGCTCAGCCCAGTCCTTTCTCCATTACACGGTGCTACCTTTCAAAATCGAACCCTCTGATTGGAATCTAGGGTTGCAGATGGGGAGAGAGGTGAGGAATGAGGAGGCTGACTGAGATGATAAATTCAAGAAAGACTGAGAAGGAGGACATGTGGTCACGTCCATTCTTGCAGGAATCGACTTTTCTGAGAGTTGCCCTCTCTCTCTGTAGCCCTCATCTACCCTGTACTATGCAACTGGGTCATTTATACCCAGCCGTAAATGACTGAACACCTAAACCCCAATCTAAGAAGCTGGGCTGGCTCAGCCTGAGCCAATCCTCCTTCCATCCTCCTTCCTGGATATTTGGAACTAGAGCAGCAGAATCTGAGTCAATTGGTCCCAGGCACCATACCTGTAAGGGGATGATCTTAAATCATGTTACCTTGAAGCAGCGGGATTTACTGAAGGAGTGCTCTTAGGTAAGGGACAGGGAGAAGCATGGAGCGGGGAAGATGTAAAGATGTACTTTCAGGAGAAGTCTAGCTTCAGCCTGAATCCAAGGGGATCTCTAAAGCAGGAATGAATTGTACTACAGCATGTGTTCTGCCTTGAAGCAAGGAGGGTGGACATTTATATCCCCCATCTGATGATCAGTGACCAAAGAATGTGGGGCATAACCTCTCAGGCATCTCCAGCTGAGAAGGTTCTAGTTGGCTAAGGGCAACCTTCCAGAGACAGGAACCAATGTGAGCAGCCATGTCACTGGATGAGTTCACCAACCTAGCAAAGGGCATCTGGGTGGATAACCAAAAGCATATGCTACAATGATGGTGTCTGAGGCACCAGTCCAGTTTGGAGCAGCCACGGTGGTCTACAAACCAGAAGAGCAGAGGAGAAGAGAATGAAGCTGAAGCACAGAAAGAAGCAGGGGTGAGAAGCTACATAGTCTGAAGGAGAGAGGGAGGGAGAGGAAAAAGAAGGGAAGAAGAGAGAGAAGGGGTAAGAAAAGGGAAAGGGAAAAGTGGAGAGTAGAAAGGGAGGGAGGGGACTTTCCTAGTGGTCCAGTGGTGAGGAATCTGCCTTGCAATGCAGGCAACACGGGTTCAATCCCTGGTTGGAGAACTAAGATCCCACATGCCACTTTGAGCAACTAAGCCCGTGGGCTGCAATCACCGAGCCCAAGGACTCTGGAGCCCCCGTGCTACAACTAGAGAGTCTGTGTGCCCAATGGAAGGACCTGCAGGATGCAATAAAGATCCCGTATGCTGCATCTAAGACCCAACACAGTCAAATAAATTAAAAGGAAGGGCAGAGAGAGAATGGGAAGAAGACTGGGAGGCTTGGAGCCCAGCTTGGGTCACCTGAGAACCAGACTCTGAGAAGTTAAGTATTAGGTATTACCTTTCAGACCAAAACCTGGAAGGGAGAAGGAATTAGGATTTGGCAAAGAGAGCAGCTGAATTGTGATGCAGTTCTAATAAAAGCAACCCTGTAGGAAGCTCTAGAGCTGAGATGTCCTTTCTCAGTTTTCCCAAGTTGGACCAAGGAGATCAGACCTTTATACCTCTATCAGAGGTGTGCTGTCCCTGGAAGAAAGCATGGCCTTAGTGAGGCTGTTTTTTTCAACCAAGGCAATCCCCAAAGAGGGCAGACAGTAGATACTTGTCTTCTGGGAGTAGTCCCAGAAACTGGGGAAATAAGTTATTTATTCCTGAGTTAGGCAGCACCACACAGCATCCAGCCCAGAGGGAGAAAGATGAGGAAGAAGGCCGTGGGAGAGGGGAGGGGTTGAGTCACCCTTATTTCTAGTGATTGCCCATTTTCCACCCCATCACTCATGTGATCCAATGGTGTTGTTCCCTGCTGTTGAATTCCTTGAGATACTTCTGTAGCCTTCTATTAACATGTCACTACATACATACACACACATACACATTTTGTTTTATATTACTTTGTGTGGCTTTCTGTACTTGTCACAAAATTATTTTCAACTAAGTCAGAACACTTAGGCACAATGTACTATTATGTAGATACGATGGCAAGTACTAGACATTTCTGTCTCCTTTTTTTCTGCTACTCCAACTGTATACCTACACCTATTGACACAGAAAGTTCAATTTCATTGAAAAAGTTTATTGACCACCTACTATGTGCAAAACACTATGGTATACAACTCAAAGCAAAAATGAGCAAGAAATTGTCCCTACACTTAAAAGATTTGCATACCATTAGGGCTTATTTCTAAAAGGCAGCACGCAGAACAATTAAAGAGGCAAAAGTAAGTCCTATATGAGAAGTGAAATGTGACTCATATTTTCCCCTTTTTGCCTGTAGGTCTATCCTGATGGTGCCCATGTCAATTTTCTCTTTAGGGCAGTAGACAGAGTAGTTAACGCCATGTATTTTAGACTCAGATACACCAAGTTTACATCTCAATGTGGCCATTTATTAGTTCCATGACCCTTGGTAAGTTAATCTTGTCTGTAAAATGTGAATAATGATCAAATAAAGTCAGTTTGTTGTGATATGTACTGTTGTTTTTTAAGGTGTACAGTATGTTTTTTCCTAAGATAGAATCGGGTTCAGAGGGGTCTATTGTATTGAGGCTGTGTGATGTTGGCCAAGTTTCCTCAGCTAGCAGGAAGTCATTCTCAACTATTAGTGGTCTAGTGAAGAAAAGTCTAATCCTGTTTCCTGTCTCCAAACCGTGTCCATACTTAATGAGTATTTAAGAATTATAATCTGTGTAAATTCCCAAATACACATGACCATTTTGCAACCCCAGTTTCTGATCCCTGAGGAGACACAGTGGTCAGGATTCTTTTGGTTTTCAGTTGCTGAAATCCGGCTGAATTAGTTTAAACATCAAAATGCATCTAGTTTCAGAAAAACCTGGGCTGGCTATGAAGATGATATTATCATTCATCTGTCTTTCTCTGACTCTCGACTCTATTTTCCTCCATGTTGACTTCTTCCTAAGGCAGTCTCTCCATTCTTGGCAGAAAGACACCTCCAGCAGCTCTGATGTTGCCTCTTGCCAGTTTTGTTGTTGTTGTTCAGTCACTAAGTCATGTCTGACTCTTTTTGACCACATAGACTGCAGCATCCCAGGCTCCCCTGTCCTTCACTATCTCCTGGAGTTTGCTCAGTTTCATGTCCATTGAGTCAGTGATGCTATCTAACCATCTTATCCTCTGCCACCCCCCTCTCCTTCTGCCTTCAATCTTTCCCAGCACCAGGGTCATTTCCAATGAGTCGGCTCTTCGAATTAGGTGGTCAAAGTATTGGAGCTTCAGCTTCAGCATCAATCCTTCCAATGAATATTCAGGATTGATTTCCTTTAGGATTGACTGGTTTGATCTCCTTTCAGTCCAAGGGACTCTCAAGAGTCTTCTCCAGCACCACAATTCGAAAGCATCAATTCTTTGGTGCTCAGCTTTCTTTATGGTCCGATTCTCACATTCATACCTGACTACTGGAAAAATCATAGCTTTGACTATACAGACTTTGTCAGCAAAGTGATGTCTCTGCCTTTTAGTACGTTGTCTAGGTTTGCCATAACTTTGCTTCCAAGGAGCGAACGTCTTTTAATTTCATGGCTGCAGTCACAATCCGCAGTGATTTTGGAGCCCAAGAAAATAAAATCTGTCACTGCTTCCACTTTTTTCCCCTTCTATGGCCAGTTTAGCCATGCCCATATCCTCTTTCTCAGTAGTTCTAGCAAAGGTGGGGGGCTGATACTCATTGGCCAAGTGCCCATCCCTGAAGCAGTTGCTTTGGTTAAGGATAGAGTGCTCTGATTGGCCAAGCTTGGGTCAGGTGCCCACTCCTGGACCCTATGGATGAGAACCATGTGGAATGACAGTAAGGTACAAGCAATTCTCTAAAGTAAAACTGTGTGTGTGTCAGTCGCTCAGTCATGCTGGACTCTTTGTGACCCCATGGACTACAGCCCACCAGGCTCCTCTGTTCATGAGATTTTCCAGGCAAGAATACTGGAGTGGGTTGCCATTTCCTTCTCCAGGGCATCTTCCCAACCCAGGGATCAAATCTGAATCTCCTGCACTGCAGGCAGATTGTTTACCGACTGAGCTATAAGGGAAGGAGGAAAGGATGCTATACAGGTAAAATGGTAAAAGTCATCAGCAAGAGGTGTGATCTCTATTGAGATCCTCTACTTAGAGAAAAACTTACCAGAGGAGAAGCCACACCCTCAGATGTGTTTAGAATCCTTTCACTAAAAGGTTTCAGAGAGCCCTTTCAGCTCTTATTTTGTGAAACTTGACAAAACAGAACCTCCTACCTTTGTCTATTATTCATGATGATTTATTGTTACAATTTCTATAGACATTTAAAAATGGTGTTTGCTCAAATATTCTGTTTTAAAATATTTAAACGGATAACCTTTATTTTAAAAGGATGTTTTCCCAAGAGAAGTCAAGCTGCCAATTCTGATTTAGTGGCCACCCGTGCCTGGGAGATGAGACCGAGTGTTCTAGATCCCTTTCTGTTCTCCTGGATGTGTTTCCATTTCAGATCAATCTCCATCTGGCGAGGGCAGCTTTCTCCTGGCTCTAATTACCTTGAGGTTGGTTTTGCAGATTAAAATCTTAGAGGCTCCTTGGTGGCCCAGGACTTTCCCTGACTAAGCTTTCCCATAGGTATCTCGTCATCAGCTGGAAATGATCATAGGTCAGGCTCAGCAGAAAACAGAACATAAAGCGCTGACTTCTGTTAATAATGGTTCCTCTATCTAGATGTCCCTCAGAATCAGCTAGAAAGCAAACTAACTATACGGATTAACTAACAAACTAACTAACCACACAGATTCTGGGGACCTCACCTCAGATTCACTAAAACTGAATCTTCAAAGACTGGGATCCAGGAATTTTTATTTTTAAACATCACTAAGGTGATTCTAATGTTGATAGCTCATTTCCAGTCCATTAACTGGAATCTTGGGGCCCCTACTCTAAATAACCACATTGGACTGACTAGTGACATATCAAGAGCACCAAACCTGTGATTACAAAAGTTGGCCCAAAACTCTAGAACTTGCTGGCTTCAAGAACTGCCTGGGGTGAAACATTTTAAATTCCTTTTGGCCTCAATTTTCTCTATAACTTATTGGAACTGGATCAGGTCCTTCCAGTTCTGAAAGTTCTGTATCTCTGTGTTATTATGGGGGAAAAATTAACTTGGATGTTTGGAGATCTTGGCCCAGTACTGTCACTTTTATATTTTTGTGACCTTGAGAAGTCATTTTTATCCTTGGGCCACAACTTCCTTTCTTTAAAAGTGAGTTTGGATTGGTGAAGTAATTAGCCTCCAACTAATTAAAAAAAAAAAAAGTGGGTTTGGTGGAGAAGGAAATGGCAACCCTCTCCAGTATTCTTGCCTGGAAAAGCCCATGGACAGAGAAGCCTGGCGGGCTGAAGTCCATGGGATTACATGACTGAGCATGTGTGCACGAGGGTGGAGGGGGATGGATTGGTAGCAATAAAGTGGTAGAACTAAAAAAAAAACAAAATGAGTTTGGGGGTTTCTCTGATGGCTCGGTGGTAAAGAATCTGCCTGCTAACGCAGGAGACATGAGTTTGATCCTGGATTTGGGAAGATTCCACATGCTGCAGAGCAACTAAGCCTGTACACCACAATTACTGAGTCTGGACTCTAGAGCCCAGGAGCCCCAGTTGCTGAAGCCCACACCCCCTAGAGCCCATCCTCTGCAACAAGAGAGCAACCCCTGCTTGCTGCAAGTAGAGAAAAGCCCACATAGCAACAAAGACCCAGGACAGTCAAAAATAAATAAAATTATAAAAGTGAATTTGTTGGAGTACATGAGTTCTTTATTTTTATAATTTAAAAGATTAAGATAACAATTAAGCCTTAGATAATCCTTCAGAATTATCTGCTGAGATGCACAGTATGAAGAAGATGAGGATGAGCACAATATCCTGTTGATTTGAATTTGCTGGGCTGAGGCTCTGCACGCAGCATTTGGTATGTTGGTGTTTAATGGATATGACATTTCACTGCACCAAATGGGAATAGAGTATTTTTAGCACAGAATTCATCAAGGTTTAGTAAAAAAGACTTGTTCTCTGAATGGAGTGTGAAGAAGCAGAGATACTATTTTGAAAGACCAAATATAAAGGCCCCTTCCTCTCCACTATCACAAAATAGTCATATGTGCACTTATTTTCACCACAAAGCTTGAAGAACTTACTCCTTTCTTTATCTCCTAAAAGGCAGTACTCCATCTAATGCAATAGCTCTGCCAGCTCACACACGTTCCTTCTGTATTTATATTACCTGTGAGTGCATGCTCAGTCACTTCAATAGTGTCCGAGTCTGTGACCCAATGGACTGTAGGCCACCAGGCTCCTGTGTCCATGGGATTCTCCAGGCAGGAATACTGGAGTGGGTTGCCATGCCCTCCTCCAGGGGATCTATCCCACTCAGGGATCAAACCTGCATCTCTTATGCCTCTTTCATTGGCAGGTGGTTCTTTACCACTAGCTCCACCCGGGAATCCCCGTATTACCTGTGAACTTGTGTTAAATAGATTAAAAACACTGCTAATCATCAAAAGCTACCACTTACTGATCATTTATTCTGTGCAGAACATGTATTGAATGTTTTACTTTTATTTAGTAATCCAAGCATTGCAAAAATCCCATGATTATCACTATTTTCTAGAGAAGGACATGAAGTTCAGAAAGTTTCAGAAGTCTGTCTAAGGCATATAGCTAGCAGACAGCAGGACCCAGATTCAAATCCAGGTCTGTATTTCACAGACAAAGAAAATGAATTTGTGGTTACCGAAGGGGAGAGGTAAGGGAGGAGGGACAAATGAAGGGTATGGGATTAACAGATACAAGCTACTATACATCAAATAAATAACAGTGATATATTGTATAGTACATAATAACCTATAACGGAATGTAATCTGTAAAAATACTGAATCACAATGCTGTACAACTGAAGCTAATGCAATATTATAAATAAAATATACTTCAATTAAAAAGGACTTCCCTTGTGGCTCAGCTGGTAAAGAATTCACCTGTAATGCAGGAGACCTGGGTTTGATCCCTGAGTTGGGAAGATCCCCTGGAGAAGGGAAAGGCTACCCATTTCAGTATTCTGGCCTGGAGAACTGTATAGTCCATGGGGTCGCAAAGAGTCAGACACGACTGAGTGACTTTCATTTTCTTTCAATTAAAAACAAACAAACAAACAAATCCATCTGAAATCAGAGTCCTAGTGATTGACCATTGTACTTGCATCGATTGTATCAGGCAAAATAGGTTGGGGTATATGGTAGTCCTTTGGAAGAACTCAAATATTACTGGCTTAAAATAATAAAGGCTTCTATCTTCTTCATGCTACTGAGAGCACTGCTCCAGGTCATTATAATCTTCGTAGGCTAATACATGTTTTGATGGAATAACTACTACATGGACATTACTCTGTATCAGAGGTGAAAAGAGCCTTGACAAAGTGTGCACTGGCTGCTACTACTGTTTTTATTGCAAATCGATTTGATTTTTTAGAAATTTATTTTCATATAATACTTAAAAAACTTTTTAAAAGGAAAGTTTCCCAAAAATGGAGATTCAAGGGGACTAAGCTCCCTCACTGCCCCACCCCAGCCGTCTCTTAGAAATGTCACTATTGGTTTGATGAGGATTTTGCTGTCTCATCCCCCTAATCTAAGGTCAATATGCCCTGTAGTCATCAGTGATATGAACCAGATGTTCATGCTTACAATATTTACACTGGTGTGGGGGCAGAGCACAGACCACTTTTAAATGCACTCATCTGCTAAAATGCTCTCTTAGGACAAACAAAAACGGCTATGCTTAGGTGGATCCTCCCAGAAGTTCATCCCAGTTATCTCACTGCCAACCTGCATCAGTGTGCTGGAAAGGATTGGAGGGACCAGCCCAAGACTCTGAAGAAGTCTACATTATAAAATAAGATTTAACATGCATTAATGGTCCCTGATAACCCAGTATGTTGGGGTATCTAAACCTAGTCTCCTTTATTTCCAAGTACCAAATTTACCGCCATTAGTATCTTTCCAAATCTTTTCCCCTTTGCTTTCTGTTTAAAGGGTCAACCTGATGCTGATATCTGAAATTTTTGCAGTGCTCAGATACCACTTCAAGGATGCTGTAGCAGATAAAGCATAACAATAACAACTATTATTATGCAGTAGTGAGTGACTGTGTTTAGAGGCCCCCAAATAGGAACTATCACAAAATGTGGGGGCAAGGTCAAGAGATATTATCGTCTGACAACAAATCGAATGAGAGGCAGGGCAGAGTTGATGAGCTCAGACGTTTTCTGGTCATATTTCAGGGTCCTTCCCAGAAATGACCCGTTATCCTTTATAATGGGAGCCAGAATCACTCACCAATCATGTGAGATAAACTCTACCTGGAAGCTGCAACATGGCTTCCTGCCATGCTCCTTAATAACAAGAGGGCTTGGTATCTGTTAAGGACTGCTGAGGAAGGAGAGTTTGGAGGATAAGAATTGCAGTTTTTGTGATGAGAGGGGGATGCGACCCAACGGTTAACAGGCAGAACAAGCCCACTGTGGTCCGCAGAGGGCAGCAGAACCAGACTCCCCCTGCAGGGGGCCCCAGAGACTGCGTGCAGCTGCTGTGGACATCTGCGTTCCATCCAGATCAGGCCCACAAAGGGGGGTCCCCGGAAAAAGTGCAACTGAAGTGGGAAAGGAGGTTTGGGGAAAGAGATTTCCTTTCCTGAGACTGTTCTGGAAATTCCAAGAACAGAGTCCAGGGGCTACCAGGGTTCAAGAACTAGAATCATAATTAAAATTTTGCTGAATAAATTTTGCCAAGGTCCTGCTTCAGCCTGTTGAAGAAGGCAGGGGCGGGGATGGGTGGGGGTAGTGGGTGGGGCAGAGAAAGAATCTGAAACTGAGGAAAGATATTTAAATAGTATCTTGCTTTAGTATTATAAACATACTTTCTCAGGGGGAAAGCAACACCCCGGAAGGTCTGTCCTTCTTGAAGCCGATGTTCTGAAATCAATCTGCTGGTGCGCCTCCTGAGAGACTGGATAAATCCTCCAAAGCCTGGTCATCCCAAGAGGAACCGTCAGAACAGCAAATTGGATCATGCAGACCTGAAGGCTAGAACATAAACTCCTAATGATTCAGCCAAGATATAAGCAATTAATTAAATTCAGTCTGAAACAGCCATCCATCCTACCCTGTAGGCCTTAGCAGATTTATCTTTGCTTCACCTGGGTCACCAATGTCCACCAGCCTCACAACAAAGAGAGATAAATAACATCTTCCCAATAGATCTCCAACCCTCCATCCTATTCTCCAGAGGGTAGTGTTCTCATTCAGGTGATGCTGAGCACAGTGAGGGTCATACAGTCAGAGAGAGGGTCTACGTGGTTGCCTCCCTTTCTTCTTTGGTTAAGCTAGAGATGACTATATGTAATTGAATTTTACTGCCCTTAAATATAGAGAGAAACATCGAGCCTTGTGTGTGTTGGGTCAGTTACCAAATATCACTCACAGTTATTGCTAGTTGAGATGAGCTTCCTAATGGGTCAGAGCTGCGAAGGAAATTTTAAAAAATATTTATTGATTTACTTGGCTGCCCCAAGTCACAGTTGCAACAGCAATGGGATCTTCGATCTTCATTGTGGCATGCAGAATCTTTAGCTGTGGCATGCAAACTCTTAGTTGCCATATGTGGGATCTAGTTCCCTGACCAGACCCCCTCCATTGGCAGCACAGAGTCTTAGCCACTGGACCACAGGAAAGTCCCAAAGGAAATTATTTTGATGACACTTTGTTACTCTAACTAGGCAAAACTGTTGCTGTCAAGTCCTGGCTCTAAAGTTAAAGAAAATTCTGCCTCCTTCTCCTCAATTTCTTCCTCTCCCAAGTCCTCTCAACAGAGTCCTATTTTGGGGACTCTTCTCTAGCAGAACTGGAGGAGAATAACACAGAAACTGACAGATTAGGCTGAAGGAGCCTGTCCGAATTTGTGTTTTGGAAGAGAGAGACCCAGAAGCAGCTGTGTTAAGGGCAGTGGGTTGGGGGAGGACATGGGAAATCTATGAAGTGTTTCTGTCAGTTACAGCCCTTTCCTGACATTAAAAAACAATGTTGCTTGACTGTGTTCACTTGAAACAAGTCTTCTTTGAGAATGGTCCCTATGAATCATAGTTTCCATAGAATTAGAGGAGAAACTGACATAATTCGGCCTCATCCTTTGAACAAGCATTTGCATAATCAGAGTAGGTTATCCTAAATCTGATGAGGAATGTGGAAAATAATCCAACTTACAGGATCTCAAGTGACCCCCAAATAAAGCAAATGGGAAGCCAAATACTTATCAAAACCCTGCCGTTTCTGATCTCTTCCATGTTATCACACCTAAAGCTTTCTAGAATTATCTTTGCGGCTTTAAAGCTGTTGAAGACATTTCGACTCCATCTCGCTTGGAAAGTTTCTTCTTCCGGGGCCTTTGACTTTGACATCTCCTGGTTGGGCTCTGGCTGCCCTTTAAAACCTCTCACTATGGCCCAGGCTGGCCAGGCTGTGGTTTTCTATTTTGATGTCTTCCCCACAGGACAGGGCAGGAAATTCCTTTTTCCATCCTAAGTGGACCCTTCTAGTTTGCAGAATTGGAGACATTTAAAGAAGAAAACAGTTGTTAACTGTAATTACAGCCACGAGATCCAAAGGCATGTAGTTAACCAAGTGTTAAAAGTGGATTTAGATAGGGATGGGGAATACGTGTAACTATATGGCTGATTCATGTCAATGTATGACAAAACCCACTGAAATGTTGTGAAGTGATTGGCCTCCAACTAATAAAATAATATTTAAATTTAAAAAAAAAAGTGGATTTAGGTTTTACACCTAAATGAAGCATGGGATGGGGAGTGGCTTTTCCTACTAAAGAAGGAAAACAGAAAGCAGAGGTAACATCAGCTAGAGAAAGTCTTCTGGTTACAGATAGGAAAAAAAAATAATATTGGAGATGCTGGGGTTCTTTCTTCCACCATCTCTCTCTCTGTCTGTTTTTCTTCATGGAAGGAGGATTAGGGCAGAGATAACCAGGAAGAGTTGGAATTCACTGGGGAAATTATCTCAGAAGCAGGCTCTGGAAGACAGCACCAGAGAAACAGGTCCCTGTGTAACCATGGTGATGAGCTGAGGCAGGAAGGGGTGCGGAGAGATGGAGCCAAGATCCAGTGCAGACAGAGGCCAGGAGGGTATGCAGGGAGGGGAGGGGCACCCAGGTCACAGGGGAGAATGACAGGAACTGAGTCTTTTCAGCTAAATTCAGGTTTTTAAAAGAAGAAAGAATTCATTTATGATTGTAATTCATTGAGAAGGCAGGATGAATATTATATCATGGGTTCTTTTTACATTTGGAAAGGCTTTTAAATGTTTCTTTGGATGTTAGCTATTGCAACAAAGCAAGATTAGGAGTGAACAGTGAAAAGTTGTAGCTAAGTGGCGGGGGAAGGGGGTGTCAGGAAGGTTGAAGAGGAATGCAGACAAACTCAAAGTGACCTACAAGCCCAGAGACCATATGTCATCTTGCCTGAACACAGCACCCGTCTGCCTCCTAGTGGCAAGAGATCAGCTCCCTGAGGCTGAAGCAGCAAAACCAAAGCCATCAGTGCAGGATGGCCAGGTTTAGCACACACACACACACACAAAAAAAACAGACTGCCCAGTTAATTTTGCAAGGAGGTCAAACCAGTGAATTCCAAAAGAAATCAACCCTGAATATTCATTGGATGGACTGAAACTGATGCCGAAGCTCCAATACTTTGGCCACCTAACATGAAGAGCCGACTCATTGGAAAAGACCCTGATGTTGGGAAAGAATGAGGGTAAAAGGAGAAGAGGGCAGCAGAAGACAGATGATTAGACAGCATCACCAACTCAGTGGACATGGATTTGAGCAAACACTGAAGATAGTGAAGGAGGACAGGGAAGCCTGACGTGCTGCATTCCATGGGGTCACAAAGAGCTAGACACGACTTAGCAACTGAACAACAACAGTTAATTTTGAATGTCAGATAAACGACAAATGATATCTCAGTATTTTTGACAGCCCTAATAAGGGTGGCACACAGTGATTTAATATCTCTTCTTGATCTCTCATCCTTATCTATTTATAGAAGAAAGGAGGAGAGGAAGGAAGGGTAGAAGGAAGGGAGAGAAATTATGAACCTCAAATGGTTAGTTTCTAATTACCTATCCATACTCCATCACTTCTTGTGCCTCTGCCTTTTCAGTATCACAGGATATTTTTTAACCATTCCCCACAATATGTCTTCAAAAAATCAAATCAGAACAAAGCCACACACAATCAAACCAAACCTCTCCAGTTTCTACAACCTCAAATTGTCTTTGGGCGCTAATAGTGTATTTCAACATGCCTTCCAGCCTCCCTCGTGAGCCTCTACACTGACTTGACTTCTTAACTTTCTTGCAGCAGCCATATCTGCACCTGCCAGTTGACCCCACCTCTGAGCTCTCTGTACTTCTCTCAGACCTTTATTAGGGCACAGTTCTTAAGGTGTCCACTAATTAAGTGACAGGTGTCAATAAGTCCTGTCACAGTAACTTTTCAAAGAGGTGTTTCATAAAACAGATCAGTGCCTATGGTTCAGGACATGGTGGGCGGTCATGATGCTCTTTGATGGATTTTTTTCTCACACATCCCACCTCAGCTCCTAGCTCCCGTGCCCTGTTGCCAGCCCTAAACTTACACCACCATAGAAAACTCCCGAAACAAGACAAGAAATTGGCTCACAAATCATCTTAAAACCTCAGCCAGATCATGTATCTCTAAAACCCTCCATTGCTCTCTCATTACACTGAGAATAAAACAGAAAATGTTCACAGTGGCCTGTAAATTCTGTAGGACTTTCCTTCCGCCCACACATCTTGTTCTATTCCAAGCCCCCTGCCGGCCAGTCACATGGAAACACTTGCTGTTCCTGGAAAATGCCAGGTCTTTCCCTGCCGCGGGATCTTGCATTTCTTTCCCTTTTGCCTGGAATGCTTCCCTCTGCCCAGTTCTTTGGTGGGATAAATCATTCTGATCCTTTAGGATGCCGTTTTGGGGTGCTAAGGACATTCTGTGTGTGTCTCCAGATTTGTATGCTTTGCTGTATGGACATTAGGCCTCAGTAAAGGGTAAAATATAAAGTGGACCACCTAGAATAGTTCACTTCCACAGCACGCTCTTTATTTACTTGTCAATGATCACAATCTGATATTCATGTTGATGTGTTTGCTTACTGTCTGTCTTCCCCCTAGATCAGGCGTTGGCTAAATGATGGCCCACGACCAAATCCAGTCACCATCTGTTTTTGTAAATTAAGTTTTATTGGAACCCAGCCATTCCCATTCATTTCATGTCATCTACGATGGCTTTCGCATTACAGCAGCAGAGCTGAGTAGTCCTGACAAAGACTGCATGGCCCCACGAAACCTAAAATGTTTACTATTGGTGCTTTCCTCCTAAAAGTTTGACAATTCCTGCTCTAGACTGTAGATTTCATGAAGGCAAGATCTATATCAGCTTTCTCTATCTGTATTTTCATTGTCCAAACAGTGCCTGGAACAAACTCAACAGACGTCGGCTCCTGCTATGCCTCCTTCCAGCTGACCCCCAGTGTCAGCTCCTCGTTTGCCCTCTTCCTTATTGGAGCCTGGCTCCTGGCCAGGTGCCCACAGGTCATAGGTTCCTGCCATCTGCCATCCCCTCCTAGTCCTACCTCCTTGCTCTGTATCTCCAATCTGATGCTACATGTGCTTATGCTGAAAAGGGATCTGATCATAACAAATAATCCCATAACCCAAAAGCTTCCTCAGCTGTTTGGGGCCCATCAGACCATGTTTTGTTATCAGCCACTTTGTGGTGTTCCAATCCATTCTCTATAATCACAGAAAGCATGCCTATTTAAAATTTCACTCTTTTATTATTCACCTTTTGGAGCAACATATTTACTTAGGTCTTTTTCTATTATAAAAATGATCCATCTACAAAACAAAAAATTTGGAAATATAGAAAATAAAAGGAGAAAAATCACCAAGAGACAACCATTTTTAACACTTTAGTAGCATTTCTTCCCATTCTCCTTTCTATCTTTTTATGTTTTTTTTTTTTTAGCACACTTGTATGAAACAATAAAAAAGGCTAAAGGCAATTTTCCCTCTTGTATTATAACAAGCATTTTTTACATTATATATTCTTTGTAAATTACTATTTTTAGAAGCTGCACAGAACTATATTGAGTATATATTTATGAAATATTTTCCTATTGTTGGGAAATACTTATAATATATCCAGATTTTTATAACCAAAAATAATTATGAACATCTTTGTGCATGAAGCTTTTTCTTTCCTTTTGGATAAGTTCCTCAAGTAAATTTCCAGAAGCAGAAATACTGGATCAAAGGACATATATATTTTTTGAGTTCAGATACATGTTGTCCTTCTCATTTTTTAAAAAGGCATGAAAATCTCTGGATAAATGTCTCAAAGTAAATACACTCATGATCCTATGTCCTGTGCTCCAAATCCATAAGAATAAGAGGTAAGAGGTCAAAATATATGCTTATATGCTTCTCCCAAAATGTTGATACAAGAGGAAAATTTCAGCAGCTCAATACTGAAGTAAATCTTAAACAATAAGCAACATGTAAAACCACAGGTGTAAGTAAGCAACTGGAGCTAGGCAAGCCAGACTGGAGTTGAACACCTCCCCAGAAAGGTCTAAACACACCTCTGCAATAGGAATCTGAGCTGGGCTTGCCACCTGAGAACAGTGGGTGATATAGGTCCACTCAGGCATGGAGAATTATAGTAGAAATACACTACTTGCTTAGGGCCAGTATCCACAGCGGAGTCCCCTCTGTTCTGTGCCATATGAACTGCAGAGAGCTGTCACTCCGGAAATGGGGAGCTCTGAGCTGGGTTGAGTTTGGCTAACTCATGAGACCAAGGCTAAGGCAGCTAAGAAACTGCCTCACAGACAAGGGCCACGCGGGAGAAAATTCCCTTGCAAAATGTGCTTTCTGGGAAAAGGTACAAAACACATTCAGCACAATGAGAGGTAGTCACAAAGGAGAGATTTATACTCTGAGGTGACAGAGATACAAGAAGAATCTGAAAAGAACTTTGAAATGAATCTGTCTAAAATCTTCAAAAACAATAAAAGATAACATCAGTAAAATCAGAATAGGAGAGTGTGAAACTGGAATAGGTAACTAATTTAAAAGAACATTTAAAAATTATCCACACCTCAACTTAAAAATAAAACCACCCCTTAAAGGAACTGTACTTCACGACATTGACAGAAGAGGGTGATCTTGAACCAAGAATGGCAAATTACTCCAAATCCATAATGAAGCAGCCTAAGCCCACACAAAGCTACTGTAAGGGGTTAAAAATGATATTAAAAAAAAAATCCCAACTGGAGAAAATTCTTACCAAAAAGACACAAAATTCCAGATGGATTAACATCTTTTTTTTTTTTTAATTGTAGTGGTCTTGCCATACATTGACATGAATCAGCCATGGTGGATTAACATCTTTAAACAAGCATTTGGAAATATGAAAAGCCACTTTAAATAAAAAATTAAAAGATTTCACACCGCAACTAGAAAGAGCCTTTGTGTCACAGTGAAGACCCAGGGCAGCCAAAGAAAAAAAATTCAAATTCAAGAACAGAAACAGACAAAATGATAGATAGATAGGTAGATAAAGTGACTGAATCAGTTGACTGAACTTGGGAAAGAAAAGGCAAAATTATGTTAAGCATGAAGGCTAGGTTATAAGTATCCAACAGAGAATAGTTTCAAATGCAATTTTAATGAAGAGTATTGAGGAGAGGCAGAAAAAAAACAACAACAAGAGAATAGAAATGATATAAAGAAGTGAAAGGATTCGGACAGAAAGTAGTTGAAACAAGACAAAATTAAGGATACAAATGTTTGGGACTCCTGAAGAATACATGCAAAACAATGGAATGCAATTTATATTTAATCCTATCATCCGAAATGGAGATTTCTATCCTGTTCACATACTGGAAGACTCAATATTGTGAAGATGTTATTTCTCCCCAGACTGAACTATAGACTTGTCTGTGGAAAACCCCGAGTCTCCTTTACTCTCACACTGCACTTCCGCCATAGGATGTGCGGGCTTATCTCACAACCACCAGTTTTCCATTACCAGCTGGGTGTCCTACAGTTCAGTTCATTTCAGACACTAGAGTGCGTGTCAGATCCCCTAAGTTAACGGCTCAGTTCCCCATGTGCCCACTTTAGATGCCAATCGCAAGGCTCAGGTGGTGCCTGGTACTTCTGACTAAGCAGCAATAAATCAAAGTTCCCACAACCAACTCTGCAGGTTTGCTAGACCACATCACAGAACTCAGGGAATCACTATGCTTACTAGTTTATTATATAGTACAGGACATGATAAAGGATACAGATGAACAGCCTGGTAAAGAGAAACATATGGCAAGTTCTGGAAGCATCCCAAGCACAGGAGCTGGGTGCACATTCTTCCTGGCACAGGGATGTGTTCACTGACCCAGAAGCTCTCTGAATCCTACACTTTGGGGATTTTTATGAGGACTGTAGCCACCTGATGCGAAGAGCTGACTCATTGGAAAAGACCCTGATGCTGGGAAAGATTGAGGGCAGGAAGAGAAGGGGACAACAGAGGATGAGATGGTTGGATGGCATCACTGACTCAATGGACATGGGTTTGGGTGGACTCTGGGAGTTGGTGATGGACAGGGAGGACAGGCGTGCTGCGGTTCATGGGGTTGCAAAGAGTTGGACACAACTAAGCCACTGAATTGAACTGATTGAATATGCATGGTTGATTATTAACTCCATCTCCAGCCCCTCTCCCTAGCATGGTGAGTCCCTACCTCTCTCAGGGAATTCTGCCACATTCCTACACAGTACTAAGAGAATAGAGTGCAGAAAAACCCATGTCACACCATCAGCCAACTCTATGTGCGTGTGTTTACTCTCATATACTGTTTAGCTTTTAAATGTTTGAAGCTTTTTTTTTTTTTTTTTTTTTTTTTAATTTGGAAGACCTGGTGATTCTATCACAAACAGTTTTCTGGAGATTCTTCTGGCCTAGATGAGCTGTTAATCTTTGAAGTTGCTATGGGGACTAGTGTATTTTTTTTTTCTTAATTATTGGTGTAGAGGAAAGAAAAGCTGTGATGATTATCTCAAGGGAAAACAAATGAAGCACTGCAAAATATGAAAAAAATAAAAAACCTAAACATAACCAAGTAAAAATAGCGCTTCCACCTTTACTCATATTGTACCAATAGAAAGTTCTCAGAAATTCTGCCATTTGGGAAATAACAGCCTTATCTATGGATAAGGTCAACTGGTACTTGTTGAATGGATGAATGAATGATTGAATGAATGGAGAATGGGAGACAAGGTAACCCTGGGATGGTGTTGGGTAAATAGGTCATGCTTCACTGTTCCTGTGGATTCTAGGAATTAAAGAGGTTTATCATCCAATGATTAGCCACTGATTCCAGTTTTTCATCATCTCTGTTTCTTAAACCTTGAGAAATTTCACTATGAATCTCTCATTCATTTCTCAGAACTCTATTTTCTGGACTGAGGAAATTTGAAAGCTAGGCTCCTGTAGTGGACACAGGGATGGTGAAGTCACAGGTCCCCATTCAGGGAAGGACTTGCCTGGCTGCTGGGAGTGCTATCCCCAGAGAACCTCCATCTCTCAGCTCCTTGGGTCAGCCTTGCCTACCGAAAGCTCCTTTGCCTAAGGTTACACCCTTCCGGAGACAGCTTATACCCAATGATGGATGGAAGCAGGGCTATGTAGTCCCAGCCATTTCAGCCCAACGTGGGACAACTCAGATGCTTTTGGTTGCCTGTAGGGTTGGTGGAGGCTGTCAGGCCTACATCTTAGTTCTCCTTCTCTCTCAGCTCTGTCCAGCTTCCTTCTCATCCCTTCCACATGTATTGATCTCAAGGGTGATTCCTGTAAACATCTGCACACTGAACTTCATCTCGGCGTGTGCCTGTGGAAGACACAAGCTGCAACAACTCCTACTGCCCCTGCCACCTAGCATGGCCAGATAAAACACAGAACACCCAGTTAAATGTGAATTTCAGATAAACAATGAATAACTTTTCAGTACAATCTTCCTCAACTTAAAATGGAGTTACATCTAGATAAACCTATCAGAAGGTGAAAATGTCATAAGTCAAAAATACATTTAACACACCTAACTTACCAAACATCATAGACTTAGCTTAGTCTATCTTAAATGTGCTCAGAACACTTACATTAGCTGAAAGTTGAGCAAAATCATTTAACACACAGCCTATTTTATAACAAAGTGTTGAATAGCTTGGGACTTCCCTGGCAGTCTAACCGTTGAGACTCTGCACTTCCACTGTAGAGGGTGCGGTTCTGACGCCTGGCTGGAGAACTAATATCATGCCATGCAGCCAAAAATTAAAAACAAACAGACAAACTTTAAATGTTGAATATCTCATGCAATTTATTGAAAACTGTACTGAAAGTGAAAAACAGAATGATTGTAAGTGTATTGACGGTTCACCCTCATGGCTGCCTGGGAGCTGTCACTAGCAAGCATCACTAGATGTGAGCAATAATGCTTATTGCGAGTACAAGAAAAAGTCAAAATTCTAAGTACAGTTTTTACTGAATGCAAATTGCTTTCTCACCATTGTAAAGACAAAACATCATAAGTTGAGCCATTTTTAATCAGGGACCTTCTGTGTGAGTATATCTCAAATATTGTTATAGCTCAACTCCCTACACCTAATACGGTGCTTGGCTTAGGTAAATGCTTGTAGGATGAATGAGAATGTTAGGATCTTATAATAGAGTACCATATTACACAAAGAAGGTAGAGGTGGACATTGGTTTCCTACTTTCCATTATGCAAATGTTTCTCAAAATGTCCTCAGATAAGCAACATTCCAGTTATCTGAGGATGCTGGTTGCAAATGCAGATTCCCAGGCCTCAGCAGCTTTCGTGAACAAGGACCACTGGAGCCTATCCTTAGAAATCTGCATTTGTAATAAGCTACCTGGGAGTTTCTCCTGCTCCCTAAGG
The DNA here is from genome assembly GCF_963930625.1 of Muntiacus reevesi. Classification (NCBI taxonomy): domain Eukaryota; kingdom Metazoa; phylum Chordata; class Mammalia; order Artiodactyla; family Cervidae; genus Muntiacus; species Muntiacus reevesi. The sequence goes on from NC_089250.1 coordinate 137,714,365, forward strand.
TTTGAGAGTTTTCTACACTGATAACAGTGGCCTTGAACTAAAGAAGCCAGTTTTACCCAAATGGAGAGGGCCTCTCTGTGTGGTCACCAAAGAAGTCTAGAGAGTGGGGGACAAGCCCTGTCTCTTTCCTTTTCCTCTTGAGTCTCCTTTGGATGGAAAGCATGTTCTTAGATCAGGCTGATTGTTGTAATCTTTGGAAGAAGAGTTGTGTAAGAATTCAGATGTACTAAGTCAGAGGCTCTGAGTGTAATATGATGAGCACGGCAGGGTCTCAGAGTAGCCAGAGTGGCTGGGAACGATATTAGGGAAGAGATACTTTGAATTAGGCAGGGTTGCATGGGCAGATTGGAAAGTTCTGAGTATTCCAGAATTAGAGACTCTACAGGCTTAGCCGAGGAAGCATGGTGTAGGGGGTATGGGGGGAGGCACTCTCTGTTGGATGGATCCTGAATTTCAGTGACACGTTGCTTCAGGGTCTGGGTGGCAGCTTCAGGAACATTCCTCACTAGCTCCAAAACATGTCGCTTTTTATTTTTTTAACCTGTTTTCTATCTTTGCCCTCATGATAGTACAAAGTCCATGAGAACTGGGTCTATGTCAGTTTTGTTCACAGCTGCAATCCCTCACATAGCATTATTCCTAACATTCCTTAAGTACGCTATACAATGGTTGGTAAAGGAATAAGTGAACTTTCATTTTTTTTTCATTGAATATCAAGAACATTGTTAATCCATAAGAGAAACATAAACACAAACGCTATGATGATAGAAGCACCTAAGCCACCGGGGCCTTTAGTGTTCTCTGTTCCTTGAAATTCGTGTGGACCATTTTGTGAATTCTGAACTGCATTTGAAAAGCCACGGACAAGTTCTGTGGAGGAAAAGACAAAAGTTGAGCATGTGCAAAAAAATTTTAAAAATTGAGCATTCGCAAAATCTTTATCAAATTGTTGCACAGGGTTTTATGATTTGACATTTAGGGGAAAATCAGCAAGTCAGTCTATATCCAACATAAATTCAAGATGTGACAGGTAATAATTATTCATGAACATTACATTTGAAATGTTCAAATGAAAAAATCTTTAGACAGATGTATTTCTCTTGTATTTTTATCTCAGAAAAAATAGACTTAAATGAATCTTTCTAATAAATAAAAACTCATTTTTAAAACTAAATAAAACTTGCCACAATCTGTATGTTCAATGAAGCATTTGTTAAAATTTATGTGGAAAAGAATTCAAATTCAATTAATCACTAAGTCAAGAGTTTAGTCAAGGATAAAAGACCTGGAAAATAGGATGTTAAAAGCTCCCACATGTCAATACCACTTCATAACATTTAAGATTATAATATTTAAAATTTTGGTTATCTGCATCTCTAGGTTTAATTCTCCTATGTTTTGAATATCACAAAAGGTCATTTCTTTGAATCTGCAAAGAGGAGAATTTTTCTAAAAATAGGCAAATAGGACCTGTATATCCTTTACTCTTACGAAGTCTACGCATCTATAATTAGGCCTTGCTTTTTAAAAAAAAAATTAGGCTTTGCTTTTAAGAAAAAGGAAGCTAAATTATCTGTGCCTTTTAAAGAAATGTTTAGGAATTTGGTTAAGGTTGTCAAACTTATAAGATGATTAACAAGCTTAAAACAGGCTCTATTATTGATGTTGAAATGTCTGCCTTTGTTCTTTTATTTTTCATCCCTTTCCTCTAACCTTATGAGTTATGGGTTTGTTCATCACTAGATAATGCCTCAGTTTCAGAGCCACTGAGTTACTTACAAAACTCAGCACAACTCATTCATTCAACAAATATTTTTAACTGCCTGCTATGATCTAAAATTTACTCCAGAAATAGCACTAAACAAAGATACCTGGCTTCTTGGAGCTTGTATTTTAGTGACAAAAACAGACAATGAATAAAATAAATAAGTAAAATATGTCCTCTTGCTAGAACGTGATGGTTGCTAAGGAGAAGAGTAAGCAGGGAACGGTACATAGGAAATCTGTGCATTGAGGGATTAAGGCTGGAAAAGGTCTCAAGGAGAGATGCCATCTGAGTAAAAGTGAGAAGTAGGTCGCAGAGTCGGCCACAATTGAGCAACTGATCACACACTCACGAGAAGTAGATAGGGGCAGGCCAGGAAGATAGAAAGCACTCATACATATTGAGTAACTGTACCATGGTCTATGAGTTTCTCAGCTCTCATTGTGTTTGGGATATCTCTTCCATTTGGGGGGATGATGTGTTTACTCTGTAAAAGTCTTGTCCCTTCACATAACTCTTGAATGATGCTCTTATTCACAGCCCAAAATAGCAATCCCAAATCAGCTGATGTACATATTTACGTCCCCAAGAATAAATGACTCTGCACTGTAAAAAAAATGGCTGGATATGCAGCCTGTATTGGTGGAAGGGAAGCATCACCACCTGCAGCTGCATGGATGTGGCACAGTATGAAATGGAAGGAATCACAGAATTCCTAAGAAAGAGCAGAAGACAGAGGTCTTGCTATTGGGAGTTAAGGGTTTACACACAAAAATAAAGTCAGGGAGGGAGAAATCTCCCCCTCAATCCCTCTTGAGTTTTCCTGGCTGAGCTAATAAAATTGATACAGACAGATGAGCAGGAAAAAAAACAAAACAAACCAGACTTTAACCTTATGCCGAAGGCCTCATAGAAATGAACCTAAGGGGACTTCCCTGGTGGTCCAGTGGCTAAGACTCCATGCTCCCAATGTAGGGGGCCCAGGTTTGATTACTAGTCAGGGAACTAGATCCCACATGCTACAAGTGAGACCTAGAGCAAACAAATAAAATAATTTAAAAAGGAAAAGAAATGGACCTAAGAAGTACCCAAGGCAGGCAGCTTTTATAGTTTTTAGACAAAGAAACAAATTTATGAGGAATTGACAAGACAAAGAAATTTGGGTCTTGGGTGCTCAAACAGTGAAGAATCTAAACAGAGTTTGGGCTTGGGGTAATGAATTAAAGTAACACAGTTTGTTTATCTGGCCTTCTCAGCCCCAAATTCCTTCAAGGTGTCCTTCTACCTCCACAGGCAGGAAGTGCACCTTTCACATGAGGGATTTATTTCCTGCATTTAGGGCAACAGAGTGGGAGGAGCAGAGTGTCCTTTTGGCATGGGCCATTTCTTAAATAACTTTCCTTCGAAATAATCAATATGCCATTGAGGCACATTTTGGGGTGGCTGACCTGGGTCCCCACAATACCAATAAAATCCTGAACTGTAAACTAGCATTCAGCTCTGGCACGTACATCTGTGGACTTTTCTCCAACATTATCCCGTGTGCATACCCCAGCAGCACACTGTTCTTGGCACAAACTATCGTCACAAGGACTGAATGTTCTTCTAGCTCTTTGCGCCTTTGCATGTGCTCTGTGCTTCTGACCTTGTGCATCCTATTTGTTCTTCCAAGACTCAACTCAAAATTTCACCTTCTCTATCAAAACCCGTTGAACTATAACTCTCAAACTTGGTGCACATCACACTGTAGGTGAATTATATCTCAAAAAAATAAAAGCGAAAGAAAGAACTTCACCTCCTCCAAGAAGCTTTCCTGGCACAGCCTCCCCTCCCCCCCTCCCATCCTCCCCTAGAGGGTTTGGCCGTGGAGCCTGGCAGTTCCAGAGTCTGGGAGTGAGCTTCCCATGAGCCCAGGAGCCAAAGGGAGGGCTGTTAGTGCCTCTGGTTATAATCCAGATGGATTATTCCCTTCTTCGCCTACTCCACATTCCTCCTCCTGTATTCTTTCATGCAGACAGATAATTTCAGCCTCCTGGGGTCTTGTTCATTATAGAATTACTATGAGTAAGGAGGCATTTTTAATATTTCTCCCATTTTTGCTAACTTCTAGGAACACTAATTCAAACTTTGCATTATAATTCAGACATGTCCCAACCATTCACCCATCCACTCAACCACCCATCCACTCAGCCATCCATCCCTCTCTTATCAGTAAATAGCACAAGCTGTGAGTCCCACAGACTAGGTTGAAATTATGGCTTTTTCACTTAACTGAGTAACTTTGAACAAGTTACTTAATTTTTCTGAGCCTCCGATACTCCTCAATAAAGTGGGATAGTAATAGTCTTTATTTCTGAGAGTTACTGAAAGAATTAAATGGGTTAATGCATTAAATGAGTTAGTACATATAAATGTCCAGCACATAGTGAGAACTCAGCAATTCATGGTAAATGTTCATTCACTAATCATTCCCTGTATATCATGTCAGAATTGAATTTGACACTATGGAAAAAACAAACAAACAATAAATGACAGGGATCCTGACCTCAAGAGCCAAGTTTACAAGTTAAGATTCACAGAGAGACAGACAAATACAAGAGTGGATTGATGCTGTGATGGGGCAAGCCCCCAAAGCATCTCCACCTCTCATGGGAAGATGAGTCAGTGAGACCTCCCAGAGGTGGAGATAGCTGAACCAAGTCCTATAATTCTGGCCTCTTCTATTTGTTCCCTCAATTTCAGCATCACATTGATCTCCATACTTGACATTCTTATTCCTGGTTAGTGTCCTGAATACCCTATGCCAGAATACCCAAGTCTTTGCCCCCAAGATTAGGCAAATAAGAACACCAATAGTCATAACAATACGGTGATGACAAATGTTCTAGTTCCTATTTCATTTCAAAGTAAAAGCAAAAGTCTTTGTAAAGCCTTCTAAATCCCCTACCATCTGGTCCTCATAATTTCTCTGACCTCTCCTATCATGTCCTTCCATCTGTTGACAAAAAATTAGTCAGTTGATCTAAGAAAGGAATGGAAAATTGTATTCAAACCAAATTAAAGATTATAACCCAGGAACAGCCTCTCAGAAAGTTTCAAGAACTGTTCGTCCTGTCAGACGTCAAAGCATAGTTTTACAGATTTTTGAAACAGAGAGCTGTATGTTAAATGACAGAGATAGTTTGCACAACTCAGATCTGTAAGTACAAAATGGTGGGACATTTATAAGATCAGTTCAATTCAGTTCAGTTGCTCAGTCGTGTCCGACTCTTTGAGACTCCATGGACTGCAGCATGCCAAGCTTCCCTGTCCATCACCAACTCCCAGAGCTTGCTGAAACTCATGTCCATCAAGTCAGTGATGCCATCCAACCATCTCATCCTCTGTCGTCCCCTTCTCCTCCTGCCTTCAATCTTTCCCAGCATCAGGGTCTTTACCAATGAGTCAGTTCTTCACATCAGGTGGCCAAAGATTGGAGTTTCAGCTTCAGCATCAGTCCTTCCAATAAATATTCAGGCCTGATTTCCTTTAGGATTGACTGGTTTGATCTCCTTGCTGTCCAAGGAACTCATGGATTCCTTACCAGCTGAGCTACGAGGGAAGTCCTCAATGGCGTTTAGCTCAAAACAATCCATACCCTAAAGAGACATTTTGGAATGGCATGTTCTGTTACCCTTTATTGCAGGGCTTGATCCCCCATCAAATAGTAATTCTCTGAAAGTGCAGTACTTGAAGAATTATTCAAAGTACCCTATGTCTGCCCAGGTTAAAACATTTTAAACTGATTTAAATCTTCACCCATTTCCCTTTTGCTTTCATTTTATTAGGATAAAGACAGCTCCAGAGATGTTTTAAAATAGAACTCATTTAAAATTCCTTCTGTATATTTGAGCCTAACTACCTGGAGTCCTAACTACTGTAACTAGCAAGGAGTACTTCAGAAATTCGGACATCAAACATAGTTATACCTCTGCACTTTTCTAATGATTTTTCGGGGGCCCCTTCTGCCTTACTAGCAAGAAGCACAGTATCTAGTGCCTGAAATTATCTAAGAACCGTGAGGGGACAGTAGTGAGTAGGGGTTAGGGCATCTCACTTTAGCCTAAAAGGAACTCAGTGCAGCTTCCACACTCCTGCTGTAGGAAGGAGTGTGTATGTGTTAGTCGCTCAGTCATGTCCAACTCTTCGTGACCTCATGGACTGTAGCCTGCCAGGCTCCTCTGACCATGGAATTCTCCAGTCAAGAATACTGAAGTGGGTTGCCATTCCCTTCTTCAGGGGATCTTCCCGACCCAGGGATCGAACCTGGGTCTCCTGCATTTCAGGCAGATTCTTTACCACCTGAGTCAGCCATACAAGGAGTACTTGTACGAATCATGCATTTTAAATTTTCTTCCTTTTCAATGCTTTGACATCTTGGAACCTTTCTGACCCTGGACGACTGCCCCTCCAAGGGTTAGCAAATTCCTAGAGATAGTAAAGACTAGGGGTATTAGTACTTTTCATATGCAAACTAATCAATCCAGAGCCCACTCCTCTATCAGGCTCTCACACTTAAGGCCTCTATTCCTCTGCCTTAATCACTCCAGGGTCAGTACTAGACAACTAGAGACAGTTCCTACACCCAGAGGCCATTGAAATTATTCAACTAGCCAATCCTTGCCTATTTCTTCCAGCACAAACCACAATAAACTACATTTTTCTTGAGTTCCTTTTGCTTCTAACCAACATTGGTACTTCCCCACTGCTATGGTAAGCCATTCCCCACTTCTCTTGGGAACTGTAACAGTCAAATCTTTTCATCAAAAATCATCTCCTCATCAATTGGACTCCTTGTTCCTGAACAACAATAAAATTTATATTTTAAAATCCCACAATCTGGTGAGTCCAGCAAGCTATGGCTTTTCACTGTCCAGGACATCAGGGTTAAAAATGGGTCTTAGAAAGTCCAAGAGGTCATGCTGGTCTCCCACTGACAAGACGTCAGTGTGTTCCAGATCTCAACTAAGATGTCAAAGAGTCCTGGAGCAGAGCCCAACTGAGCCAGGATGCCCCACACCTGGGCTTCTAAGAGGGCAATGCTCAGTGCTTTCAGCTCACAGATCCAGGTACCTCCTGGGGGCAAGTCCAACCTGTGAAAACCTGGGATCTGGCATCAGACATTCTGGGGACCCATAGCTATCTTGTGAAAATGCTGCATTCAGATGATACACTGATACAATCCAGTGATTTATCTGGAGGAGAGTAGGAAAGTGAAGTCGCTCAGTTGTGTCCGACTCTTTGCGACCCCATGGATGGCATAGCCTACCAGGCTCTGCCGTCCATGGGATTTTCCAGGCAAGAATACTGGAGTTGGCTGCCATTTCCTTCTCCAGGGGATCTTCCCAACCCAGGGATCGAACCCGGGTCTCCTGCATTGCAGACAGACGCTTTACCATCTGAGACACCAGGGAAGCCCAGGAGAGTAGGAAAGTTCCTGTCATCTCTTTTGCTGTAAAAAAAGAGACCCCCCCCCACCCCCCACAAAACACTATGCCAATTTTATGTAGGCATTTCACAACTTCTCAGATCACCTAATTTATGAAGGAATAACTTGTAATAGAATAACCTTTGTTCCTCCTCCAACACTGGTTTCCTGTGGACTCATCACTGGACTCTTCCCATCCTTGAGAACTCCCCTTCATTGTACCCGCCATCCATAGTGGCCAAAGTGCCCCAATTGACCTCTTCTCTTCTAGTCTTCCCCTAAGCCTCCTATTGATGCCCCAATCTTGGCTCCTCCATCAGCCTCCTTCTCCTTTCCTACACCCTGGCTCATTTGAAGTTCCCTAAGACCTTGAGGCTTAGCTTTCAGAAAGTCTTTGGAACCAGGGTCAGACCCAACACTCAAGTTTTAGGGTCCTGGGCTGCTTCAAGGACTGTGTTGGGGAGAGAAAAAAATTTCCTTCCACCCTTTCTAGGTTCTTCTGGCTGGTCTAAGAATTACCACAAGATAGAATAACAAGGGAAAATAAAATTCCATCACACACGTATGAGGGCCTCCACACACAAAAAATGAGACCAAGGACATGTTAGGCAATTGAGGTCTATATGCCATAGTGAAGAGAAAATCAGAGTGGAGTTGGTATCATTAAGAGCTCTCTACAACCGAGCAGGGAGCTACTGCAGTTCAACCTGTGCACATGTCTCAGTCTGGGAGGAATCTGAACTTTTGACCACTTATTATCCCAACGAAAGTATCCAGAATGTCTCCCAGAAACTCAAGATACCTATGAGACCCTTATCCTAAAATAACTGTGACAGTTTATTTACTTATCTGACCCCTACCATTAAACGACTTGTGATTACCGAAGGATAGATATTTTCTGAGTTATAATTCTCACCAGGCAAATTTGACAGTCTCGTGGCTTTTTGTCTTTTTAAGCCCCATGCTCATTCTCTTCCCGACTCTTTTTTTTGTGATAGGGAAGAACAAATCTGACTCTATATTGGATTTGTGAAATCCAATATAGATCTCTTTTACTTTAACCTTTTACTTTTATTTACTTTTCTATTCTATTGCTTTTGCTACAAGTCAGTCACTAAAGGGATGTTGCCTATAGCTTAAAGTATACACAAATGCTCCATCTTCAAGAATCCTGCTCCCCATGCCTGAGTTTAAGTTAAATAAAATAGCTTCGTTTAGTTTACAGAAAACATCCTAACCAGGCCTCCTGTGAATGGCTGAAAGAAAGAATTTAACACATCCTTTCCTGAGGCTGGTTGGAAACCAGGAAACATTTCCAGCAACTTATTGCCTTTTTACTTTACCTCCTGATCTCCCACTCTTTGTTCCATAAAAGAAGCTAGCATCCAAACCTGGGCATCCAAACTGACATCCCAGAGGACCGTCTAGTTTTGCCATCTTCTCGGTCTGTTGGTTTTCTCGATAACGTCGCTATTCCTCACTCCACTAGCTTGTCTCTCAGTTGACTGGCATGTTGTTGGGCCAGCAGTACAAGCTTGGACTCACTCGGTAACATTTGGGGGGTTACCTGGATCTGTGTTTCCTGAATTGCAATCCTTCAGACCCTAAATAAACTCTTTTCTTATTTGTAGCCTCCTGCATTAGTTTTTGATTGACACCATCTGAAAGAAGCAGTGGGTAAGATTTGGGGACTTCAAAGGTGAGGAAGGCAATTAACATAGAGCTGGAAAAACAATGTTTGGTAAACAAAGGACTGCTCTGCCATGCAGAGAATGGATACAGGGAGAATTTTTGTCTGTAAGTCCTCCAAGATTTCCCACCAGACCCGGCCCACATTCTTTGCAGATATCTCTAATGATAGTGCTCTTCCTAGACCAAGTTTATCTAAATTAATTTAGACAGCTAACAGGGAGGTAAAAGAATGGACTTCTTGAACCTTCTTTTGCTTAAAAATAACCAGCCTAAAATAATCCTCATGCTAAAGAGACACATATTGGGGTGGCGAATTTTGCTCTCCTGCAATATTAACAGTGACACGGGTTTTTAATGGGCCCGAGAACCGAGTCAACATTTAAACAAGGAGAAAACGTGTCCCAGGGTCCAAACAGGGACACACAAATGACGTTTCAGAGCATCCCAACTCTGACACTCATCTCTTCCATAAAGACTGAGATAGCTCATCAATAGAGTGGGCATACCACCTCTATGATCTTCCTTGGCAGACTTGAGGAGAATGGACCAGGCTGTGTCTTACAGTTTCAACAATGATACAGGATTAAAGCTGAACTCAAGAGAGGTTCATCTCCTGCAGTGAAGAATTTCTCATTGAATGATTTATGCAAAGTTTTGAGAGTAGGGGTGGTTTGACACTGATTTAAAGGATCCTTGCTAACTTAAGAGTCACAGTAGAGCGGAGAATTTGGAGAGGGAGGTTGGCCAAGGGCTTGGTTGGACTGGAGAACCCGAGGAACACAAAGGAATCACGTGGTGACTAATTTATTTCTTCCTTCAGCATTTCCTTTTTCTCAAATCCAGACCCTACTGCATCTCAATAGTCTCAAAGTAACCAAATACCTTCTTCCCAAGAGCTGTGGCTTGCCACCTGCTGGTTTGTACTAACATAAACTATGCAGCCAGTTTCTTGTTTAAAGCCTCTCTGTAGGGTTCAGCTTAAGAAAGGAGGAATTAATTAACTGAATTAGCTGACTTTCTGCTCCAAGTACTGTTAAAGGGAACTAATCTTGAAGGGGTCTGTAAACAGTTCATTTACACAATTTTTTTTTTTTCCTATTGCGCAGCTTGTAGGATTTTACTTCTCTGATTAGAGACTGAACCCAAACCCTCAGCAGTGAAAGCAGTCTTAATCACTGAACAACCAGGAAATTTCTAATTTTTGTCATCTTAAAGGATTCAGTGAGCTTTTAAAATCCAAAGGCCTTAGTTTAGTACAGTTTGCACTGAGTGAAATGTTAAACACTGACACCAATACACAGCTCCTTCTCCCCTGCTTATTACAAACATTCAACCAGCCACACTCATTATTCTTTAGGGACATTAAATGACTAAATGCCAAGTCTTATTTTCACATTTCTGTTTTCATTTTGCTAATTATCTCTTCATAGCTTTTGTAACTAGCCTTTATCAACCAGTGGGCAATGAAGCAGATTTTAAAAATAAATTTTGTTTCTACAAATCGTTGGACTGGAGTCCACTCAGTGGCCTTGGCAAAGGAATGGCAGTGGGAGAGGCAGTGACTGGGGAGCCTGGAATTAACAAAACCCGGTAAACAGAGCGGTGCTCATGAAACTCAGATGTTATCTGTTCAAGACCCAGCTGGGTGGGATAATATAGCCAGATGATTTATTGTTCAAACCAGGGCACATATGAGAGTAAAGGGGACTGCTAGCTGCATGGGATGTCAGGACAAAAGAACTGAGACAGTCTTAGGAAAATCAGGATGCATAGTCACCATGCTGTTACCTGAAAAACAGTGCTTGTCTCTTGGTGAGTGTGGAACCAAGGCAATCAAGTCAAAGAGCCAGAGAAGGGAGGACTTGGTACTTGGCAGCTAGTAAGGAGAGCACTGGAGATCTTTCCCAAATCAGTGGCTTCCTGAATAGCAAAACTGGGGAAGCTTCAAGCTTAGAGTACATCATATTAATAAAGGGACTCCGGTGGTCGACAGAGTCCAAACTTTCAGTTCAGTTCAGTTCAGTCGCTCAGTTGTGTCTGACTCTTTGCGACCCCATGGACTGCAGCTTCCATGGCTGCAGGTTTCCAAAGCACTCCAGGCTTCCTTGTCCATCATCAACTCCTGGAGCTTGCTGAAACTCATGTCCATCAAGTCAGTGATGCCATCCAACCATCTCATCCTCTGTCACCCCCTTCTCCTCCCACCTTCAATCCTTCCCAGCATCAGGGTCTTTTCAAATGAGTCAGTTCTTCACATCAAGTGGTCAAAGGATTGGAGTTTCAGCTTCAGCATCAGTTCAGTTCAGCTCAGTCGTTCAGTTGTGTCCGACTCTTTGCAACCCCATAGACCGCAGCATGCCAGGCCTTCCTGTCCATCACCAGCTCCCGGAGTTTACTCAAACTCATGCCCATTGAGTCAATGATGCCATCCAACCATCTAATCCTCTGTCGTCCCCTTCTCCTCCTGCCCCCAATCCCTCCCAGCATCTGGGTCTTTTCCAATGAGTCGACTCTTCGCATGAGGTGGCCAACGTATTGGAGTTTCAGCTTCAGCATCAGTCCTTCCAATGAACACCCAGGACTGATCTCCTTTAGGATGGACTGGTTGGATCTACTTGCAGCCCAAGGGACTCTCAAGAGTCTTCTCCAACACCACAGTTCAAAAGCATCAATTTTTTGGCACTCAGCCGTCTTCACAGTCCAACTCTCACATCCATACATGACCACTGGAAAAACCATAGCCTTGACCAGATGGACCTTTCTTGGCAATGTAATGTCTCTGCTTCTTAAGATGCCATCTAGGTTGGTCATAACTTTTCTTCCAAGGAGCAAGCATCTTTTAATTTCATGGCTGCAGTCACCATCTGCAGTGATTTTGGAGCCCCAAAAAATAAAGTCTGACACTGTTTCCACTGCCTCCCCATCTATCTCCCATGAAGTGTTGGGACCAGATGCCATGATCTGCCAGGGTCCAGCCTTGGCAGGATCCAGGGGGTACCCTCGGGATGAACGGCATCGGCAAGAGAAGACATGTGAGACCAGCCTTGATATGGCCAAGTCTCAGGATGAACGGCGAGGGAGAGAGAGAGAAAGAGAGAGAGAGAGTAACCAGACGGGGGTATTTGCAGGGTGTGGCAATGCTTTATTTTTTACCGTGGCTTTTATACCCTAAATTAGTACATTTCTAAGGGGAAGGTAGTTTAACATTACATCAGCTTGTTCTTCATGAAACCAGGGTGTTTTCTGCATACTTCTTTGTTTATGAGGGTCTTGTACATTATCTTCTGGCCTTGGGGCCTATTAACATTTTATGCAAGTCAGGTGAATGTAAACCTATTTTCTGTTTCTCTGGTGACCTTAACTGAAAGGTAGCAGTCTCATAGGGCAACAGTACAGAGTAAAAGCATAACCTTGTTAACACAAAAATTAATCCTTCTGCAGAAGTTGTCAGTTGCGTTTATCTAAGAAGTTTACCCCACACAGACTCTGCGGCTTCAGTGAGGTAGCCTCTGCCTAGTACACCTGGCTAACAGTTAACAACTGTCTTATTGTTACCACACTAGGGCTAAGCTCTTATTTTTCTAGATCTATAACTATATTAACAATGGTTTCCACTCCATAACCTTAGCACATTAAGAGTAAAAACACAGCAAGCAAAACATAGCAAGCAAACGTCAACCCAATAACCACCTATAGAATAATTTTTCTTATGTTTTCTAATAGGACTCCTTCACCCCCCAAAAAGGCTCTATGTCTATTAGGGCCTTTATATGATCAGGTTCTTTATGCTGTTTTATGATTAGGGTATTATGAGCAGTCATGCATATTAGTACCAAGGGCATAGACGTATTTGCCAAACAAACTAAAATACCAGCAAAGAAGTTTAAATTAAAACACTCCTTTCACCCTGGATAATCTCATAAAATACCACCACCTGGGAAACTTATTGATTAAAGTTCTAAATTGATTCTTATTTGGAAAGAGATCAGGGAAGGCCTTCTGCCTGTGTCACAGAAATTAGGGAGTAGTCTATTGAAGCAAGCATCAGAAAGACAGATATCATCTTTAAGGTGATCACTGGGGGCAGCTTTTCAGAATCCCTGAAAACCTGATCTGCCTTGCCTGTCAGGTTTTCTCCTCATGACCTTGTCATCCATGGGATCTCGTGAGCTGGCCTTTTCGAAATCCCTGAAAACATGATCCACCTTGCCTGTCAGGTTTTCTCCTCATGACCTTGTCCTGGGTGGGATCTCGTGTGCCGGCTCCCGGCAATGATCTTAGTTTTCTTAATGCTAAGCTTCAAGCCAACTTTTTCACTCTCCTCTCTCATCAAGAGGTTTTTAGTTCCTCTTCACTTTCTGCCATAAGGGTGGTGTCATCTGCATATCTAAGGTTATTGATATTTCTCCCGGAAATCTTGATTCCAGCTTGTGCTTCTCCCAGCCCAGCGTTTCTCATGATGTACCCTGCATATAAGTTAAATAAGCAGGGTGACGATATACAGCCTTGATGTACTCCTTTTCCTATTTGGAACCAGTCTGTTGTTCCATGTCCAGTTCTAACTGTTGCTTCCTGACCTGCATACAGGTTTCTTAAGAGGCAGGTCAGGTAGTCTGGTATTCCCATCTTTTTCAGAATTTTCCACAGTTTATTGTGATCCACACAGTCGAAGGCTTTGGCGTAGTCAATAAAGCAGAAGTAGATGTTTTTCTGGAACTCTCTTGCTTTTTTGATGATCCAGTGGATATTGGCAATTTGATCTCTGGTTCCTCTGCCTTTTCTAAAACCAGCTTGAACATCTGGAAGTTCTCGGTTCACATATTGCTGAAGCCTGGCTTGGAGAATTTTAAGCATCACTTCACTAGCGTGTGAGATGAGTGCAATTGTATGGTAGTTTGAACATTCTTTGGCATTGCCTTTCTTTAGGACTGGAATGAACACTGACCTTTTCCAGTCCTGTGGCCACTGCTGAGTTTTCCAAATTTGCTGACATATTGAGTGCAGCACTTTAACAGCATCATCTTTTAGGATTTGAAATAGCTCAACTGGAATTCCATCACATCCACTAGCTTTGTTGGTAGTGATGCTTTCTAAGGCACACTTGACTTCACATTCCAGGATGTCTAGCTTAGGCCAAAAATGGCTTCTCTTATGTCATGAAAAATGGGCACAATAAAGGATAAAAATGTAGAGATCTAGTAGATGCTGAAGAGATCAAGAAGAGATGGAAAGAATGTATGCAAGAACTGTAAAAAAAGATCTCAATGAACTGGATTACTATGATGATATAGTTAGTCACTCAGAGCCAGAGATTCTGGAGTGCAAAGTCAAGCAGGACTTAAGAAGCACCGCCATTAATAAAGCTAGTGGATGCAATGAAATTCCAGCAGAACTATCAAATCCCTAAGAGGGGGATGCCATCAAGGTTTTGCATTCATCATGTCAGCAAATCTGGAAGACCCAGCAGTGGCCACAGGACTGGAAAAGGTCAATCTTCATTCCAGTTCACAAGAAGGGTAGTACCAAAGAATGTGCTAACCATCGGACAATTGCCAAATGGAACTCATTGCCCAAATTGGACTCAATGGACTCAGTTGACAAATGGGACTCATTTCCCATGCTAGTAAGGTCATGTTTAAAATCTTGCATGCTAGGCTTCGGCATTATGTGAACCAAGAACTTCCAGATGTCCAAGTTGGGTTTAGAAAAGGAAGAGGAACTAGAGATCAAGTTGCCAATATTCTCTGGGTTATAGAGAAAGCAAGGGAATTTCAGAAAAACATCTATCTCTGTTTCATCAACTACACTAAAGCCTTTGACTGTGTGGATCATGACAAACTATGGAAAGCTCTTAGAGAGATGGGAATACCAGACTACCTTACCTGTCTCCTGAGAAACCTGTATGAGGGTCAAGAAGCAACAGTTGGAACCCTGTAAGGAACAACTGATTCGTTCAAGATTGAGAAAGTGCCGGGGTTCAGCCTCGGTAGGATCCAGGGGTACCCTCAGGATGAACGGCGTCGGCGAGAGAAGACATGTGAGACCAGCCTTGATAGGGCCAAGTCTGCGAGGGAGAGAGAGAGAAAGAGAGAGAGAAAGAGAGAGAGAAAGAGAGAGAGAGAGAGAGTGACCAGACGGGGGGGTGCAGCAGAGTCTGGCAAATCTTTATTTTTTACCGTAGCTTTTATATTCTAAGTTAGTACATTTTTAAGGGGAAGATAGTTTAATATTACATCAGCTTGTCCTACACGAAACCAGGGTGTTTTCTGCATACTTCTTTGTGAGAGTCTTGTACATTATCTTCTGGCCTTGGGGCCTATTGACATTTTATGACCTAAGTGAATGCATAGCTGTTTTCCTGTAATCTATTCTTTAATAAACACTAGGTCAGTCCTTTTGCAGAAGTTATCAGTTAAATTTATCTAAAAGGTTTACCACACAAAGACACTGCAGCTCCGGTGAGGCAGCCCCTGTTTAGCATTCCTGGTTAAAATTAACAATTCTAAACTCTTATTTTTCTAAATCTTTAACTATAACCACTATTAGAGTAAATTTTAATATTCTCTAATAGGGCTTCCTCACCTCACGAAGGGCTTTGTACCTATTAGGGCCTTTTGTGTGATCAGGTTCTTTATGCTGTTTACGATTAAGGTGTTGTGAGCAGTCATGTGCATTAGTACGCATTTGCCAAGCAGGCTAGAATGCCAGCAAAGGGGTCTAAATTGAAATACTCCTTTCATCCTGGATAATCTTATAGGATACCACCATCCAGGGGACATATTGATTAAAGTTCTAAGTTGATTCTGTTTGGAAAGAGATCAGGGAAGGCCTTCTGCCTGTGTCACAGAAATTAGAGAGTAGTCTAATACAGCAAGCATCAGAAGGACAGAGATCAACTTTAAGGTGAGTGCCGGGGCAGCTTTTCGAAATCCCTGAAGTCCTGATCCGCCTTGCCTGTCGGGTCTTCTCCTCATGACCTTGTCATGGGTGGGATCTCGTGTGCTGGCTCCCGGCAAGAAAGAAGTATGACAGGGTTGTCTGCTGTCACCCTGTTTGTTTAACTTATATGCGGAGCACATCATGAGAAATGTGCTGGATGAGTTACAATCTGGAATTAACATAGGTGGGAGAAACATCAACTGCAGATATATAGATGACACCACTCTAATGGCAGAAAGCAAAGAGGAACTAAAGAGCCTCTAGATGAGGGTGAAGGAAGAGAGTGAAAGAGTTGGCTCAAGATTAAATATTAAAAAAACAATGGTCACAGCATCCAGCTCCATTACTCAATGGTAAATAGAAGGGGAAAAGGTGGAAGTAGTGATAGATTTCCTCTTCTTGGGCTCCAATTTTAGTATATGTGCTGCTGAAGTGAGCACCTCTTCTTGGGCTCCAAAATCACTGCAGATGGTGACTGCAGCCATGAAACCAGAAGATGATTGCTTCTTGGTAGGAAAGTGATGACAAACCAAGACAGTGTGTTGAAAAGTAGAGACATCACTCTGCTGACAAAGGTCTGTAGAGTCAAGGCTATTGTCTTCCCTAGTGGCTCAGATGGTAAAGAATCTGCCTGTATTGTGGGAGACTTGGGTTCGATCCCTGGTTGGGAAGATCCCCTGGAGGAGGGCACGGCAACCCACTCCAGTATTCTTGCCTGGAGAGTCCCCATGGATAGAGGAGCTTGGCCAGCTACAGTCCATGTGGTCACAAAGAGACGGACACAACTGAGCAACTAAGCACAAACAGTCTTCCCAGTGGTCATGTATGGTTGTGAGAGCTGGACCATTAAGAAGGCAGAATGCCAAAGAAGTGATACCTTCGAACTGAGGTGCCAGAGAAGACTCCTGAGAGTAACCTGGACAGCAAGGAGATCAAACCTGTCAGTCTTAAGGGAGATCAACCTTGAATATTCCCTGGACAGACTGATGCTGAAGCTGAAGCTCCAGTATTTTGGTCCTCTAATGCAAACAGACGGCTCATTGGAAAAGTCCCTGATGCAGGGAAAGATTGAGGGCAGAAGGAGAAGAGGACGCCAGAGGATGAGATGGCTGGATGGCATCACTGATGCAATGGACATGAACTTGGGCAAACTCCACGAGATGGTGAGAGAGAGGAAGGCCTGGGTGCTGCAGTCCAGGGGATGGCAAAGAGTAGGACACAACTGAGCGACTGAACAACAACATGTCAAGAAAGCCACGCCTGGTTTTCTTTCTGGGAACTCTATACTGTCTACTGACAGTGCTACTAGTCTCTTTAGCAGCAGCTTTGTGATTGTGGAAAGTCATCTGACATTTCTGAGCCCATTTCTCAACTTTACAATGAAGATAACTTTGTCCTACAGACCTTTCACACGCATTAGTCTTGGAGATACACAGTAACAAACTTTAAAATGTGCAAAAACATGATATAAATATGAGGTACTACCATATTTGATAAAGCCAAAACAAGTTTACTGCTTGCTACTGAGGAGCCAAATATACAGACAGCAGCCTGACCACGTATAAAAATAGAACAATTTGTGGCAATCTGCTCAGGAAACCAACTCCTTATCTACAATAAGCAATGTAAGAGGCCAGTCTGTTATAAGGCAGACTCGTAAGAAGTCAGCTTGCTTTCTCTAATGAGAATTCAGGAAATTAAAGAATAACCTCTGTCATAATCAGCCCCAAATAGCCAGAACTTGATTTTAATAACTGCAGCTTTCCTAATTTTTAACAAATTAGATAGATTCCAATTTAGGATCTATCAGAGAAAACAAGTACCTACCCTGACCTAGTCACACAGGATGTTCTGCTTAGGTTTAGGAAGTCTACAGCTCCCTCATGTCAACATCCTTCAACTGGCATATATATGAAGTCTTCCTTTTTTTCCTCCTAAAAAGCCTTGGCACTCCTCTGCCTGTCTTTGACTCTCTGCCAAAATACAAGTGACAACGGTTGACTCCCTTAATACAGCAAGTTCTGCCTAAAGAGCCTTTGTTTTTCTCATGAGGTTGGTCTTTATTTCCACATCTGATATTTGCATATGGGACCTCAGGTCACAGGATATTGAATGGAACACTCCGTGTAGTCTTGAAATTGTCAAAAAAGCCCTAAAGCTGAGGGAAACAGGAAATATTCCCAGAGTATTAGAATTACCCTACAGGAGGGATGCTGCAGCTTCTCAAGCAAGGGTATTTGCATTTCCTGTAAGGCATTTGATTCCACAAATTTAGCAGAGCTTAAACCTTCTCAGTAGTACTCTTAGTAGGCAGCTGCCTGCCAGTGAGAGGACCCACAGCCTGAGGGTAAAGGTCAGAAAATGTGATGCTGGAAAACATCATCTAACCTTGGGTGCATGGTCATTCGGAATAGAGATTGCATTTTCCACACTCCCCTGCACCTAGAAGGGCTACGTTCTGGTGGCTATGATGTGCAGCATCTATGCAGTATAGAGGCTTTCATTTTTTCTCTGTCGCCCCTCCTCTGCCTTTTCCAGTTCTAGTGGATGCAAAGCAGAGTGGGAAGGAGTAAGAGTAGTTTTTCATGGAGAAAGAAATGACTCCCTACCCATTAAGTTTCTTCTGGCTGGTCAGTTTGAGCAAACTCTGGGAGATAGTGAAGGACAGGGAAGCCTGGCATGCTACAGTCCATGGGGTTGCAAAGAGTTGGGCACAACTAAACAACGAACAGGAGATTAACAGGAGAAAATCAAACAAGTTTAATAACTTGTATACATAGGAGAGACCCAGAAAAACTGAGTAACTCACCAAAATGGCTGAGACCTTCGTCTTCAGCTAAAGACAAAAGGGGATATTGTAGGTAGTGGTTTGGGACTTCAAAGGGGAGGAAGGCAATTGACATGAAGATGGAAAAACAAGTGTTCGTTTAAAAAACTGTTTGCTTGAAAAAAAAACTTTTAATTAAAAAAAATGTGGCCATGCAGAGAGAGTGGGACATAGACAGGAATGTTAACAGACTCTGCTATGTTCCTCCCTATCTACCCTATCATACGATAAATATCTCACACCTAGTACATACTGTAATGATCTATAGTAGTGATGGCTACCTCCCTAAAACAGGTCCCTATCTAAATTCTTTGGGCAGTTAGGGGGAAGATCAAAGCATTTGTGTGTGTGTGGTTTTTTGTTTGTTTTTGTTTTGTTTTTAGTTGTTTGGGCCTTGATTGTTTTCAGCTCAAAATAATCTGCCTGCCAAAGAGACACACTTTGGGATGGCAAATTTTCCTTCCCTGCAGTAGACGTGTCCCTCTATCCCGTGCAAGCCCCTTTGGTCATTCAAGCTGGGGAGGAGGGACAGAGCATTGAGTTTATGTGAAACTGAAGCTTCTTATTGAGCTGGACTCAGCTTGGCTTTTTAATACCTAAGTGTGATTAGGAAGCTTTGGGATTCACCCAAGGTGTCATTAAGGAACAGAAAATAGGTGCTTAATGAATATTTTAGTTCACTGGTCCAGATTCTCATATGCTCCATTTTCTTAAAATAGGACACTCTTCTAAGTTGTACAAAATACTTATAGATTGGGGCAGGCGCAAACATCAGAACTAAGGCCAACTTCTACCAAAAAGGGCACAAGTAGCCAAAATACATCATTTTAAACTTCAGTATGCTACAGCTTGCAGGATCCTGGGCTACAAGACTCTTGGTTTCTTCTTTATCATTGAATACACAGATCACAGTAGTCAAATAAATGGCTGATGGACCAATGAATGCATGATCCTATATGACAATTATTTTCTTAATCTTTTCATTAAGCAGGCAGCTTTTCTCTTCAAACTTCTCCCTATATTTTTTAATGTTTAGAAGGCAATTTCTGTACATACTTCCAGCAAAACAGAAGTCTGGAAATGGAATTACAGATTTCTAAGCACTAATAAAGTAGATTAAAAACTGATTTGTTTTACACAATTTAAATCTTTGAGTTTAAATGTAAAGATGACTTAAGCAATCACTCATTTTTTTTGTGATAGATGCTGACACCTACTGGCCAAATTTGATATTAAACGCTTGAAATGTTTTCATCCCCCTCAGCCCCTCCTGGAAATGTCCCCTGTTGAAGAGGGAAGTTTGGTGGAGGAAGTATTACCAAGCCAAACTTGGGTCCACCCTCCTGCGCACAGTAAAGCAAACCTACTGACACCAAGTTGTGAAGGAAAGTACCCTGCACCAAACAAGGAGTCCAGGGCAATTGGTCCTCAAAACCCTCGAACTCCTCAATCAGTTTCAGGAAAGTGTTTTTAAAAGCCCAGTGAGGGAGGGGAGTCATAGGGTTTGTGATCAGCTCATCGACAGTTCTCTGATTGGCTGGAGGTGACTCCTTAGGCTCAAGTGTGCTCATGGTCATCATTTGGTGGGGTTTTTCCCATGTGGCTCAGCTGGTAAAGAATTTGCCTGCAATGAGGGAAACCTGGGTTTGATCCCTGGGTTGGGAAGATTCCCCTGGAGAAGGGAAAGGCTACCCACTCCAGTATTCTGGCCTAGAGAATTCCACGGACTGCATAGTCCATGGGATCACAAAGAGTGGGACACGACTGAGCGATTTTCACTTTCACTTAGCATCTGTAAAACAATTCAGGATGTGTGCATCAGATACTGTTCTCTAGGTACTTCAAAGGGGAGCTAAAGCACAGGAACATGGGGACAGGGGTCTGTCTTGGGAAAACTGCATAGGGTCCTGCTCCCTTACAGAAGGGGAAAAAAGCCGTGGCTCCAAAGAGATGGAAGTACAACCACTGGGAAACAGAAACCCAAGAATGGGAAAAGAATGAAGGAACAGAATCTTGGGGTGGCTTCTGAAATGTCATCCGATTGACCCCACAACTCCTGATCCCCCGTCGTAAACCCTTTTTATCCCTGAGTTTTTCACTTGAGGTTCCAAGTGCACAGTTTCATTTTTAAACTAGACTTTGGAAAAGAACCACCCTGCAAGCCACCAAATAGACATGCCCCTGGATCCTTTTCTGCATATTCCCGTGGCGCCTGATCATTAGCATCCACACTATCGCTGAGACGTTCTGCATGCCTACCCTGTGCTACCTGTACTAACTGCTCTATAAATAGACAGACCCTGGAGTTAGGCTAGCAGGAGTCCAGTACTGGTTCTGCTATTTACAAATTCTGTGACTTTAGTCAGGGGACTTAATCTCTCTCTCCTTGTCTCTAAAATGGGGATAACAGTAGAGCATATAGCATACAGTGCTTGTGAGGCTTTAAAGGGTTTACACATGTAAAGTGCTCAAAACAGTGCCTGGTATGTCCCAAGTGCTATACAAATGTTAATTATTGTTACTTTGCTTTTTCTTTACAATAACAGTCTGAAATAAATACTGTTATTTTCAAAACTAGGAAGATTTTTTTGGGGGGGGGCATGGCAGTGTAAAGAGGTTCGATAGGGAGGGGATATTTGTATGCATATAGTTGATTCAAACCAGTCAATCTTAAGGGAAAATCAACCCTAAAGAACTGATGCTGAAGCTGGAGCTCCAGTATTTTGGTCTTCTGATGTGAACAACTGACTCACTGGAAAAGTCCCTGGGACTTTTGTCACTGGGAAAGATTAAGGGCAGGAGAAGGGGTCATCAGAGGATGAGATGACTGGATGGCATCACTGATGCAATGGACATGAAGTTGAGCAAACTTCAGGAGATGGTGAGGGACAGGGAGTCTTGGCCTGCTGCAGTCCATGGGGTCATAAAGAATCAGAAAACGACTGGGCGACTGAACAACAACAACAACACAGCTGATTCACTTTGTTGTACTGCAGAAATTAACACAACATTGTAAAGCAACAATACTCCAATTTAAAAAAAAAATAAGAAAATTAGAAAACTGAGGCTTAGTTGTATGAGTTAGAAATACTTTCAGCCCCTCTCCTACTGATAACCACTAACATCATTCCTTCCCTCCCATCTTCAGGCTTAAGAGTAGTACTGGCTTTCTACTACCAAGTGTCCCTTCTTGATTTTCTTAACCCTGACATGACAAATTATTATATTCCATCTGTTACTTGCCAGAGCCCTGACAAACACCTTATATTTACATAGTCTCCCATAATATTGTTTTATGTATAGCTTCAGTTCAGTTCAGTCATTCAGTCATATCCAACTCTTCGCGACCCATGGACCATAACATGCCAGGCCTCCCTGTCCATCACCAACTCCCGGAGTCTACTCAAACTCATCTCCATTGAGTCGGTGATGCCATCCAACCATCTCATCCTCTGTCATTCCCATCTCCTCCTGCCTTCAATCTTTCCCAGCATCAGGGTCTTTTCCAATGAGTCAGCTCTTCATATCAGGTGGCCAAAGTATTAAGAGGTCTTATTCTGTGGAGATTTCAACCTATAGCTTTGTCCCCATACATCCTTATGGTACCCCAGTTGCCCATAATAGTGTGTTCCATCAGCATATGCACAGCAACTTTGCTGTAGAATGAGAATGTCTTAGTTCCATGAGGCACACAGGAAAGAATTAGTTACATGCTTCCTTCACTAGTAGTCCAACCAAACATGGTTATAACTTTTATGGCTGTATCTATCCAATCTTGTCCTGCTTAATCTGAGTCCCAGACCTTGTCCTGTCTTCCTAAGGAATTCCGCTTCCCTATGCTATCTTTTATCTTGCATCCTTTGCATCTAAGAATCTTGCCCCAGTATAAATAACTCTTTGTTTCTCTGTCTGGGCTAAATTCCCCTCAGTTCAATTCAGTTCAGTTGCTCAGTCACTTCCAACTCTTTGTGTGGACTGTAGCACGCCATGCTTCCCTGTCTTTCACCATCTCCTGGAGTTTGCCCAAACTCATGTCCATTGAGTCAGTGATACCATCCAATCATCTCATCCTCCATCGTCCCCTTCTCCTCCTGCCTTCAATCTTTCCCAACATCAAGATTTTTTCCAATGAGTCCCATAGCAGCTCCCATTCTTAGCCATTTCACCTCTTCCTTTTTCCTCCTTTCTCTAGTTCAATCTTCTTGCCCTGTTTTCCTGGCTTACATGTGGAATAAGGTACCACTAAAAACCCACTTTCCCAGGTCTAGTATCTCATTGTTTGTCAGTCATTTGCAGACCTTCCCTGGTGGTTCAGTTGTTAAAGAATCCTCCTGCAATGCAGGAGACCTGGGTTTGATCCCTGGATTGGGAAGATCCCCTGGAGAAGGGCATCGCAACCCATTCCAGTATTTGTGCCTGGAGAATCCCATGGACAGATGGAGTCTGGCAGGATACAGTCCATGGGGTCACAAAGAGTTGGACACAACTGAAGCAACTCAGCACACAGCATATGCATATAAAAAACTAGCAAAGAGTTTGATGATGTTTTGTAAAAACGTTCACTCTATCACTCCATAGTTTGAGCAGAATATGAATAAGGCATATATTCTTGGAGGTTTTGGAGCAAATAACAGTCCAAAGCAGTGTTTTCAGACATTCAACTTTATGACTTGATGAAGGATAAATTCATAGCATGTGGTTTCTGGCAAGGCCCTCAGAGGCAAGGAAAAGAAGTCTTGGAGGTTTCACAGCTTGATAATGAACAGTATCGTTAACAGAAATAGAGAAGTCAGGAGAGAAGAAGCAGCTGCTCAGGATTTTGATTGCAAGTGACAGAAATGAAATTTGAACTTCTATGGACAAAAATGGAAACTTTATTGGTTCATGAAACCAAACTGCAGAAAAAGCAGGTGTGACACGGAGTCTCAAAAACATTTGGCAGCAGGAACCAGAAGTTTATCCCATTCTCCATCTGCATCTCTGTTTCTCCTGTCTGGGTTCAGGTCATTCGTGAAGCTGGAATACAACTGCCAGCATTTCCCAGGCTCACATTCTCCCCACTCTCACACCAGAGATGACAGTTTCAATAGAAAAACCCCTGGAACACTCTGATGGATCCGTGGGGTCACATGCCTACTTTAGTCGGAGGGAAGAGGCAGAGCACTCTGCTTAGCAGCACCCCTAAAATCACAAGACTGGTGGGTAGAGCAGTCCCTCAAAACAAAGGGAGGAAACATTTGCAAAAAGAAATGGGAGTACATGCTAGATAAATAAAGCAACTGGTGTTTACCATAGGGGACAGGCAGATAGTGTTGTGTTTGCTTCTTTTGACATTTAAAATTAGGTAAACTAGCATAAACCCCAAGATCACAGAGTCACATAATCTCAGGGTCCCATAAAAGTCATCTGATCCCACATCATCTCTAATGTATTCATCGTTTTGGTAATTTTCTGAACAATCGATCTTCCAGCAGGCACTCAAACAATTCATCCCCTCCTTAAGCCCTCTGGCCATTGTAAGATGCTTCTGGTTGTTACAAAGTTGTTCCTTATAGTCAGATGTAAATCTATTACTTTATTGTCTATTACTCTACCTGGGAGTCAATGGCAACTCCTTCCCTTGGTGGTAACCATAATGAATCACTTCTGTTGTGCAGGTTTGAAGAGAGTTCTCATTTTCCCTAATGAGCCTTTTATTCCCAGGCTAAGTATCAATTTACTCCAATTATTTCTCATGTGGCATGAAGAGTAAGTCCCTTTGGACCTTTGTTCAGTGAACTCTTTCAACATTCAACAAATGATTAATCATGCATTTGCTTGTGTCAGGCAGTAAACTAGACCTTGAGAATAAGGTGATGAGAAAAGCATTACATTCTTCTTCTAAGGAAGTTTACAATCTAGGAGGAGAGAAAAGTATTGTGTATATAGTCACACAAAAAGTGAACAATAAAAGGTATTATAAAGAAAAACTATTATGTTTCAGTGCTCAGAATCATACAAAATGCTTCATGTATGGTCTTGCCAGTGGTGATAGGGAGTGGATTAAATATATCCACAAATTCTTTGCCGCTGTCTTCAAAAGGTTGCCTTGAGTATGAGCTGAACTTGTGACTTGCTTCTAATGAATAGAAAAAAAGCAGAAGTGACAGAATGCCACTCCAGAGATTAGCTCATAAAAGGCATTGTTAGTTTTCTGCTTGCTCTTTTTTGAATCACTCCCTCTGGGGAAAGCCAGCTTCTATGTCTTGAGAAAACCCCAAAAGCCCTAATAAAAAACCTATGGTGAGGAACTGAGGCCTCCAGACAACAGCCAAGTGTGCAATTATAGAAGATTTCTTCCAGCCTCAGACAAGCCTTCAAATGACCACAGCCCAGCCAAAAGTTTCATTGCAACCTTGTGAGAGACACTGAACCAGAAACATCCAGCAAACCAGTCCTAAATTGCTGACCCACAGAAACTGAGATAACAAATACTTGCTTTAAGCTGCTACTTCTGGTAGACAGAGTGCCTGAAGAACTATGGACGGAGGTTCATGACATTATACAGGAGGTAGTGATCAAAACCATCCTCAAGAAGAAGAAATGCAAAAAGGCAAAATGGTTGTCTAAGGAGGCCTTACAAATAGCTGAGAAAAGAAGAGAAGGGAAAAGCAAAGGAGAAAAGGGAAGATATACCCATTTGAATGCAGAGTTCCAGAGAATAGCAAGGAGAGACAAGAAAGCCTTCCTCAGTGATCAGTGCAAAGAAATAGAGGAAAACAATAGAATGGGAGAGATTAGAGATCTCTTCAAGAAAATTAGAGATACTAACAGAACATTTCATGCAAAGATGGGCAACAATAAAGTACAGAAATGGTATGGACCTAACAGAAGCAGATGTTAAGAAGTGGCAAGAATACACAGAAGAACTATACAAAAAAGATCTTCATGACCCAGATAATCATGATGGTGTGATCATTCACCTATTGCCAGACATCCTGAAATAAGAAGTCAAGTGGGCCTTAGGAAGCATCATTATGAACAAAGCTAGTGGAGGTAATGGAATTCCAGTTGAGCTATTTCAAATCCTGAAAGATGATGCTGTTAAAGTGTTGCACTCAATATGCCAGCAAATTTGGAAAACTCAGCAGTGGCCACAGGACTGGAAAAGGTCAGTTTTCATTCCAATTCCAAAGAAAGGCAATGCCAAAGAATGTTCAAAGTACCATATAATTGCACTCATCTCACACACTAGTAACATAGTGCTCAAAATTCTCCAAGCCAGGCTTCAACAGTATATGAACCGTGAACTTCCAGATGTTCAAACTGGATTTAGAAAAGGCAGAAGAACCAGACATCAAATTGCCAACATCCGTTTGATCATTGAAAAAGCAAGAGAGCTCCAGAAAAACATCTAGTTCTGCTTTATTGACTATGCCAATTATCCACACAATTTGACTGTGTGGATAATTCTTCAAGAGATGGAAATACCAGACTACCTGACCTGCCTCTTGAGAAATCTGTATGCAGGTCAGGAAGCAACAGTTAGAACTGGACATGAAACAACAGAAATGCTGGGCTGGATGAAGCACAAACTGGAATCAAGATTGTTGTGAGAAATATCAATAACCTCAGATATGCAGATGATACCACCCTTATGGTAGAAAGTGAAGAAGAACTAAAGAGCTTCTTGATGAAAGTGAAAGAGGAGAGTGAAAAAGTTGACTTAAAACTCAGCGTTCAAAAAAGTAAGATCATGGCATCTGGTCCCATCACTTCATGGCAAATAGATGGGGAAACAATGGAAACAGTGACAGACTTTATTTTGGGGGGTTCCAAAATCACTGCAGATGGTGACTGCAGCCATGAAATTAAAAGATGCTTACTCTTTGGAAGAAAAATTATGACCAACCTAGACAACATATTAAAAAGCAGAGACATTAGTTGGCCAACAAAGGTCCATCTAGTCAAAGCTATGGTTTTTCCAGTAGTCATGTATGGATGTGAGAGTTGGACTATAAAGAAAGCTGAGTGCCGAAGAATTGATGCTTTTGAACTGTGGTGTTGGAGAAGATTCTTGAGAGTCCCTTGGACTGCAGGGAGATCCAACCAGCCCATCCTAAAGAAGGTCAGTCCTGAGAGTTCATTGGAAGGACTGAAGCTGAAGCTGAAACTCCAATACTTTGGCCACCTGATGTGAAGAACTAACTTATTTGAAAAGACCCTGATGCTGGGAAAGATTGAAGGTGGGAGGAGAAGGGGATGACAGAGGATGAGATGGTTGGATGGCATCACCGACTCAACGGACATGAGTTTGAGTAAACTCTGGAAGCTGGTGTTGGACAGGGAGGACTGGCGTGCTGCAGTCCATGGGGTCGCAAAGAGTCAGACACGACTGAGTGACTGAACTGAACTGAACTGAACTGAAGCTGCTACCTCTGGAGCATAATTGATTATGCCCCACTACCGACTGTTAATATAATCAAAGTGTAACAACTGTACATCCACCCCATGAAATAAAATTCGTATTTTATGGAAAGACAAGAAAAACTTAAACATAAAAAGTTCTCTGCCCTTTGGCCTCCGCTCTCTCTGCACTGTGCATTATGCATCCACCAAACCTCTCCCATTGGCAGGAATACCTGCTCAGCCATAAAGAGCACCATTCTCCTAGCATAGGGCTTCCCTAGTGGCTCAGATGGTAAAGAATCTACCTGAAATGTGGGAGACCTGGGTTCGAACCCGGGGCTGGGAAGATCCCATGGAGGAGGGCATGGAAGATCCTTCTTGATCTTGTAAGGGGTCACATGACCTACTAGGATGACACTTAGATCTGGATTATGTAAACTGTCAATAATACATCACTTGATGTACAGCCCTTTGTCTCAAAAAAACTTATACAGCCGTGCCTTGACATCTAGCAGGCAAAATAGTTTTCAGAGCTTTCTGAGATGCTCTTCCCAGGTTATAATCGTCAAATGAATAAAATTCTCCATTTATTTCTTAGGTCAACTGATGAAATTTTCATCGATAATCTCACACTGACCATTTTGACTGTCACACTACCCTATTGATTCATGTTGATTTTACGGTCATAGAATATTTCTGTTATATTTTCTCTCACATTCTGCTACTTAGCACATTGTTCTAGTCTGTCAAAATCCTCTGGGAGTTTAATTTTCTTTCAGGATGACAATTATCCCTACTGCTTTGTGCCACTTTATGGAAGGAGCAGGACAATAACATCTAAATCCAAGAATCAGGTAGTAGGCCCAGAGTTGCCACTAGGCACTTGAGTGACAAGGAGAAAATCTCCCAATGTCCTTCAGCCTCAGTTTCTTCATGTGCAAACTGAGTATAGTAATGCTGGTTTCAGAAGATAGAAGTGGGGAGGGCAAGACAGGGGTAAGAGGTTAAGAGGTACAGCTACTAGGTATAAAATGAATAGGATCTATTGTATAGCACATGGAATACAGTTATAGTTTTTCTACAAGTGGAGCATAATCTTTAAAAATTGTGAATCAGTATGCTATACATCTGAAGCTTGTATAATACTGTAAATCAATTACACCTTAAATGCATACATACATATATATTTAAAGCAAGCTGATTTCATGGGCCTCTGAGGACAAACCTGAGACCTGTTCCTAGATCTAGGACTTATGAGCTAAGATGGACATTTTTCACTGCCAAGCTTTTACTCAAACTTTGTCCCCTTCTTCTGGAAACAGTACTAGAATTTCTGGGGGAATCACCTGTCCTACACTCTCAGTCCATATGGTTTAGCAAGCTTGATACCACCTCCCCAGCCCTAGGAATAGTGTTCAGTTATAATGCAAGGGAAAACTCAATTACAAGTGACTTTCAACTATAGAAATGCTTATGGTATAGTTGTAGAAGGTTTCTACAAACCTAGACAGCGTATTAAAAAGCAGGGACATCAGTTTACCTACAAAGGCGGGTATAGTCAAAGCTATGGTTCTTCCAGTAGTCATGTATGGATGTGAAAGTTGGACTATAAAGAAGGCTGAGTGCCGAAGAATTGATGCTTTCCAACTGTGGTGTTGGAGAAGACTCTTGAGTCCTTTGAACTGCAAGGAGATCAAACCAGTCAATCCTAAAGGAAATCAAACCTGAATATTCATTGGAAGGACTGATGCTGAAATTGAAGCTCCAATTCTTTGGCCACCTGATGTGAAGAGCCGACTCATTGGAAAAAACCCTAATGTGGGGAAAAATTGAAGGCAGGAGGAGAAGGGGACGACAGAGGATGAGATGGTCAGATTCAATGATTCACTGATTCCACTGATTTCACTGATTCCACTGATTCAATCTGATTCAATGGACATGAGTTAGAGCAAGCTCCAGGAGATGCTGAAGGACAGGGAAGCCTGGCATGCTGCAGTCCATGGGGTCTCAAAGAGTTGGGACACGACTGAGCTACTGAACAACAAAACAAGGTTTCTGATTAGTTGAACAATGCCAGACTCTAGGCCTGCATCTCTGAGATTCTCTTGGCCTTCTCCTCATTGTCATGCTCCAGCCTTTTTATCATCACAAATTAATGTCAAAGTAGGAAGTTGCTGGGTGGGGTGTGGTTTATACACAAAGGAAGACTAGTTTCTCATTTAATCAGGGAAGAAGATTGTTATGACTTTGTTAAATTGATATTTATTAAGTAGACCCCCGGAATGCTGGACAAAAGAGCACAAGAAGAATTGAAATAGAGGTCAAATTCATATATAAATAAGTAGAGGTTTATTCCCTCCACAAGTACTGGAGGAAGTACACTGCACTCTTTGATTCACCACACAGGGAAGTTAAGGCAGGGTGCAAGCAGAAAGAGAGACAGGACCTGGGGTCCATGCTCTGTGGGTGGAGTGCTATGGAGTACTCAGGCTAAGGCTGAAATGGTCCATTCAAAAGAGCAGGGCTTATTTTTAAAATGGATAATCAACAAGGGCCTACTGTATAGCATACGGAACTCTGCTCAATGTTATGTGGCAGCCTGGATGGGAGGGGAGTTTGGGAGAGAATATCGGATACATGTATATGTATGGCTGAGTCCTTTTGCTATTCACCTGAAACTATCACACAATACTGTTAACTGACTATACCCCAATACAAAATAAAAAGTAAAAAATAAAAAATAAAAAGATCAGGGCTTCGGAAAGTATCAACAGGGGTCTTATCTAAGAGGCGAGGGGCACAGTGGGAAGACCCTGCAAGGTAGGAGGGACTATTTATCACAGAGGCTATTGGGGAAGTCATATCAGTTACTGACATTTACTTGTGACTCTGCAGGCTATTTATGATTTAGACTATGAGCTTGCATGACGGGGCTAGTGATAGTTTAAAT
Source organism: Muntiacus reevesi (assembly GCF_963930625.1). Classification (NCBI taxonomy): domain Eukaryota; kingdom Metazoa; phylum Chordata; class Mammalia; order Artiodactyla; family Cervidae; genus Muntiacus; species Muntiacus reevesi. The sequence goes on from NC_089250.1 coordinate 137,744,393, forward strand.
CTCCCATAGGTCACTTTGCCAAACAAAGGAGATGCTGAGGCAGCAGCACCATGGAGTAGCTAAACTCTCAGTAAAAATTTTCCCTGGAAGTCTGAAAGATCACCTCAATGGCCAGACTCAATCACATGAACATCCTTAGCTGTAAGGGAAGCAGAGAAATTGAGTATTTGGCTTTTTCAGACTCTCACTAAATGGAGAAGAAGGCTGGGAAATGCTACTGGGTAGGCAGTTAATCAACAACATATGCCATAGGTAAGCACATGACCCAGACAAGCCAATCAGCACATTCCATCCTCCCAGTCACAGGACAGGTGCTTGGATGTTTGGATACACGGTTCTCCATGGATCTTGCAAGTCAGAAGTACTGTGGCTATCTTGCTACCAGCATCAAGGAGTCTGCCTGAGACTGGTGCCAACACAGAGGGAACAGAGGTGAGCGGCAAAGAGAAGCATATTCATGTTGACCTAATCTGAGTGCTTTGTTACTGGCATTCCTGAGTTAGCCACACTTCTCGAACCTGATGCAAATGTGAGCCAGTAAATCCCAAGCCCAATGTGCTACTTTAGTAACCGCAATGAACTGTGTTTCCCAGTATTCATACCTTGTATGGTCTCTCACCTTGAATCTGTGCCAGCCTTCTGCCTTACTTTAACCAATAAATTATGGTAAAAGTGACATTGTGTAAGTTCTGGCCCTAAAGCCTTGAGATTACAGCTATTACACTCTTGGAAACCGGCCACTGTAAAACAAGTCTACCCTGTGCTGTGAAGAAGCCTAAGCTAATCACGAGGAAGAGCTATATGGAATAGAACTGAGGAGTCTAGCTGTATTAATTAGCCAGGGTTCTCCAGAGAAACAGAACTAATAGGATAAACAAATATATATAGATTTAAAAAGTATTTATTTACCTGTTTATTTGGCTGTGTCATGTCTTAGTTGTGGCATGTGGGATCTAGTTCCCTAACTGGGGATCAAACCCAGTGTCCCTGCACTGAGAGCATGGAGTCCCAATCTCTGGCCCACGAGGGACATCCCTAGAGATTTATTATAAGGGATTGGCTCACATGACTGTCGAGGCTCAGAAGTCCCATGATTTGCCATCTATAAGCTGGAGGCCCAGGAAAGCTGATGTTTTGTTCCAGCTCAAGCCCAAAGGCTTGAGAACAAACAAAGCCAACGTCATAAGTTCCAGCTAGAGTCTAGTGCCCCAAGAACCAGGAGTGTCAATATCCAAGGAGAGCAGACGGATATCACAATTCAAACATAAAGAGCAAACTTACCTTTCCTCTGCCTTTTGTTCTGTTTAGGCCTTCAGGGGATTGCATGAAGCCCACACACACTGGTGAGGTTGATCTTTACTCAGTCAACCAATTCGAATGCTAATCTCTTCCAGACACTCCCCTCACAGACACACCCAGAAATAATATTTTACCACTTATCTGAGAGCATGCCTTAGCCCAGTCATGTTGTCATAGAAAATTAACCGTCCTTCTAGCTGAGAGCAAGAACTGAGGCTCCCAACTGACAGTCAGCACAGACTCACGGACCAAGTAAAAGAGCCATTGTGGAACCGGATGTTCTACCCCCAACTGATAAACTTTCCCCCTGAGCCCCGTCCACACTGCGAATAAACAAAATGGTTGTTGTTTTAAGTTATTAAGTTGTGGAGTAGTATATGACATAGCACTAGACAATTGACACTTGATATATGCTTTTCTTCCACTCATTGAGTTATTTTTAGGATTAAATGAAATATCATATATAAAAGTACCTATTAATGCTAAAGATTCTTACCAACTCCCAGTGACCACTGCTTTCCCACCTGCCTTGCAGAAATCTGGGAACACCACCTCCAGCATAGCCTTGATTTTGAAGCTTTGCAAATCATCAAAAAATAAAAATAAGGTTAACTTAACTAGTAAATTCTTATTGACTCTCAGTGATCACTGCTTTCCTAAATGGGTAAAGGATTCATTAAGTGGAGCTTTCTATAATCTTGCCACGGATAAAGAAAGGCACAGAAAGCCATTTTGTCCATTCCTACATTTGTTTCTTGTTTATTTCCCTTCCCTTCTTTCTCCTATCCCACTCCTCCTCTACATGCCATCTCCAGATTAGACAAAATTTCTCTGACCTTGGCTTGGGAGTAGACTGGTTCTACTTGGCTCTAAGAGAGGAACATTTACCAGTGCTTCTCCCGTGGGCTGCCTAGGCATGGAGGAGTTTCCCCTCCAGGACTGAGATTCTGGATAGGTTTTGAAGTTTTAAATGTGAAGGGAACCTAAACGGCCTCTCTTCAGTAAAGTTCCAATGGGACAAAACAGCAGACACTGTAAATAAGATTGGGGTTCTGAGCTGAGTGGGGAGAGGACAGGAGGCAAGACCTCAGACTAAAAATGGCTGTAGTGGTGTGGGCAAGTGGGCCCAAGAAATGTTTCCTGAGGACCTCAACACCCATGTATGTATGGGGACAGAAATGATTTCCCTAAATTCAATGCAGGCATAGTAAAGGGCAGCAACAATGCTATGGGGTTCATGTGGGCCTGGTATGATGTTGGAAACCAGGAGCTCAGTGCTCCTGAGAAGGCACCCAGTGAGCCAAGGTGGGGATGATGACTAGGACTTTTGTGGATTAACAACTAAAGACCAGGTGAAAATGAGGACTTCCTAGCACATGCCAGCAAACAGAAACCAGGCATTTGACTTGGCCCCATCCCCACCATTCTCTCCAGTAGTTAAACACTCAATACTAGTGTTCAGTGTAACACTGGGAAAGTGGTCTGACAATCACTCAAATCCAGACAAGGGCTTATAACAGAAATCAAGTTCATTCGTGGAAAGCTAAGTGTTCATATCTTCCATACCTGAGTTTGTTAATCAAACATATTCTCCAGGATTCTGGTAAAATAGTTTGCAGGTATGCTGCCGGTATTCAGATCTGACCTCTGCAGGTGCTATCACCCCATGCCACCACGACATGGGCACTTGGCATGGCCCAATTGATTCAGATCATGAAGGTGGAAGAGCTCACAGCCAGCAAAGTGGCACTGACTGGTAGTCAAGCAGCTTCCCAAGTCCAAGATCAAGTTCCCACTGGCCCCTTGGGTCCTGCCCAGCACAAGCCACACTTATCAAGAAGCCCAACACCTCCTTTTAGATGCAAGGCCCTCCCCATCCCTGATCAAGCCAAATAAATTCCTTGGGGGGAAAAAAACAAAACATGCTCTTCACCTGGGGAATATGTAAAAGACAGATCTGAAAGGGGGGTAGGGTCTAGTTGAATGTATAAGCAGGGATGAAAGTTCCAGGCAAAGCGGGAAGCATGTGTTCTCTTGTTTTCAGAGAACTGTGTAGTTCATTTTGAATGATGTCCCATCCAAAAGAAGTTTTATTTGTATGTTCTTCAATGCCATTAAACGGACAATTTTCAAAAGTCACACAAAGGCAGTGGTTTCTGGTTCATTAAGATGTTTTCTTCTCTCTGTAATATTATTGCCTTACCCAATCTTGCAGAATACTGTAGACCACTTTGAATGATATTGTTTTAACAGAAGCCTAATGGAGTACCCACCTATTTCTCAGTGAACCCGTTCAGAGTGAACTGCTCAACCATGAAAGTAGACTCCTGGCAACCTGGTTTGTGATAGATGATCCTGGGCAACTATAAACCAGATCCAGTGAGACAGCTGGCTCAATTTGAACCAATCAGATTCTCTCCTGAAAATTAAGTTTGGCAGCTAAGGAGCTGCTCGTTATTCTCAGGGTACAGCTAGAACGGAGGGACACTTAACCACAGAAGCTGAGAGACTTTTCTTGCACTAAACAGAGAAATGAAGAAAGAGAAGAAGAAGCAGAGGGGCAAGGAGGTCCAGGGTCAAGGAAGCATCTAGCTCCAGAGAGAAAGAGAGAGGTCAAAGGGTGCTTTAGTTCCTGACGGGAGCCGGGCAGGGGACTCAGCCGTGTTCCTGCCCTTGGGTTCTGAGACACAGCAAGGCTATCCTTATATATTCTCTGTTCTCCCACCAGACCATTCTGAAGTTAATTCAAATGAATCTCATTACATGCAAAAAAGGGTTCAAAGACAAGATAATGAATGTGTGTCTTTGTTCCCTAGAGGGTCAGTTGGTAGCTACATCATGCTCAAGCAGCAATGTTACAAGACCTCAAATTAAGATTATTCCCTGCTCAAAATGCATGCTTGCATGCTTATGACTTGGCAAGCTTTCTTCTGAGTCTCTGTAAAGTCCTGGTAAATCTCAGTCAACAGTTGCCTGCTCCTTGCTCCCCAGTAGGTTAGGTCGGCAACTTTTGCATCCTCATACTATCCTGCTCAAAGCACAACAGGTAAGTAAGACCTCCAACACATGTGGATGCAGTGGTGCACAATATGGACCGGGTCTCTACCTACCTAGAGCATTCAGCTACTGGGCATCCACACATGCAATGTTCAGTCAGGTCCGACTCTTTGCAATGCTATGTACTGTAGCTCACCAGACTCCGCTGTCTGTGGGATTTTCCAGGCAAGAATACTGGAGTGGATTGCCATTTCCTCCTCCTGGGGATCTTCCTGACCCCCAGACTGAATCTGCATCTCCTGTGTCTCCTACATTGTAGGCAGATTCTTTACCACTTGAGCCATCAGGGAAGTTTCCAGCTATTGGGGGACACAGGTAATTCAACAGAAAATTTAACTGTAATTCCAATTAAGCGCTGTGTAGCCATCGGAAAGTACAGCTTGCCAGAGAGACGCACAACAGGGGTACCTAATGCAGTCAGGGAGGGGTGGAAGAAAAGTGATTTGTCAAGATAGAACATGATTCCAAAACAATCAAAGGTTTTGCTTACACAGGGCTACTGTGTACCATACATCTTCCTAAACACTGTTACATGTATGAGCTCATTTAATCATCACAAGTCTATGTGGTAAATATTATTATTAGTCCCATTTTATAGGTGATTCAAATACACCATAGAGAGGTTAGTAAGCACACCTAAGGACATACATTTAGTGGTGGAGACAAGATTCAAATCCAGGCAGTTTGAATAATGAATGTTAATTTATTGATTGAACAGCTACAAACTAGACAAAGTTTAACGCTTATCCCCCCATCCCCTCCATTACCGCCCCTGTTGGTCATTCTTATTTTTAAAATGTAAATAGTCTTAGGCTTTGAAATGTGCATCTAGTGTGACCCATCTGTATATGCAGAGTCAACATCAAGATTTTAAAAAAAGAGCATTTCAAGGCAATTCTGCCCCCTTATCACACTCCAGATAATACTGAATAGCAACCACATTGTAACCAGCAGTGACCTCTACACATCAGGGAGCAGGAAAACAAATTGGATCGTTTCAAGGTTGCACCAGCTGCCAGCTGAAACCACCCCATTGGAGGGAACTCTAAAGGGCAGCTGCTGGGTGACAGAAGAAGCTTGTTGACATGCAGTGCTCCTTTTCAGGAAAATCCTCCCATGCGGATTTTTATTTCTACATTTTTTCAGATTGATTTTGTAGCTTCATCAGAAAATGATTGTTCAGTTATTTTATCTAACAAAATGTACTGCTGCAGTTACTTGTGAAGCTGCTGAGGGCTGAACCAACTCCAGTATGAAAGTGAAATTGCCATAGTTTGAGTGATTTCTAGCTACACTATATTGTATTAAAAAGAAGAGGTTTTTTTTTTTTTCAAAGATACAAAATGTGTTTATAATTAATTAACAAAACTAAGAATTCTTTGGAAATTCTTTTATTTGTTTCTGTTCTTCTTTCCTTCTGGCTTTTATTCTCCCCTCCTCTTTTACCTCATTCTATACCACTCTTGGGCCTTTGGTGGCTCAGTCGGTAAAGAATCTGCCTGCAATGTAGGAGCCCCAGGTTTGATCCCTGGGTGGGGAAGATCCCCTGGAGAAGGAAATGGCAACCCACTCCAGTATTCCTGCCTGGGAAATCCCATGGATAGAGGACTGTGGCAAGCTACAGTCCATGGGGTCACAAAGAGTCAGACACGGCTGAGCAACTAAACCACCACCACACCGCTCTCAGCAATTCTCTGTTCATCTTCCTTCTGGAAACTTTATAATATTTAAGTTAACAGATACTGGCCTGATTTGTGCATATGAACTTACAGAGAAATGATGGGTCTGTTTTGAGCTAATCTCTCATTTCCCTTGGTATTAACTCTGTGACATCATTAGGAATATTCACAAACATCTCAGTGCTCCCATTTCTTGAACATGGTAGGACTGCACCTCCGTCCATGGAATTTTCCTGGCAAGAACACTGGCAAGAACACAGGGGATCTTCCCAACTCAGGGATTGAACCCAAGTCTCCTACATTAGCAGGCAGATTCTTTACCACTGAGCCACCAGGGAAACCCATAATGGTATTATTCAGTCATAAACAGGAATGAAGCACTGATACATGTTACAACATAAATGAAAATTGAAACCAGTGTGCTAAACGAAAGAAACCAGACAAAAAAGGCCACATATTATATGATTCCGAATATATGAAACACACAAAATAGGCAAATAAAGAAAGATTATGATTGCAAGGTGCTGCAGTGAGAGTTGATACAGTAGGGAATGAAGAGTGACTGCTAAATGGATGTGCGATTTCCATTTGGGTTAAAGAAATTTCTGGAATTAGATAGTAGTGATGGTTTCACAACATTGTAAATATACTTAAGGCCACTACATTGTACACTCTGATTAAAATGCTGAATTTTATGTTATGTGCATTACATCATAATTTAAATATACATATGTTATATATATTTATAAATTATACACACATAGGAGTTTACATATGGAACATCCATCAACCTGAATGATTACAAAAAGAGAGAAAAATAAACATTTGTTGTGTTAAGTCATTTGTTTTAGCAGCATAACCTAGCCCATCCTGACTGATGTAAACTAGTTCATTGCATTTGGTTCACCTAATCTTTTCTTAAGCCTCCTGTCTGTCAAGCACTAGGGAAGCAAAGATGAAAAGTCTCAGATCAGCAAGGGAGATAAACATACTAACCAAAGATGCTCTTCAGTATGATAATCCCATAATAGAGGTGGATTAGGAATTACAGTGGAAGCACAAAGGCTGAAATGGCAATTTCATCCTGGAAACTCAGAGAAGACTACCCACGAAGGAGAAGTTTGAATCACATTTTAAAAGATGTATAGATATTTGCCAGATAGAGACAGGGGGAGGTTCATCCCAAGTTTGATGGATGAATTTACCTTCTGTACAATGATACAGTTATGAAACAGCTTTGCACATGGCAGGAAATGTCACTGATTAGAAAATAAGATATGAAGCAGTGAGTACTAGAGATGAGAGTGAGAACTTGGCAAGTGGCTGGAGTTTGAACCTAATATTATAGCCAGTCCTTCCTTACCATACCACTCATGACGTACATGGAAAATGAATACACATATGGATACCAGGGTAAAAGATTGAGGCTGCTTGTGGCTGGCTGGCCACATACATAGCCATGTTTGGCATGTCTTAATTCATTGTAGCACACATCTTTTAGGAAGCTCTACTATGGGCAATGGAGTCTCACTGAAGATTTTTTAGCTAGGAAGCAATATGATAAGATTTGCATTCTGAATCATTGCCGGGAGCCGTTATGGGAGGTCCCACCCTTGACGAGGTCATGAAGAAAATACCGGGCAGGCAAGGCTGTCCAGGACCCCATCCATGATGAAGTCACGAGGAAAAAACCTGACAGGCAAGGCCGTCTAGGATAAGGGACCCTCCAGGTTGGCCTCGGCCTCTACCCCACCCTGTATCCTCCCCCCTTTTCTGCTGTTGTTCTTGTTTACCCTGCTGCGGATTCTTGTGTTGCCTGCCGAGAGCTCTCCTGCTCCTCTTTCACTGGATAAAGACCAACTTAAAACCCTAATTAATAAATTTTCTGGACGCTGGTACCCTAAGTAGGGGCCAGAGATGAAGGAAATGCTTCCATTCAAACATTTTGCTGGCATTCTGACTTGTTTGATAAATGTGTGATCTCATTGCACAAAATGCTCTTGATTGTTCTAAACATCCTAAGCACAGTACGCTGACAAAAGAAACTATTAAGCATAGGCCCCTCCGCAGGGTGAGAAAAGCTCCACAAATATGATAGCCACAAATGTGCCTACTAGAAAATACTTTAGGTAGAGATTAGCTGGCGACTTCTTGCAGGTAGTTAACTTTTAGACTAAGAGCCTGTTTTGTGCCATATCTGCTGTTTTTGCAGTCCTTCGCATTTCTGTTCTGTAAAAATGTAATCCTATCTAGTTCCCATAGAGATGACGCTTATTAGAAAGAAAATAGATTAATTATAAGAAAAACAGGGTCGGCTACTGAAGTTGCTTAAGTCACACCAGGTGCAAGCCATAAAATGTTAGCAGGCCTGAAGGCCAAATGATAAGAAAGACTCCTGTGAACAAAAAAGTATGTGGGTGACATCCAGTTTCTGTTGAAGGTCAAGTTGCTGTAATGTTTTTAGATGCCCTGTGTGTAAGCAACATGCACTTCCCCCAAAGATTGTTGTTAAGAGTATAAAGGGGCCGTGCAAAAATAAACTTCAGACTTAGCCCCGAGCTTTGTCTCGCTCTCTCTCTCATTCACCGACACTCTTCATCCTGAGGGTTCCCCTGGATCCTGCTGGGGCTGGACCCCGGCAAATCATGACATGGAAGATGGGTTAATATGAAGAATAAGACCGAAGTCAGGGCCAGTGTGCAGTAAGAGGTAACCTGACTAGTGGAAGAGGCGCTCCTCTGGTTCTGTGGCTTATGCTTTGGTACTAGAGATCGAGACTGTTCTGGTGACGGGGACCTCTGCGGCGATGGCTGAGATTCTTGCAAGAGTAGCAGAGGACGGTCTGGAGGAGAGGATTCTAGTTAACCCAGGCAGCTGGAAGGTGAACGCAACAGACACAGAATATACTGTAGGGGGAGCTTTTCAAGATCAAGCTCTGAGCCTTAGGTGTGGGAGCACTGACTCCAAGACCCTAGACTACCAGAGAACTAACCCTCAGTTCAGTTCAGTTCAGTTCAGTCACTCAGTCGTGTCCGACTCTTTACGACCCCATGAATCCCAGCACGCCAGGCCTCCCTGTCCATCACCAACTCCCGGAGTTTACTCAAACTCATGTCCATCGAGTCAGTGATGCCATCCAGTCATCTCATCTTCTGTCGTCCCCTTCTCCTGTCCCCAATCCCTCCCAGCATCTGAGTCTTTTCCAATGAGTCAATTCTTCGCATGAGGTAGCCAAAGTTTTGGAGTTTCAGCTTCAGCTTCAGTCCTTCCAATGAACACCCAGGACTGATCTCCTTTAGGATGGACTGACTGATCTCCTTGCAGTCCAAGGGACTCTCAAGAGTCTTCTCCAACACCACAGTTCAAAAGCATCAATTCTTCGGCATTCAGCTTTCTTCACAGTCCAACTCTCACATCCATACATGACCACTGGAAAAACCATAGCCTTGGCTAGACAGACCTTTGTTGGCAATGTAATGTCTCTGCTTTTTAATATGCTATCTAGGTTGGTCATAACTTGCCTTCCAAGGAGTAAGCATCTTTTAATTTCATGGCTGCTATCACTGTCAGGAAGCATTTAACAAGAGGCTTCCTGTGTGTTGTTTTGGATCTGTCAGGAACCCTCTGGCCCTTATTGATTCCTGAATATTCAGGAATTAAGAGGAGAGGCACGCCTTTCCCGGGGCTGAGGAATCCAGACATTTCTCATTACAGTGATAAGTACCCTCTTCCTTTTTATGAGCCAAATGGTAAAAGGTGATTGTTTGCAACTCTCTCTCTTTGATAGGGATCATCTTATGCTTTGTAAGTCTGGAATTTTAATCTTTGTCTTTGCTGAGAATAACCACCTTGTAAGACAGTATATATGCCCTCGCCATGTTGATTAAAACACCTTTGCTCCATCAGAGCTTTGGTCCCCGTGTCTTTCTTTCTTTCTTTCTCTCTTTCTCTCTGTCTCTCTCTCTATTTCTGGCTAATTCCTTGGAGCGCAGAGGCCCGCTGAGCTCACTTTCTTGCCCGGGCTTCTAAGACCCTCTAGAGAAGGCGCACTGTGCCTTCACCCACACGAGAGGGCGCCTGGTGCCTATGTGCAGCAGTGTGAGCCCTAAGAACAGGACTCTAATGGCTTTCCGTGTAAACCAAGGGATATCAGCCTCTTTCTCTCTCTCTTACTCTCCGGGCCACCAGGTTCCAGTCCATTAAAGGACCAACAAGCGCTATCAGCCTCTTTCTCTCTCTTACTTTCTTATCGTCGACTCCAGACCACCAGGTTCCGGTCCATTAAAGGACCAACAAGTGGCGCCTGAACAGGGACTCTGGTACATGTAGCTTCGGACGGAGTGACCCCCAGGGCCTATTGAGGCCGGTAAGTATTAAGACATGGGTCAATCGGCTGGAAGGTCCCCTCACTTCTCTACTTTACCCCCTGCACATCAGAGGCTCTCTGAATTGCTGGCTTTGCATTCGCAAGTCTCTGAAGCTGAAGGTTTCTCTGCCTTTCCAGTTTTAAGAAATGCTGACGCTCAAGGGCAGATAATACCTCAATATGAAGGTATTAACTTTTTTCACATGCAACAAATGAGAAAGGCTGTAACTATGCATGGCCCACATTCGCCTTTTACTAGAGAGATTCTAAATGCTCTGGCATCTAATATTGGAAACTTCATTCCCTATGATTGGCAAATTTTAATAAAAGCTCTCCTTAAACCAGGAGAGTATCTTCAATGGACAATGTGGTTTCAAGATATAGCCGAGATCATGCTAACAGAAATGCTCGTGCTGGCGCTCCCCAAAACCAAATTACTTTTGAAATGTTAACTGGCACCGGACAATTTGACGCTATAGAAGCTCAAATACAATGCCCTCCTTTGTTGCATGATCAATTAAAAACAGTGGCCCTTGAAGCTTGGGATCGAATTACTCCTCAAGGGGAACCTACAGGTAGCTACACTAAAATATTGCATGGACCTAATGAAAAGTATGCTGATTTCTTAGCTAGATTAGAAATTGCTATCTCCCGTACAGTAATTTGAGAAGAAGCTAAAAAGCAACTAGAGAAATTACTTGCTTATGATAATGCAAATCAGGAATGTCAAAGGGCTATAGCCCCAATTTGTGATACAGTGACTATTTTTGATTATTTGAAGACTTGTTGCAATATAGAATCAGAAACTCAAAAGATGCAAATGCTAGCTGAAACAATGGTTGCTGCCTTAAAAATAGAAAAATAATAGATGTTTTACATCTAGAGATAAGTACCATTTAAAAAGAGGCTGCCCTAAAAAACTTAAAAAACCTCCAACAATCTGGCCTTGCTGCCATAGAGAAATGCATTGGGCCAAAGAGTATAAATCTAAATTTGATATTAAAGAAAAAACTATTCCGAGAAACTCCAAGCAGGAGACCTCCCAGGTCCCCTTCAACAAAAACCAGGGGCAAATTCCATCTTTTCCCTCAAATCCTCAACATCCGGCAGTGTTGTCCTCGATATACCAGACCTAAACTCCTTTACCCTCAAGAAGTCCCCTCCAGAATACCTACTGGACTTTTTGGGCCCCTGCCCCCAAACCTTCAGTCTTTAATTTGGCCCATCTAGTTTGACTTAACAGGCAGGAAGGCCAGGGCTCTCCAAATGGAAGAAATAGGCTGCAAGTGCCAGACATTTTTCTCTCTCTTAAGTGGCAGGAGGAAACAAACCAGCGATATTTTTTCTTCTCTATAAAAATTTAAAAGGAGGTTTCTCTTAAAATGCTGTGTTGCCATGACACCTGGTTTCACCTGAAGCTAACTATTCTCAAACTCGAGTTAACCAATACATTTCTTTTTCTTATGGAAATGTTGTCTTAAGCTATGTTAATGTGCTATACATTTACCCCAGACTCTGTCTTCAAGTTGGTTCTGCCTACGACTCAGAACAGACTTGACAAACTGGTATGTTTTACTCATGCAAATGTTCTCTTAAGCTATGTTAATGAAACTGTATTTGCTTAGAAACCTGCCTTTCTTCAAGATTCATGTCAATCATTTTGTGGCCTGAGACAACTCACCTGGTGTTAAGGTTATCTCAAAGTGCATGTTGTGGGTGAGGGGCCTGGTGCTATTCTCTCCAGTTTTGAGACATTTCCTTTCTCTAATTAGCAGACTGCTGGTAGTTATATGACACCTGGCTAGAGACTATCAGGGAGATGTTCTTTCTGCCCCCTTCTGATGCCTATGTCAGAGGCTTTCTCTATCTCCATTATACTTTAATAAAACTTTTATTACAAATAAATCTCAATTTGAGAACACATTACAAACTTATACTGATTTCCAATTAGCTTTTCTAAAATATTTTTTAAAAATATCATTTCATTATCCTTCTGGTAAGCTGTGAAATTTCTTCAAAAACACTGAATTTATTATTTCTCGCATTTCTTTAATATAGATGGGACTAAAAGCACCAAAGCTTCTTTCTAGTCTCTAAGGAATACAAAGTCTTTTACACTAAATTTCATTCTGCTCAACAAAACAAATTATATGCTCTTATTCAAGTTATTTGCCTATATCCTAACCCCATTAATATAGTCTCTGATTCTAAATATTCAGTTTTTGTATTGAAAGATATAAAAACCTCCACCATAAACTCCTAGTTCTATTAAAACAGACACTGGCCCTGCCTATATTTCTAGATACTTTAAACAATTTTTACCATCTTTTTTTATTAAACATATTATAGGTATTCCTTATAATCCACAAGCACAAGGCATAGTCAAGCGAGCACATCACACACTAAAGTTACAAATAAAAAAATTAAAGAAGGGGGAATACACAGGTACAATACTGTCTTCCTTATCTAAAGCAGACTTTACTAGATTCCAATAGAAGATGTTTTCTAAACTCATAATTATTGTTAATACAGCTCTATATGTTTTACATTTTTTAAACCTACCACAGGGAAATATTTTAACAAGAGAAGAAAGACATTTCGAGGAATTGAAGGACACTTCTCTTCCTTTGCCCATTTGGGACCAAGACGGGTTCATCTTATGTTTTGTAAGTCTGGAATTTTAATCTTTGTCTTTGCTGAGAATAACCACCTTGTAAGACAATATATATGCCCTCGCCATGTTGATTAAAACACCTTTGCTCCATCAGAGCTTTGGTCCCCGTGTCTTTCTTTCTTTACTTCTATTCCTTCTTTCTGTCTTTCTCTCTCTCTCTATTTCTGGCTAATTCCTTGGAGCGCAGAGGCCTGCTGAGCTCACTTTCTTGCCCGGGCTTCTAAGACCCTCTAGAGAAGGCACACTGTGCCTTCACCCACTCGAGAGGGCGCCTGGTGCCTATGTGCAGCAGCGCGAGCCCTAAGAACAGGACTCTATTGGCTTTCCACGTAAACCAGGGGATACCAGCCTCTTTCTCTCTCTCTTACTCTCCGGGCCACCAGGTTCCAGTCCATTAAAGGATCAACCAAAGGCCATATATGATAAGCTTATAGCAAACATTATTCTCAATGGTGAAAAACTGAAAGCATTCCCTCAAAGAGCAGGAACAAGACAAGGGTGTCCACTTCTGCCACTATTCAACATAGTTCTGGAAGTCTTAGCTACAGCAATCAGAGAAGAAAAAGAAATAAAAAGAATCCAGATTGAAAAAGAAGTAAAGCTCTCATCGTTTGCAGGTGACATGATACTGTACATAGAAAACCTTAGAGATAGTATCAGAAAATTACTAGAGCTAGTCAGTAAATTTAGCAGTTGTAGGATACAAAATCAATACACAGAAATCACTTGCACTTTGATATACTAACAATGAAAAATCACAAAGAGAAATTAAGAAATCAATCCCATTCACCATTGCAAAAAAAGAATTAAATATCTACAAATAAACTTACCTAAGGAGACAAAAGAACTGTACACAGAAAATTATAAGACACTAATGAAAGAAATGACTGAATGAAAATGACTGTACTACCAAATGCAATCTACAGATTCAATGCAATCCCTATCAAATTACCAATGGCATGTTTCACAGAAGTAGAACAAAAAATTTCACAATTCATTTGGAAACACAAAAGACCCCGAATAGCCAAAGCAGTCTTGAGAAAGAATAATGGAGCTGGAGAAATCAACCTTCCTGACTTCCGATTATACTACAAAGCTACAGTCATCAAGACAGTATGGTACTGACAAAGAAAGAAACCTCAGAAATATAGACCAATGGAACAAGATAGAAAGCCCAGAAATAAACCCATGTACCCATGGTTACCTTATTTTTGACAAAGGAGGCAAGAATATACAATGGGGCAAAGACAGGCTCTTCAATAAATGGTGCTGGGAAAACTGGACAGAAATATGTAAAAGAATGAAGTTAGAATGCTTCCTAACACCATACACAAAGATAAACTCAAAATGGAATAAAAACCTAAATGTAAGACCAGAAACTATAAAACTCTTAGAGGTAAATATAGGCAGAACACTCGATGACATAAATCAAAGCAAGATCCTCTATGACCCACCTCCTAGAGTAATGGAAATAAAAACAAAAGTAAACAAGTGGGACCTGATTAAACTTAAAAGCTTTTGCACAGCAAAGAAAACTATAAACAAGGTGAAAAGACAACCCTCAGGATGGGAGAAAACCATAGCAAATGAAACAACTGACAAAGGATTAATTTCCAAAATATACAAGTGGCTCATACAACTCAATGCCAGAGAAAGAAACAACCCAATGAAGAAGTGGGAAAAAGACCTAAACAGACATTTCTCTAAAAAAGACATACAAATGGCTAACAAACACACGAAAAGATGCTCAACATCACTCATTATTAGAGAAATGCAAATCAAAACTACAATGAGATATCACCTCACACTGGTCAGAATGGCCATCAAAAAGTCTAGAAACAATGGATGCTGTAGAGGGTGTGGAGAAAAGGGAATGCTCTTGCACTGTTGGTGGGAATGTAAATTGATGAAGCCACTATGGAAGACGGTATGAAGATTCCTTAAAAAACTAGGAATAAAACCACCATATGACCCTGCAATCCCACCTCTAGGCATATACCCTGAGGAAACCAAAATTGGAAAAGGCACATGTATCCCATTGTTCATTGCATCACTATTTACAATAGCTAGAACAAGGAAGCAACCTCAATGTCCATGGACAGATGAATGGATAAAGAAGTTGTGGTACATATACACAATGGAATATTACTCAGCCATGAAAAGGAATGCCTTTGAGTCAGTTCTAATGAGGTGGACAAACCTAGAAGCTATTATACAGAGTGAAGTAAGTCAGAAAGAGAAAGATAAATATCACATTCTGACACATACATACGGAATCTAGAAAAATGGTACTGAAGAATTTATTTACAGGGCAACAATAGAGAAACAGCCATAGACAGTAGACTTATGGACATGGGGAGAGGAGAGGAGAGGGTAAGATGTATGGAAAGAGTAACATGGAAATTTACATTACCATATGTAAAATAGATAGCCAACGGAAATTTGTTTTATGGCTCAGGAAACTCAAACAGGGGCTATGTATCAACCTAGAGGGGTGGGATGGGGAGGCAGATGGGAGGGAGGTTCAAAAAGGAGAGAATATATGAATATCTATGGCTGATTCATGTTGAGGTTTGACAGAAAACAGCAAAATTCTGTAAAGCAATTATCCTTCAATAAAAAATAAACTAATTAAAAAAAAAGACTGAAGTCAGGATGATCTTGGAGGAGGCAATGCAATAATCCTGAAAAAGATGGCAAGAGCTTAAGTCAGCATAGTGGCAATGGGGATAATGATAGTGGACAAATTTAAGACATAGAATTAACAAGCATTACTGATTGATAGGATGTGGAGGGTAGAGGAGGAGAAAGAGTCTCAAATGGCTCCCAGACTAAGTGAATAACTGTGCCTCCACTGGATTGGGAAAGAGAGGTAGGGGAGACCTGTGAAGATTGGAACTTGTAGAGCTGATATGCCAGCAGAAGTACTGGAAAGGTAGTTAAATACTAGGGTAGTTAATTATGGGCTCAGAGAGAAGACTGGAGTAGGGCTAAAGATATAGTGGTCATGGACAGGTACATGTGTTAATTAAAGCCAGGGGATAGATAAACTGGTTGAAACAGGACATAAGTGAAAAATGAAAAGGGCAGAGGTCATTAAAGCAGAACATAGAGAAAGGAAAGCCTATGTGAATGAAACTGGCATTTCTTTGATGCATAATAGGATCATTTCAATTGACTGAACACTGAAACCCTTTGAAAAGGATGACTCTCTTTAATCTTTCTAAATCTGTCTAAATTAAATGTAAAGGTGCCTCTGGGAATTTCAGAAGAGGTCCACTAATAAAGGCTGAAGACTTTTGTGAAAATTGAATGTCTAAAAAATATATATCATATAAAGTAATTTTAATTAAGTCATAGTTATGGCTCTCTCATATTACAACATTATGTTGTGCTTTTGTTGTTGTTGTTTAGTGGCCAAGTCAGGTCCAACTCTTTGTAGGCCCAAGGACTGCAGCCTGCCATGCTCCTCTGTCCATGGAATTTTTCAGGCAAGAATACTGGAATGGGTTGCCATTTCCTTCTTCAGTGTGTGTGTGTGTGTGGGGGGGTGACTAGGGAGGTAGGGCTTGGTCATTTGGTGCCAAAATAAGTCCTGAGACTAAGACGTGCAATGACCTTATGACATGGCTATTTGAAGCGTGGCCTAAGCAGGGGCGGTATTACCAACACCTGCTAGATTCAGACAGGCAGAATCTCAGGCCCCACTCCAAAGCTGCTGGACCAGAATCTGCATTTTAACAAGGTCCCCAGGGATGCACATGCACATTGACTTTTAAGAAACACTGCCTTGAAGCACATACACACACTCACCAATACAAATCTAGTGCCTCAGCCGATCTGCACTTTCATCAAATCATCAAGAGGTGTTATAATTCTTCACCACAAAGGCTGCCCTCAATTTTGGCTGCCTCCAAACCTTTTCAGAGAATAGAGCTCACAGGGAACAGACCCAGAATATGTGCCCCAGTCTTCACCTTCACTCTGCATAGGCAGGTGGGATAAAACATTAATTATTTGGGGCATATCACTGGTTATGGACTCAGAAGCAACCAAAAAGACCACACAAGGGAGAAAATATACTTAAAATGTGGTTTGGCCAAGTATCAGTTCAGTTCAGTTGCTCAGTCGTGTCCGACTCTTTGCGACCCCATGAATCCCAGCACGCCAGGCCTCCCTGTCCATCACCAACTCCCGGAGTTTACTCAAACTCATGTCCATCGAGTCGGTGATGCCATCCACTTATTTCATCTTCTGTCGTCCCCTTCTCCTCCTGCCCCCAATCCCTCCCAGCATCAGGGTCTTTTCCAATGAGTCAATTCTTCGCATGAGGTAGCCAAAGTATTGGAGTTTCAGCTTCAGCATCAGTCCTTCCAATGAACACCCAGGACTGATCTCCTTTAGGATGGACTGGCTGGATCTCCTTGCAGTCCAAGGGACTCTCAAGAGTCTTCTCCACCACCACAGCTCAAAAGCATCTATTCTTCGGCATTCAGCTTTCTTCACAGTCCAACTCTCACATCCATACATGACCACTGGAAAAACCATAGCCTTGGCTAGACAGACCTTTGTTGGCAAAGTAATGTCTCTGCTTTTTAATATGCTATCTAGGTTGGTCATAACTTGCCTTCCAAGGAGTAAGCATCTTTTAATTTCATAGCTGCAATCACCACTTGCAGTGATTTTGGAGCCCCCCAAAAATAAAGTCTGACACTGTTTCCCCATCTATCTCCCATGAAGTGATGAGACCAGACGCCATGATCTTAGTTTTCTGAATGTTGAGCTTTAAGCCAACTTTTTCACTCTCTTCTTTCACTTTCATCAAGAGGCTTTTTAGTTTCTCTTCACTTTCTGCCATAAGGGTTGTGTCATCTGCATATCTGAGGTTATTGATATTTCTCCCCGCAATCTTGATTCCAGCTTGTGCTTCTTTCAGTCCAGCGTTTCTCATGATGTACTCTTCATGTAAGTTAAATAAGCAGGGTGACAGTATACAGCCTTGACATACTCCTTTTCCTATTTGGAACAAGTCTGTTGTTCCATGTCCAGTTCTAACTGTTGCTTCCTGACCTGCATACAGGTTTCTCAAGAGGCAGGTCAGGTGTTCTGGTATTCCCATCCCTTTCAGAATGTTCCACAGTTTATTGTGATCCACACAGTCAAAGGCTTTGGCATAGTCAATAAAGCAGAAATAGATGTTTTTCTGGAACTCTCTTGCTTTTTTGATGATCCAGCGGATGTTGGCAATTTGATCTCTGGTTCCTCTGCCTTTTCTAAAACCAGTTTGAACATCTGGAAGTTCACGGTTCACATATTGTTGAAGCCTGGCTTGGAGAATTTTGAGCATTACTTCACTAGCGTGTGAGATGAGTGCAATTGTGCGG
Source organism: Muntiacus reevesi (assembly GCF_963930625.1). Taxonomy (NCBI): domain Eukaryota; kingdom Metazoa; phylum Chordata; class Mammalia; order Artiodactyla; family Cervidae; genus Muntiacus; species Muntiacus reevesi. The sequence goes on from NC_089250.1 coordinate 137,762,852, forward strand.
TAGTTTGAGCATTCTTTGGGATCGCCTTTCTTTGGGATTGGAATGAAAACTGACCTTTTTGGCCAAATATAAGCAAGACCAATCACTGCCATTTGTAAAAACTATTTACCAAATGTGCCCAATGACCTTGCAAGACAAACTTTGAATTTCTGCCTTCAAATCTCCAGGACGAAAATGTAAATAGGTTCCCTACTTAGAACTTAGAAAAAGTGGAAAAAGCTTTTTACTCTTAAATCTAACCTGTAGTTTGGTAAAAGAGAGAGAACTGGTCTTTAAACACCGAGGGACTTGGAAGGCGCTTACTGTGGGCTCCAGACTCTACTTATCTTTCTAGGTTTGACTGAAGTGTCCCATCCTTTGAGAAGTTTTCCCCCAAAATCACCTTGCCGGGGTTCAGCCTCAGCAGGATCCAGGGGGTACCCTCAGGATGAACGGCGTCAGTGAGAGAAGACATGTGAGACCAGCCTTGATAGGGCCAAGTCTGCGAGGGAGAGAGAGGGAAAGAGAGTGACCAGACGGGGGGGTGCAGCAGAGTCTGGCAGGGTCTGGCAATGCTTTATTTTTTACCGTAGCCTTTATACCCTGAGTTAGTACATTTCTAAGGGGAAGATAGTTTAACATTACATCAGGTTGTTCTTCACGAAACCAGGGTATTTTCTGCATACTTCTTTGTTTATGAGGGTCTTGTACATTATCTTCTGTCCTTGGGGCCTATTAACATTTTATGCAAGTCAGGTGAATGTAAACCTATTTTCTGTTTCTCTGGTGACCTTAACTGAAAGGTAGCAGTCTCATAGGGCAACAGTACAGAGTAGAAGCATAACCTTGTTAACATAAAAATTAATCCTTCTGCAGAAGTTGTCAGTTGCGTTTATCTAAGAAGTTTACCCCACACTGACTCTGCGACTTTGGTGAGGCAGCCCCTGCCTAGCACTCCTGGGTGATAATTAATGACCGTTTCATTGTTACCACACTAGGGCTAAGCTCTTATTTTTCTAGATCTATAGCTATATTAACAATGGTTTCTATAACACAACCTTAGCACATTAAGAGCAAAAACACAGCAAGCAAATGTTAACCCAATAACCACCTATAGAATAATTTTTCTTATGTTTTCTAATAGGACTCCTTCACCCCCCAAAAGGCTCTATGTCTGTTAGGGCCTTTATATGATCAGGTTCTTTATGCTGTTTTATGATTAGGGTATTATGAGCAGTCATGCATATTAGTACCAAGGGCATAGACGTATTTGCCAAACAAACTAAAATACCAGCAAAGGAGTTTAAATTAAAACACTCCTTTCACCCTGGATAATCTCATAAAATACCACCACCCGGGAAACTTTATTGATTAAAGTTCTAAATTGATTCTTACTTGGAAAGAGATCGGGGAAGGCCTTCTGCCTGTGTCACAGAAATTAGGGAGTAGTCTATTGAAGGAAGCATCAGAAAGACAGATATCATCTTTAAGGTGATCACTGGGGGCAGCTTTTCAGAATCCCTGAAAACCTGATCTGCCTTGCCCGTCAGGTTTTCTCCTCGTGACCTTGCCATGGGAGGGATCTCGTGATCTGGCCTTTTCGAAATCCCTGAAAACCTGATCCTCCTTGCTTGTCAGGTTTTCTCCCTCATGACCTTGTCATGGGTGGGAACTCATGTGCCGGCTACCAGCAGACTGAAGTGTCCCATCCTTTGAGATGTTTTTCCCCAAAATCACCACTCCTTATTCTGGTTCTCATGGGATTTTCCTTAGACTTCCAGAATGGTAGGATAACTTATTTATTAGGAAGCCAGGCTTTGCTGCCTGACTATATGACTCTAAATTCCCTCCTTTGTCTATTAATATTACTAGCTGGGTGACCTTGGCCGGGTAACTTCCCTCCACAGCTGTCAGATGGAGAAATCTGTATCATAGGAGGTTTTTGTGACGATTACATGAGACAATGTGTATAAAAATGACAGTGCCTGGCATATAACAAATAGCCAATGTTAGCTATGATTATTTGCAGAGTCTGACTTCAGTTAGAGTTGGTTGTATGTATGTCTGCCTTCTTCACTAGACTGTGAGCAAACTCTTTACACCCCACATCTGGCATAGGGACTTACAAATGGAAGATACAATGTTTGTCAAATGGGTTTGAAGGTATGCCAGGAAGAGGAAAGGGAGGGTGCTGGAAACAAGTTTAAAGTACTTTATGATTTTATCCAGTTCAGGGGTTAATAGTCAGTCACCTGTTGCTCTGGCTAAGCCATGAGAAAATCACTATGGGAAAAGAATAAAAGCAAAATACAGCAATACAGCATAACCCAAATAAAAGTACATTGGGTTCATCAGTTGAGGTTGTCATGCCCTACTAAGCTAAGAATAAACATAGTGTGGACCTTGGAATGCCAGATCAGTGCAAATTCAGAACACTGCTTGTGCACACACTAAGATGTTTTCCCAAGGCGTATGCAGGTCTATGACCTCTAGCTAGGTGATAGCCCTTGCACAAGAAAATAACAAAGATAGTCTAAAGTAATCAATAAAATGGGAGATGTGACAGGGGACACAGGAGGCTGACTTCGTCATAACACAACAGATACTTTCTGCTTGCCAAGACACTAAATAAAAGTGATGTGGCTCCGAGGAGCAGGGCTCTTGACCCAAGAGGTCTTGAGTCCCCTGACACCATCTTTAAAACTTTAATTCTGTCTCTAGTTTCTTTTTCCCAAACTGTGTGTAGACCACCTTCGATCCCTACCTTCTGTGCTGGCTGCAGCAAGTGGCACCCAATGTGGGGCTCTTGAAAGTTAAGGATCACCGCGAGCCAAACTGAAGCTGAAATATCAGTGCACGGTCCTGAAGAAGAGTGGGGTGAGGCCTCTGAAAATCCCCCTTTGCGGTAAATAACACTCTCAGTCATTAAAACCGGGGTTAAATATAGGAAATTCAGAAAACTCAGAACAATATCGGCTGTATTGTTAGGGGGCCAGGGCCCAGGCGGGGCAGTGAATGACAAAAAATTTAGTGAGGGCCGGCTATTGGAGCTTTTAAAAACCATTGAGAAACATTGCCCATGGTTCCCTTCTCTCTGTACTTTAGATTTAGGAACTTGGGAGTAGGTAGGTAGTAAATTAGAGAAGCTTTTTGCAAGGGAGAGCCCTTGCCTGTATCTATCTGGTCAATTTGGACACTGATAAAATCAATTTTAGAACCTCTTTAGACTCCAGAAAGCTCAGAAGGGAGTGAGGATGAAGGTAAACTCACTCAAAGGGGGAACCTGAATACACAAAGCCCGAGGGCGTAGAACAAAAAATGCAGGACACTCTTAAAGCTACAGTCCCTTCTGTACCTTCCTTTGGGGAGGACGAATTTTCTTTATCTCCTCTTCCTCCCGCTCCTATCCTAACAGCTGGAGTGACTCAAGCTTTTCTTTCCTTGTCATGGACAGCAGTTCTGTCACCCCTCCAGAAAGGTATTTTTCAGACTCGACAGGAGGGTGACTTGGAGGCTATGACCATGACTTGTCCAAGGACAATACATGAACGAGTAGCTCCCGGGAAAGATCCTAATAATCCTAATGGGGTGTATGAGGCTGTACACAAACAGATTCCCTTCAAAATACTAAAGAAACTTAAGCAAGCTGTTCAAAATTATGGAGTAAATTCTCCTTTTACCTTAGAAATAGTGCAGGGACTAGCTGAGGGTTCCCATTTGATTATAGTGGCTCATGACCAACCCAGACAGATCCCCATCTCTTTAGATCACTTGGTAGGCAATGGAAATTGGGGGAGAACTCAGGATCAAGTGCTTATGGAAGATCAGCTATAGAACAGGTGAGGGGATACTGCATAAGAGCCTGGGAGAAAATAGAGGTTAAAGGACAGGTTTTCTTTAAGCGAAGACCTCACCTGCCCAGAGAGATAATCTCTGCTGGGACAATTTCTTATCAGTCTGTCCACCCCTGTCATCAGAGCCAATTTGAACATTTACTGGATTAATTTTTAACTATGAAACTATTACTATGAAAAGAGAGATGACATTTTTGATACTGAATGGCCATGATATTCTTTAGACTCCAGAGAAAACTGATTAAAATTAAGTCTTTTTGAAATTGCAAAACCGGTTCTTTTCGCACGTGCAATTAAGATAAAGCTAGCTTGTTAAAATACTTCTTTGGAGCTCCAATTCTGTCCAAGAAACAAAAACAGGCCGGGGAAAAAAACCTAAGTTAACTCTTATCGTGTCCTTGGGATACACAGCCCACTCTATCTGGGACTCCAGCCATGAACAAATTGGTAGAACTCAAACCAAGAAAAAAGAAGGGGCAAAGAGACATTTTAAATATCAAGCAGAAAAAAAGAGACATTTTAAATATCAAGCAGAAAACTATGAGATCTCTGTCTACATGTCTGTCTAAATTTATGTGTGTCTCAGTGTGTGTCTTTGTCCTTGGACAAAATTGCTAAAGGCTGATTGGTCAATGAGCTCTATTTAATTGACCTAAAGAGAAGTAAGTGCTTATGAATCAAACAATTCTAAATTCAAAAAAATTAAAATGAATTTCAGGGTTGTGTGAACTGGGAAATATTCATTATTGAATTGATACCTGGTATTAATGTTTATTTATTGACTTTGTGAAGATACTTTTGCAAATGACATAGCTTTGAGTGATTTATATTTACCAATCTACAGAATGATGTTATAAAGTACAGTTCACAGTTGCTAAAGGAAAGTAAGGTGTGTTTTTAATAAAAAGGTATAAGGAATGGAATTACATTCTCTTAAGGAAAAAGGAAATATATCTGAACTTACAGGTGGCTGTTCTCTGAATGGGAAAATAGAGTGATGAATATAAAAGTGTAAAAAAGGTTTGTGGCAAGTAGAAGAGAGTTTTGTGCATGACACAAGTTTCTTAAGACATGAAACTGCCTTTGAAATCTTTTATTGTTACTTTGACTAAGTGAATAACTATTGTTTCAAAATGAATATAAGCTGGTACCAATCTGGAATTTGATTTTCTCTTCCTGTTGAAAAAGACAAAGTCTTCCTGGCATGTGACTTTTGATAACAGACTATGTAAATTTCTTGGTCCTTAAGTGATTCATACTTGTTTTTAAAATCTTTTGTTACTTTGATTAAATGAATGAGTGTTATTTCACAATGATCTATGAAGACGATGACACACATGGACAAAGCACATTCTGCTTCTACAAAATTAACTCCTCATCAGGAAACTTAAAATGGAAACATGGCTATAAACCAAACAGCTGGGGCTATGGGAAATTCAAGATGGCCACTTGGCTTTTCCTGGCTCCCTGACAAACCTCACTTTTATTTGATAGGGTAAGCCTTTCCTGGCTGTAGGGTTAATATCTCACAATGGAAAAAAAAAATGGTTGAAATACATTTTCTGCAATTTCCAGTGATCAGGGCACCTACTTTGCTGGGTCGTACAGACACTGGCAAAAATTTCATGAGCTTTCTGGAGACTATCACGTTCACTGACGTCCTTTGTTGTCAGGCAAGGGCCACAAAACAAAAGGATTGGTTACATGAGATTGAATAGCTAAATATGACTACAATTTTCATGACTTTTTGTCTGACATATTACTGGCTTCTAATCTTTGTTTTCAGATATTAAAAAACTCTTCTCCTCAGGTCACTGATGGTTTAAAATAATTTAGTTATTTATACCTGTGGGTAAAATTAAAACATTTTTCTTTTCTCTCTGTCGCATCCCTCCAGAAACTGGAGATGTTTGGGTTCTGAACAGTCTCATCAAGGTACAAAAAAGACTGTCTCCAGACATACACAAAAATCTCAGAGTATACTGGGGAGCCCAAACTCATATAGATGAGGAGATTAACAACAGGTTGGTGGATTTAGAAAATGCAGTGCTACTCTTAGGAGAAGAAGTACAAAATCTTAAATTACAAATACATTTAAAGTGTGACTGGGACATTACTACTTTTTGTGTGACCCCCCCCCAGGAATATAACCAATCTAAACACTCCTGGGAAAAGGTTAGACAGCACTTGCAGGGCCATACGGCTGACAACTTTACTCTAGATATTAAAAAGCTACAAGCAAAAATCATTGGCATGCAGCATGCTTGTCTTAGACCATTACCAGGTACAGATAGACTTCAAGGAATACAGAGGGCCTTAACTCATTGAGTCCTCTCGACTGGATCAAAGACATCGGAGGTGATCTCACTGAACACTAGCTATGTTTTGCTGTTTCACTATAATCTTCTGTTTAGTCCTCAGATGTACACGAAAAACCCTCCGAGAACTAATGAAGAAAGAAGTTGCGAGATCAACATATCTCCTGCTACAAAAACAAAAGGGGGATATGCAGGGGTTAATAGTCAGTTGTCTGTTGCTCTGGCTAAGCCATGAAAAAAAATCACCATGGGAAAAGAATAAAAGCAAAATATAGCAATACAGCATAACCCAAATAAAAGTACATCAGGTTGATCAGTTGGGGCTGTCATGTCCTGCTAAGCTAAGGAAAAACATAGTGTGGACCTTGGAACGCCAGATCAGCACAGATTCAGAACACTGCTTGTGCACAAGCTAAGATGTTTTCCCAAGGCGTATGCAGGTCTATGACCTCCAGCTAGGTGACAGCCCTTGCACAGCAAAGATAGTCTAAAGTAATCAATAAAATGGGAGATGTGACCAGAGACACAGGAGGCTGACTTCATCGTAACACAACAGATACTTTCTGCTCACCAAGACACTAAATAAAAGTGATGTGGCTCCGAGGAGCAGGGCTCTTGACCCAAGAGGTCTTGAGTCCCCTGACCCCATCTTTAAAACTTTAGTTCTGTCTCTTGTTTCTTTTCCCCAAACTGTACATCAATCACTTTCGATTCTTACCTGCTTTGCTGGCCGCAACAATCCAGGACCAACCTCTGTGGTGCTTGTTTTTCTTCCATTTCCAGAGCACATTGTCTCATATGAGGTTGGTTGCTGTGAAATGGGGCTGGCAGGACATTATTTCTTCAACCAGATGTTCTGTTCAGCAATATGAGGTTGTGCTATGAGGCATCTGAAATCTCCAGTTTGGTCCTGGGCTGGAAGGGGAGTGGAGGGCTGAAGTTCAGCCAGAGCTGGACTGGCTAAACTTGGCACCCTAGCTAGCATAGGGTCACATCAGCTCTGAGCATCTCAGCGTATTCACTTAGAGGGAGGTCTTTACATACTGCACAAAAGAGCTGTTTGTACCAGCAGGACTCCCCTGGAAACTCAGAGGTCCCCTTGGAAACCAGACTACTTACACTTGGATGAAATCAACTAAAATAATGTTGGTTTGCTTACTAAATATTTATTGAGCACCCATTATGTGCTAAACACTGTGCCTGACACTGCAGAGCCAGAAGTGAAAAAAGAAATTACAGTCGGGGAAGGTCGGGAAGTGATGCAAAAAGCAGGAATGTGGACAGGTATGACAAGTGCCATCTTGGGTGTGAGGGCGAAGGTGGTAGAAACATCCAACAGATGGCTACTATAAGGCTCAAAGGGTTGGAGGAGGCTTGGACGAGGGACTCACCACCAAGATGATGGAGTGATCATCACTGAAGGAGTGATCACAACAGCTAACATTTATTAAGCACATACTGTATACATCCATCCAGCCCTGTTCAGAGAGCCCTGCATGAGAACCCTCATTTAGTTCTTACAACACCCTATGAAGTAGATAACATTATTCTCTCCATTTTACAGATGAGGAAACATAGGCTCACAGTAAATGGTGGAGCTGGATTCAAATCAGAGCAGCTTGGTTCCAGACTAAAGGGGGAGGAAAGAGCCAAATCAGCCTTCAAGGCAAGGGCAAGTGCTGTGCAACAGCATAGAGGGAGGAAAGATGCTACCCAAGTCCTTTGAGGAACTCAAAGTGTCTGGAGGTGGGCACAGGAGTTCTGAGATAACACAGCTCCATCTGCAGGTTAGAAGGGAAACCAGAGGCAGGGGACAGTCTGCTGTGGACTGTCGATAATTAACTGTGTGACTCCGGTCATCTAACCCCTCCTGGCTTCAGTCTCTCCCTTTTGTAGAAGACAGTAATAACAATACCTGGGCTCTACCATAGAGAATGGCTATGGGTGTCAAATGGGAAAAATGCATGTAAACTTGATAGGAAAATGCAAATTCCTTCCCAGACTTGAGATTTCATCAGTATCATTTCCCCAGTAGCTTCAAAGATTTGCAAACCCTAATCAACAGCGTCAGGGCAGTAGCAAGAGACTTTGAAGCAGAGCAACAGGGTGGGGAAATAGACCCTCGTCCTGTGTCCATCACTTGCATCCAAATTCACCACTTACTGTGTGATGCCAAGGCAAGCTACTCTCTCACCATCTCAACTCCATCATCTGGGCAATCGGGTTGATGATAGCATTCACCTTATAAGTTGCTGGGAGGAATAAATAGCACTTGTAATATGCTTAGGACAGCTCCCAGCACAGAGGAAAGACAAAAACGTTAACAGCTATCATTTTTAACATCATTAAGAACTCTATTGGCTACTCACCTCATTCCTCCACATTCTATGTGATGAAAACACATGCAGATATTAGAAACCAGAGCTGATGAAGGTTTGCAATCCTACACAAGTGCACTGCTCTGGACATTCTTCCTGGCTCCCATAGGCTGGCAAGCAGCTGGCTCTCCATGCTGTCTGTCCTGGAAGAAAATGCCCCAAAGAGGTAAAACACAGAGATCAAACACCATTTGTGCAAACCAGGCTGTTCTCCTCATTTTTAGACAGAATCTAAACATCTACTTTTGTATCTATTCCTCATTAGATGGTGAAATTCTCAAAGGTATCCTGGTGTCTAGCCTGGTACCGGCACGTAGTACACAGTTGATAGATGCATATGAATTCATCTGAATTTGAGCTTTAAAGCTCAGTATATAGAGAGTATGATAACATTTTTTGAAACTCCAGTCTAATAATATCTCCAGGGTTTTGCAATGGAAATATATTAAATGGGCAAAGGATACTATAGTTCTAAATGTGGCAGTGTTCCCTTGTAATAGTCAATATTGATAATTATACATCATATATTCATATAATGTTATACAAAGAACGAAATGAGCCAATAAAACTACATACGCTAACAAGGATGAATTTCACAAACATGATACTGAATGAGAAGTCACACAAAAACAAGTGCATACTGTATAATTCCAATCATATGAAGTTTAAAAACAAGCAAAACTAATGTATAGCTTTAAAAGACTGGGTATTGATAATCTTTGGAAGGGGTGTACTGATGGGGAGGAGGCACAAGAGAGACTTTTGAAGAACTGGTTACATTTCTTTCTTTTTAAAAATAAAAGTGCTTTTTAATTTTGTCAAGTACATTTTTCTTTTTCCTTTTATTATTTATTTATTTTGGCTGTGCCTCATGGCATGTGGGATCTTAGTTCCCTGACCAGCAATAAAATCCATACCCTCTGAAGTGGAAGCACAGAGTCTCAGCCATTGAACCATTAGGGAAGTCTCACATTTCTTGACCTGAGTGTTATTTTCATGAGCACATTAAATTTGTGATCATTCTTTGAGCCATACACTTATGATTTGTGCATTTTTTCCTGTATGATAGTTATACTTCAATAAAATATGACTTTACAAAAATAATTATGGCACATGGTAACTAATCACATTAAAAAAATCATCTCCCCAAGTAAGAACAGGGTATTCAAAAAGTAGCTGAACCCACACTAATCAACCAATAAGAAATGACAGTGAAAGGTAAAACCTGATGGATTTCAGAAGGTGTATAGACTTGGTTGGTATATTGGCTGAAGATTCAAGGTGTTGTTAACTATATATCTGCATGGGAACAAAACACAAAGTGGCCGTGCAGTTTGATAAGACTATCTCAATTTCTAAGCTTTCAGTATAACCATCACCAAATGGACCTTCATTTTATTAGATCAAAACTCTGAGGATAGAGGACTTCAACTTCAGCCTGTGATGCACTAACTGATATTATCCTCTGCCATAAATAAAATACTGATAAATACAGACAAATCAATAACCTCAGATATGCAAATGACACCACCCTTATGGCAGAAAGTGAAGAAGAACAAAAGAACCTCTTGATGAAAGTGAAAGAGGAGAGTGAAAAAGTTGGCTTAAAGCTCAATATTCAGAAAACTAAGATCATGGCAACCGGTCCCATCACTTCATGGCAACTAGATGGGGAAATAGTGGACACAGTGGCTGACTTTATTTTTCTGGGCTCCAAAATCACTGCAGATGGTGATTGTAGCCATGAAATTAAAACACACTTGCTCCTTGGCAGGAAAGTTATGACCAACCTAGACAGGATATTAAAAAGCAGAGACATTACTTTGCCAACAAAGGTCTGTCTAGTTAAGGCTATGGTTTTTCCAGTGGTCATGTATGGATGTGAGAGTTGGACTATAAAGAAAGCTGAGTGCAGAAGAATTGATGCTTTTGAACTGTGGTGTTGGAGAAGACTCTTGACAGTCCCTTGGACTGAAGGAAGATCCAACCAGCCCATCCTAAAGGATGGGTGTTCATTGGAGGGTCTGATGTTGAAGTTGAAACTCCAATACTTTGGCCACCTGATGCGAAGAGCTGACTCATTTGAAAAGACCCTGATGCTGGGAAAGATTGAAGGCAGGAGGAGAAGGGGACGACAGAGGATGAGATGGTTACATGGCATCATTGACTCAACAGACATGGGTTTGGGTGGACTCAAGGAGTTGGTGATAGACAGGAAGGCCTGGCGTGCTGCGGTCCATGGGATCGCAAAGAGTCGGACACGACTGAGCAACTGAAATGACAGACAAATATTTAAAACATCTATTTTTAGATACTGAACAGCAAGCTTCACAAGACTGTAATCTCTGAAGGAGGGAAACAAATGAGGTAAGTCCTGCAAATGCCCCAGCTTTAAAGGCATTTAGATCCTGGCATAGAGGAGGAGAATCCAAAACAGAAACAGACTTACAGATGTAGAATATAAAATTATGGTTGCCAAAGGGGAAAGGGAAGTGGGAGGAACTATATTATAAGATTAACCGATACAAAATGCTATACACAAAAGAGATAAGTAACAAGGATTTACTGTATAACTCAGAGCACTATATTCAATAACTTATAATAATTTATAATGGAAAATAACCTGAACACACACACACACACATACACACACATATATATAACTGGATCACTTTGCTGTACACCAAAATCTAACACAATATAGTAAATCAGTTCAGTTCAGTTCAGTTGCTCAGTCATGTCTGACTCTTTGCGGCCCCATGAACTGCAGCACGCCAGGCCTTCCTGTCTATCACCAACTCCCAGAGTTTACTTAAACTCATGTCCATTGAGTCGGTGATGCCATGTAACCATCTCATCCTCTGTCGTCCCCTTCTCCTCCTGCCTTCAATCTTTCCCAGCATCAGGGTCTTTTCAAATGAGTCAGCTCTTCGCATCAGATGGCCAAAGTATTGGAGTTTCAGCTTCAACATCAGTCCTTCCAATGAACACCCAGGACTGATCTCCTTTAGGATGGACTGGTTAGATCTACTTGCAGTCCAAGGGACTGTCAAGTCTTCTCCAACACCACAGTTCAAAAGCATCAATTCTTTGGCGCTCAGCTTTCTTTATAGTCCAACTTCTCACATTCATACATGACTACTGGAAAAACCATAACCTATATTTCAATTTAAAAAATGAATAGGGAAACAGTGATTTGTGAAACAAAATGAAGCAGTCTAACATTTGCATAAATCTAGTCTCAAAGATTAGGGAGGTAGTGTAGTGGTAGGGAGAAGGGTCTGAGAAAATATTTGAAAAAATAATGGTTGCTAATTTTTCTATATTTGAAGAAAATATCAACCTAAAGATCCAAGAAACTTAATGATCCTCAAGCAGGATAAATACAGAGAAAACTACAAATTACACAAACGAATACTGATGAAAATCAATAATAAAAAGTTGACAGGGAAAACAAGGGCACAGAAATAAGAAAATCACTGATGTCTCATCAAAGAAAATACAAACCAAAAGAAAACAGAATAAGATCTTCAAAGGGTGCAAAGAAAAAAAAGCAGCCAACATATAATTATATATTTAACAAAAAGACCCCTTAAAAGACATGTTGCAAACAAAGAATTAGAGACTTAGTTGCCAGCAGATATGTTCCTCATTTTTTTACAATTGATGTATAGTTGATTTACAATATCATATTAGTTTCAGGTGTACATAGAGTGATTCAAAATATTATAGATTATACTCTATTTAAGGTTATTATAAAATATTGGTTATATTTCTGTGCTGTAAATATATCCCTGTAGCTTATTTTACACATAGTAGTTTATATTGGAGAAAGGAATGGCAACCCACTCCAGTATTCCTGCCTGGAGAATTCCATGGACAGAGGAGCCCAGCAGGCTACCGTCCATGGGGTCAGAAAGAGTCGGACACTACTGAGTAACTAACACTACACTACGCTAATAGTTTGTATCTCTTAATCATCTACCTCTATCTTGCCCCTCCCCTTTCCCTCTCTCCACTGGTAACCACTCAGTTCAGTTCAGTCGCTCAGTCGTGTCCAACTCTTTGTGACCCCATGAATTTTGCGACCCCAACTCCCGGGGCTTACCCAAACTCATGTCCATCGAGTTGGTGATGCCATCCAGCCATCTCATCCTCTGTCATCCCCTTCTCCTCCTGCCCCCAACCTCTCCCAGCATCAGGGTCTTTTCCAATGAGTCAACTCTTCGCATGAGGTGGCCAAAGTATTGTAACACTAGTTTGTTCTTTATATCTATGAGTCTGTTCCTGTTTTGTTATGTTCATTCATTTGCTTTATTTTTAAAATACACATATAAGTGATATCATACAGTATTTACGCTTCTCTGCTTGACTTGTTTTACTAAGTGACAGAGGATGAGATCGTTGGATGGCATCATCGACTCAGTGGTCATGGTTTGAACAAAGTCCTGGGGGTAAGTGAAGGACAGGAAAGCCTGGCGTGCTGTAGTCCATGGGGTCTCAAAGAGTTGGACACAACTGAGTGACTGAACAACAACAACAAGATTCATAAAGTCTGATTCAATCAACCCACTATTATGTCAATCATTTCCAATACCTTCATGTCCATCTATGTTGTTGCAAATGCCAAAATTTCATTTTTTTAAGGCTGAGTATCATATCTCTCTTTCTATATATATGGAGGGTTATATCTATCTATCTATCTATAGATAGATAGATAGATAGGATTACTATATAGATATATCAGTATACTATGAACACTGGGGTATATATATCTATATATATCTTCTACTTAGTATTTTCATTTTCTTTTGATAGATACCCAGGAGTGGAATTGTTAGACCATATAGTAGCTCTGTTTTTAGTTTTTTGAAGAACTTCCGTACTGTTTTCCACAGTGGCTGCACCAATTGACATTCCCACCAACAGTGTACAAGGGTTCCTTTTTCTAAACATATTGCAAACATTTGTTATTTGTGTTCTTTTTGATGACAGCCACTCTGACAGATGTGAGGTGATACTTCATTGTGGTTCTGATTTGTATTTTTCATGATTAGCTATGCTGCACATTTCATGTATCTGTTGACCATCTCTATATCTTCTTTGGAGAAATGCCTATTCAGATGTTCACTCCATTTTTGAATTGAGCTGCCGTTTTTTTCTTTTTTTCTTTTTTTTTGAGTTGTATGAGTTGGTTTTGTATTTTGGATATTAACCTCTTACTAGTCACATCATTTGCAAATATTTTCTCCCATTCTGTAGGGTATTTTTTTTTTTTTTTCATGTTTTGTTGATGGTTTTCTTTGCTGTGCAAAAGATTTAAGTTTAATTAGGTTCCATATGGAGAAGGAAATGGCAATCCACTCCAGTATTCTTGCTTGGAGAATCCCGTGGACAGGGGAGCCTGGTGGGCTGCTGTCCATGGGGTCGCACAGAGTCGGACACGACTGAAGCAACTTAGCATGCATGTATTGGAGAAGGAAATGGCAACCCACTCCAGTGTTCTTGCCTGGAGAATCCCAGGGACACAGGAGCCTGGATGGGCCGCCATTTGTAGGGTCGCACAGAGTTGGACATGACTGATGTGACTTAGCAGCAGCAGCAGCAGGAGCAGCAGCAGGCTCCATATTTTTGCTTTCATTTATTTTGCCTTAGGAGATAGATCCAATAATATAGTGCTATGATTTATGTCAAAGAGGGTGGGCTTATCATATATGATCTCTAGTATGCTGAAGTATGTTTCCTTTATACCCACTTCATTGATTCAACATCATATATGGATGTCAAATTTTGTCAAAAGATTTTTTTCTGTATTTATTAACACGATCATATGATTTTTATTATTCAATTTGTTAACATGTGGATGTAGACCTATCCTGGCATACTGACCTATTTAGGAATCCTTGGGATAAATTCCACTTGATTACAGTGAATGATCTTTCTAACGTATTTTTGAATTCCATTTGCTAATATTTTGTTGAGGATTTTTACATCTATGTTCATCAGTGACACCGACTTGTATTTTTCTTTTTTTGTTATATATTTGTCTGATTTGGTATCATGTTTTGGTTTTTAGTTTTATTGACATTTTTTATTTCTTTTAATCTCTATTTCATTTAATTTCTGCTCTGATCTTTATTAATTATTTCCCTCTACTAACTGAGTTTTGTTTTCTTTTTCTAGTTCCTTTAGAACTAGAAAGTTCTAGTTTCTAACTAGAAACTAGAAAGTTACGTTGTTTAAGATTTTTCTTTTTTCCTGAGGTAGGCTTGTTTTACTACAAACTTTCCTCTTAAAACATCCCAGAGATTTTGGATTGTTGTGTTTTCATTTTCATTTTCTCCAAGTATTTTAAAATTTCATCTCTAATTTCCTCAGTGATCCATTGATTGTTTAGTAGTATATTGTTTAGCCTCCACATATTTGTGGTTTTTGCAGTTTTATTCTTGCTACCATCAGCACCAGTGTCCAAGTGGTAGAATGAGTTCTCAAGAACTGTTGCCACTAGTGTCTGTGTCCCCAGGGGGAGCTCCAGCTGCCTCCTGACTCTCTGGGAGACTCTCCAAGATCAGCAGGTGGGTCTCACCCAGCTCCTTTCAAATTACTACTTCTGTCCAAGATATTGGAGCATGTGAAATTTTGTGTGCTCCTTTTAAGAGTAAAGTCTACTTCCCATGGCGCTCCGAGCCTCCCAAAAGTGAGCCTAGCTGGTCTTCAAAGCCAAACCTCCTAGGGGCTTTTCCTCCCAGGATAAGACCCCTGGGCTGAGAAACCCAGTGTAGGGTTCAGACCCCTTGATCCTTGAGGAGACCCTAAGCAACTGTAATTATCCTCCCCTTTGTGGGTGACCACCTGGGGTATAGGTCTTGACTATATGATGACTTTGCTCCTCTTATCAGCTTGTTGTGGTTCCTTCTTTATATCTTTTGTTGTCTTTCAGTTGTTCAGTCCCTAAGTCGTGTCCAATTCTTTGCAACCCCATGGACTGCTGCATGCGAGGTTTCCCTGTTCTTCACTATCTCCCAGAGTTTGTTCAAACTCATATCCATTGAGTCAGTGATGCCATCCAATCATCTCATCCTCTTTCGCCCTCTTCTCCTCTTGCTCTCCATCTTTCCCAACATCAGGGTCTTTTCCAATGAGTCAGCTCTTCACATCAGGTGGCCAAAGGATTGAAGCTTCAGCTTCAGTATCAGTTCTTCCAATGAATACTCAGTGTTGATTGTCTTTAGGATTGACTGGTTTGATATCCTTGCTGTCCAAGTGACTCTCAAGAGTCTTCTCCAACATCACAGTTCAAAAGCATCAATTCTTCAGCATTCCACCTTCTTTTAAGGGACAACTCTCACATCCATACATGACTACTGGAAAAACCATCGCTTTGACTAGATGGACCTCTGTGGACAAAATGTCTCTGCTTTTTAATATGCTGTTTAGGTTTGTCATAGCTTTTTTTCCCAAGGAGCAAGCGTGTTTTAATTTCATGGCTGCAGTCACCATTTGCAGTGATTTTGGAGCCCAAGAAAAGAAAATCTGTCTCTGTTTCCACTTTTTCCCCATCTATTTGCCAAGAAGTGCTGTGATCAGATGCCATGATCTTCTTTTGAATGTTGAGTTTTAAGGCAACTTTTTCACTCTCCGCTTTAACCTTCATCAAGAGGCTCTTTAGTTTCTCTTTGCTTTCTGCCATTAAAGTGGTATCATCTGTCTATCTGAGGTTGTTGATATTTCTCCCAGCAATCTTGATTCTGGCTTGTGAGTCATTCAGCCCAGCATTTCACATGGTGTACTCTGCATATAAGTTAAATAAACAGGATGACAATATACAGCCTTGATGTACTCTTTTTCCAATTTTGAACAAGTCAGTTGTTTCATGTCTAGTTCTGTTGCTTCTTGTTCTGCATACAGGTTTCTGAGGTGACAGGTAAGGTGGTCTGATATTCCTATCTCTTTAAGAATTTTCCAGTTTGTTGTGATCCACACAGTCAAAGGCTTTAGTGAAGTCAATGAAGCAGAAGTAGATTTTTTTTGGAACTCCCTTCCTTTTTCATGATCCAACAGATGTTGGCAATTTGATCTCTGGTTCCTCTGCCTTTTGCAAACCCAGTTTTGTACATCTGAAAGTTCTCGGTTCATGTACTGCTGAAGCCTAGCTTAAGGATTTTGAGCATAATCTTTCTAGCATGTGAAATGAGTGCAACTGTATGGTAATTTGAACATTCTTTAGCATTGCCTTTCTTTGAGATTGGAATGAAAACTGACTGGCCTTTTCCAGTCCTGTGGCCACTTCAGAGTTTTCCAAATTTGTTGACGTATTGAGCACAGCACTTTAACAGCATCATCTTTTAGGATTTGCAATAGCTCAGCTGGAATTCCATCTCCTCCACTGACTTTGTTTGTGGTAATGCTACCTAAGTCCCACTTGACTTCACAATCCAGGATGTCTGGCTCTAGGTGAGTGACCACACCATTGGGGTTATCCGGGTCTTTGAGACCTTTTTGTAGAGTTTTTCTGTGTATTCTTGCCACCTCTTCTTAATCTCTTCTGCATCTCTTGGGTCTTTGTGGTTTATGTTCTTTTTCATGCCCATCTGTGCATGAAAATTTTCCCTTGGTATCTTTAATTTTCTTGAAGAGATCTCTTGTCTTTCCCATTCTACTGCTTTCCTCTATTTCTTTTCACTGTTCACTTAAGAAGGATTTCTTATCTCTCCTTGCTATTCTCTGGAACTCTGCATTCATGTGGGTATATCTTTCTCTGTATCTTTAGTTGTAGAAAATCTTTTTCTATTAGATTTCAGTCTTTCTCATCAACAGTTGCTCATAAGTGGTTGTAATTTTGGTGTGCCCACGAGAGGAGGTGAGTTCTGGATCTTTCTACTCCATTATCTTAGTCTCAGAATCTTCTCCACAAGAAATGTTTTTTAAAAGTTCCTCAGGCTAAAGGAAAATGATACCATACAGAAACTTAGATCTTCACAAAAGGCAAGAAGAGTGTCAGAAATGGTAAATATTTGAGTACATATAAAAGACCTTTCCCTCCTTTTATTATCTTTAAAAGATAATTTACTGTCATCCACAAAATAATAATGTATCCCTATATGAAGAAACTTATGATCATCTATCTTTCCCTCCCCCACCCTTTTAAATATCTGTCATAGATTTTATTTCTATGTTATAAATGTGGATATTCATGAACATGTGCACGCACACACATACACTTATGCATACATAACTTGCAGAACAAAGGAACAAGGTGAATACACCTTGGCAGAACTAGACTAGTCTTAAAGCATTTGTTTTTGTAGGTCAGTAATGGTTAAGTGGACTTGGTTGTTGGAGAGTCAAGGCTAAGTCTAACTCCACCAGTCTTAACTATAGAACTCTGAGCAAGAAACGTAACTAGCCAAAACCTAAATTTACTTGTCTGTAAAAGGTGGGTACTGCCTCTTGAATAGCGTGGGTCTGAAGATTAACTAAATTACCATTTATAAATTGTTAGCATATTGCCTGCCTGGCAAGAACAGAGACTTGACAAAGGGCAACACTTATTATCCTAAAGTCAAACATATCCCCACTGTGCCAGATGCCAACTTGGTCAGAGAGCAATTGATCGAAAAGATACGATGGAACAAGGGAAGGTAGGAGGTGGTAAAATACACTGAAATTTTTCATCTTCCAAAGTAGAATAAATGAAATCATCTAAAGTTAATAAATCAGTAACGGAGAACTAAGAATGTATAAGAGTATAACGGTGATCACTAGAAGAATTAGAAACAGAGACTGTTTACAGGGATTGCCTTTGAGAAGTGCGATTGAGGGCAGAGAGAAAAGTTTTTGTTCTTCATAATGTATCCTTTTATACTGTTAAAATTTTTAACCTGTATTAAGTACTGCATAAAACCTAGTTTTATAATTTAGAAGGTACATATGGAGCAAGGAGAGAGGTTAAACAAATATACCAGAATTTGTGTAAAAATGGAACTTCTTGAGTGTTTCCTATCCTTGCTGAAGGGGAAACTCCTGCTGCTCCAGAAAGCCAGGGCTGGCCTCTGTTACATTGTAGTTGCCAAGAATTGTGTGTGTGCGTGCGTGTGTATGTGTGTGTGTCCATACATCTGTTTGTAAATTAAATAACGTTTTATGATTAAACCCTTTGCCTAATTCTTCCTCCCTTGAGGACTTGTACTATTAAAAATTAAAATGCTAAGAAGCAAAGAAAAGCAATTTTTATAATATTAACTAAAGCCAGCCTATTTTCTCTTCTATAATGATAACCTCATTATCACACTCCAGTATCCACATCTCTGATTTCTTCCTAACTTACTTCTGTCGTCCAAAGCTGGGGTCTTGGCTAGGACCCTCAGGAAAGGAGTAGCTGGTGTTCATAGGCAATATGTAAAGATCCCTACAAATAACACAGATCTCATTTTAGTCCCTTCATGAATCCTCTTCTTTGTCTGGGCACTCTACTATTTTCCCTCTGAAGAAGGAATTCATAGGGCCTGGACTCCATCTCAGGCCTGTCCATGCTGGTCGTGCGTGGCCACCTCTCCAGTGGACTCTGAACTCTGTGCTTAGTGTCTATGGGAAAGACAGTGGAAGGATAAGATCCCCTCTGAGCAGGGGAATCTTGAAGATCACATCCAGTTTACTCATTGCCTAAGAGGAAACATACCGTAATCACCCCTGCCTCCGGACAGGTCATAAATTTTTTCCGTATCTATCGGGATGTAATCACAGGCTTATTGATTATTAACTGGTTGGAATGTGACCACAGGCTTATTGATTATCAACTGCTTGAACACATAACACGTGAATGATGGGGTTATTGTAGTTGTATTTACCCTTCCTTTGTTCATGTAAGTTTCAAGGAATTTGGGGTGGTGGGTTTGGATATGTACACATGGGGTATAAAAGATTTCCACAAATGCTGGTCAGGGTCCTTGGCTAAGAGGAGACTCTGCCTTTGGCCCGCTGGTGTAATAAATTGCACTCCACTATCTGCATTGTCCTTCTGAGTGAGTTTGTTTCCCAGAACGTGTGGCTATAACACCTCCATTTTCTTGCTCATCTGATCTATTTCTCTTGGCCCATTAAATCTCATTATTGGTAAAGTTAAGATGCTACAAAGACACTATAAGCTACAGAGACAAGACACACAGCATCGTCGTAGTGTAGAATGTAGTCATGGAATGCTGCCATAGTAAGAGCCTTAAGGTCCAAGCCAGGATATAAAGTGGAAGAAATCTCTCTAATGAGGTTTTCTTGGAAGCTAGCAATCCTGGTAATTAAGTCTTCTGGATGAGTAGTCATCTGGACCATGGACTTCAGCTTCTGATGGCACTGGGTTCTAATCATACCTCTGTCCTTCCCCACCAGTGTGACTCTGGCAAGTTGTTCAATATCTCTGAGTCTCAATTTTCTCATCTGGAAAATGAGGGTAATAATACGCACATCTTTTTAAAAGAGAACTTGCTCTCTGGTATTCTACATGTTATTAACTCAAGTCATTCTGACAGCAGTTGGGTACTATTATTATCCCTTTCTATAGACGTGGAAACCAAGGCTCAGAGGGAAGCTAAGTAACTTGTCTGAAGTCACACAGCTGTTAAGTAAGACAGACAGGAGAGTATCCAGGCAGTCTGCCTCCAGACCCCTGCTTTCAGCTATTATGCTAAACTGTCTGATAAAGTTCACCTGAGGATTAAATGAAATGATGCATTTAATAGCACTTGGCATATTTTGAGCATTTAATAAAGAGCAATTATTATAACGAGAGCTGGGTGGAATCTAAATCCCAAATTATAACAAACTTGGGGGTAAGGTGGATTATGCTGTATTTTTTTTTTTTTTTACAAAAGTTTATTCTTAAATGTACAATAGGTTCCAAGACAACACTTCACTCTAGCTATAGGCGGCAACAGATATCATGGCAGGGAATCCAGGTGTTTAAACAGGAATGAAACTAAGGGTCATCATTGCCTCAGGCACAAGGAACAGCTTACTTTTTGCCAGATTTCTTAATTCCACCAGTGGCCAGGGGGCCTTTCCCCGCGGCCTTTGCTTTTAGCTCCTCGAGTTTCTTCTGCTCCTCCTTCTGCTTCTGCTTGAATGCCTTATCTTCCTCATCCGTCTCCTTGGCTTGCTTCTTGGGCGGCTTCAGGGGCTTCTTCTTGCCACCTTCACGGCCCAACATGGCGCCTGCCGCCCCTTCCCCAGACCCTGCCACCTATGCTGTACTTTTATCATGTGAAGCCACGTCTAAAGTTCAGACATCCTCATTCTCAGATCATCTGTAAACAGAAAGCAAGCTCCCACAGGAGCAAACAGGTTCCCTGGGGCCCCAGAAATCATTTTTATAGGAGCTATCTGTTGCCGGGTGGGCACGGAGGAGAGTACTTACGCAAGGACTTGACGGAGAAGCAGTGGAGTCAAGATGGAGCAGGAGGCATGCCAGCCCTGCCCCTGGTGCATGACGGATGGCTGCAGTGGGGGCCTTTAGGATGGGAATCATAAATAGTGGGATCTCTCAAGTAATCAAAAGTTTCCACAATTCTCTGGTAGGAGTAAACCACAGACAACGAGGGAATTCGATAGCTATTAAAACCAGGGTTCCGCAGTTGGGAGGTAACTTTGCAGTCTGGAGAGGTCTGTTTTCTGAGACCGACTGCAGTATGGTTCAAGTCTGAGGAAAAGAAGACACCTGGAACTCCGTCACGAGTGAAGCCTTCACAGGAGCCATTCTGAGAGCAAGAAGGGACCAGAAGCCATGTTGGATAAGCCTCAGTGGGTGGCATTCTCCTGGCTCCCATCGAAGGAACTGGTATTTTATTGACAACATTTGCCTCTGTCCAGTTTCCCAAGGGTCCTCCTTTTGCTGAAAACCCCTTCTAGCTGCCATCAGCCCAGTTACCATCCTCACCTTTTGGAGATTATTGCCAATACTAGTAGGACTTCTCTCTCAGGATTTCTTCAACAGAATGAGCTGTAGGTCTAGGAAAGATTTCAGAAGATCAGGTTCAGTCTGCTTTTAAAACTATAGGTGGGACAACTATGGCCAAATAGGCTATGAAGAAACATTCAGAACCTTTTTCTGTTTAAAGGAACATGGCGGGAGGTGGGTGGGTAGGGGTCGGGGAGGGGCAGGGGGGTGGGTATGTTCTTAAAAGATAATACATTTATTTATTCACATTTGGATTGCATTTGTGATCAAAATAAATGTCTAAAATCTTTAAAAGGAAATACAGTAAGTACTTAGAAGATGAAGGGCCACAGAGTAAACAGTCATGAAGCATGACTTTCCTCGGGAACTTCTCTGCCTGGTTTTGTTTTCTTAGTCAAACAACAAAAAATGCCTGGAGGTTGCTCTTTCTTTAAAAAAATAAATAAATGAAGCAAGGAGTTGCTGGAGAAAGTTCCGGCCATGGTAAGGCCTGCAGGGCTCTGCTCTGCCCAACAGTGACTGCTTGGGGACCCAGTCCTGTGACTTCTGAGCTGAGGAAATAGAGATGAAGAGAGCCCAATGGATGCATTCAGACTCGAACAACCACACAGAACACTGTTCTAACCCCCAGGCAAGTGTGTCAAACTGGGAAGGTGCAGGAAGTGAAACAAAACTCACATGGTTGTGAACGATTTTGCATGATGCCAGGTCATGTTAGCATTCCTTTTTTTTTTTTTCTCCATCATCCCCTACCACATCCCTATGAGGAATGCAGACTTATCTCTTTTGTTCCTTACTCTGCCCCTGCTAGGAATTGTGAATGGTCAGGCATATGCACTCAAACAGCATCAGCTGAATGAGTTACATGGCAGAATGATACTAAGATGAACATAAATATATTAGGGAATAGAATGGAAAACTGACAAATTTTGAAACTGGGACACCGACCTTCAAAGAAACTAAACTTTCCATTTCTGATGAGGGCTTTAAACTCTGTCTCCAGAAATTAGAGTTCAAAGCTCACACTTCTTAGTGAGGGACACTTAGATGGAAAAGTTTCAGAAGCCTGGAACATGCAATACCATGCTGCCGCTCTTCCTCCTGTTATTTCTTTCTTTAAAAATACTTATTTATTTACTATTTTCAGCTACGCTGGGTCTTCGTTGCCACATGCCGGCTTTCTCTAGTTGTGGCTACTCTCTATGCTGAGCATGGACTTCTCATTGTGCTGGCTTCTTGTTGCGGAGCACAGGCACTTCAGTAGTTGTGGTGCACGGGCTTAGCTGCCCTGCAGCATGTGGGGATCTGCCCTGACCAGGGATGGAACCAATGTTCCCTGCACTGGCAGGTGGATAAACACTGGACCACCAGGGAAGTCCTATTATTTCCTTTTTTTTTTAATGCATTATTATCTCTGTATAACTATGAGCCAGAACTTAAGAGAGGAGATGGTCATGTTGGGGAAAATATCTTTGCATGCCTCAGTTTGTATGTAGACCCAGATTTGCTTTGACTTTGGATTTACATTGCTGGTTTTTTTTAGCTGTCTGTTGCACACTCTCAGAAGGGTTTTTCCTGTCATATTTTTAACTTTCTAAAATAGTGGTAAATATACATAATATAAAATTTATCATTTTAACCATTTTAAGTATACAGTTCAGTGGCTTTAAGTGAATTCACATTGCTGTACAACAATCACCGTGATCGGTGGGACTCTTTCATCATCCCAAACTGACACTCTGTACCCATTAAATCATAACTCCCCATTCCTTCCTCCTCTCAGTTCCTGGCAAGCACCATTCTATTTTATGTCTCAATAAATTTGACTACTCTAGGTCCTGAATATAAGTGGAATTATACAGTAGTTTTCCTTTTAGGCTTGACTTATTTCAATTAGCATAATGTTTTCAAGGTTCATCCATGTAGCATGTAAAGAATCCCCTTCCTTTTTTAAGCCTGAATAATATTCCATTTAATGTATATACCACTTTTTCTTTATCCATTCATTCACTGATGATCTGTGGGTTGTTTCCCTCTTCGGCTATTGTGAATATCACTGTTATGAACACTGGTGTACAAATATCCATTCGATACCTTGCTTTCAATTCTTCTGAGTATATACAAATCAGTACCAAGATACCAGTCTGGTGTGCATCAGTTAGACATACCAGGAAAGAGCTCCTGACTAACATATGTCTCACGAACATCCCTGACACGCAAAACATAATGGAATTCAGGAGTTGATCTTCTGCAGTTCCTGGAGGTCTCTGTTTGCCACCACTGGAATCATGAGGATTGTGGACTCTAACTTGTTATTAATAATGGGACAGCTAGAACTCACCTCTCTTCTATGTTCATCTTCCTTCTTTTTCTTGACACCAGAACTATATGTGTGCCACGGTCACTGTGACTAGCTGGCATCGTGTCAAGAGCTCCTGTTTTCACTAGAGGATTGAATTTCTTCAGAAGCAGAAGAATTGCAGTTGGAACATTGCATGACTCTGAAAATGGAAGCAATGCTGTTTCACATCTGTTCAACTAATCCTGTCCATTCCATCTTTTAGCTAACTCAAAATCAATCCTTCCTCCTTGCCTCCTCTGCCTTGAGGTCAAAAATCGCACTGAGACCACTGCAAAAATGGGCTGAGTCAGTTTCCCCTACAGTCAGGATTTCTGCCCCACCCTTCATATTATAGGGGAAATCCATCTTTGACCAGCTTAATGTTAGTGTCACAGATTCTAGAAATAACAATGTTCAAAGAAAAACTTAACCACTCCAAGCCTCTGCTGGGTGGGACTGCAACAGAGCCATGCCTTCTTACTTCTAGTCTGGTCTATACTTTTCTTACCAGTAGCTCTTTAAGTTTGTATGGCTCTTGTTTATTCAACAAATGAGTGTACTGATATCATACATGTATCAAGGTCAGCAACAGAAGGAAAGCAAGTTAAATGAATAAACTCCAAGATCAAAATCATTCCAGTACCCTTTCATTACCTTAGTCAACATTGGCGTGACACATATTTTCTTTTTTTTTTCTCTCTTCTCCTCACTCTTTTTTTTTTTTTAATGCACTGGTTTCTCATTGCAGTGGCTTCTCTTGTTGCAGAGTCCAGACTGTAGGGCTTGCGGGCTTCAGTAGTTGTGGCTCCTGGGCTCTAGAGCACAGGTTCAGTAGTTGTGGTACATGGGTTTAGTTGCCCCATGGCACTGAGATCTTCCTGGACCAGGGATCAAATCCCCTGCATTGGCAGGTGAACTCTTAACCACTGTACCTCCAGGGAAGCCCTTCCTCTTCTCTTTTTTTGAGGATGGTGATCAAAGTGAAGTAGTTGAGGTACTTCTGGCTCAACTCATCCAGTTCTTTCTTCCTTCTGCTTCTTAACCACCATCTTCACAATTTTCAGAGGATGACTAAATGGGTTCCTGGACCCAATGCTGCAGTGGTTCACAGTTCTCTAGATACCAGCTTGGTGTCTTACAATTTAACTCAATTCTAAGTTGACTCCATGGTAAAGAATCCACCTGCCAATGCAGGAGACTCAAGAAACAGGGGTTTAATCCCTCGGTTGGGAAGATCCCTTAGAAGAGGAATTGGCAACCCACTCCAGTATTCTTGCCTGGAGAATCCAATGGACAGAGGAGCCTGACAGGCTACAGTCAGTGGGGTCATAGAGTCAGACACAACTGAAACAACAAAACAACAATACAACACTGTAAACCTGAAGACAGCACAGGTTAATTTCACAGGTAAAAGATTCTGTCCTAAAAGACTGCCCTCATGCCTTCAGATGCCAATCACAAGCCCACAGGATCACCTGTGCTTCTGACCAACCTGCTATAAACTAGAGGTTCCAAAGTCCCCCTTTCTTGGACTTCAGATGCTAGTTGTAAGTCCATATTGTTACCTGTTCCTCTGTCCAACTGGCTATAAATCAGAGATTTCCACGACCCCCTTCTCAGGTTTGATTAATTTGTTAGAGCAGTTCACAAAACCAAGAGAAACTTTTTACTTACTGGATCACCAGTTTATTATAAAAAGATATAACCAGGAACAACCAGGTAGAATAGATGCGCAGGGCAAGGGACAGGGAAAGGATGCTGAGTGTCCATGCCCTCTCTGCCCACATCACTGTCCCAGCATCTCCACGTATTCACCCACGCAGAAGTTCTCTGAATCCCTCCTCTTGGGTTTTTATGAGGGCTTCATTATAGGCTTAACTGATGAAAATCACTGACCATTGATGACTGAACTCAATCTCCAGCTGCTAGTTCCTACCCACCTCCCTGGAAGTGGAGAGTGAAGGGTGAGAGTAGGACCAAAAGTGTTAATCCTTTAATCTCAGGGTTGGTTCCCTTGGTAACAAGCCCCCATCCTTAGGCGCTTTTTAAAAAAAAATTAACACAAACCCAGGAGTGGTGGAAAGAAGCCTGTTCTGATAACAAGGCATCTGTTTCACCTCTAAGGCACAGAAGCCATTTTAAGAAGTGAGGACAAGAGAACAAATACTATAACAAAAGATGCTCCAATTGCTCTTACTGCGCAGGAAATTCCAAGGATTTTGAGAACTATGAGCCAGGAACTCAGGTTGAAGATTATATATATATGAGAAATACATTTTGGTCATCTGAATGTGGCCAAATACATATTTCTCGTTAAGTCAACATCTCAAGGGCTCTTCACATGTTCTGCACATTTAAATCTCAGAATGCAACTGTGACACTGCACTTGATTTCTGCATGTTTGGAGAAACTTCTTGGTTCTTCCTTTCTAATCATGAGCTACCATTCTTATCACCCTTCCCTATAATTTCCCCACCAAAACACCTTCCACCACCACCAATAAATCAGTTGCACATATATATTTGTAAGCAGTCTTGAATTATTCTTTAGAACAAGGCAAAAGTATATGTTAATTTAGAATTCACATGGTCATTTGTCCCAGTTTGCCTAGGGCAGTACCAGTTTATGCCTACTGCCCTGCATAATTTTTAAATGAGCTCCCCTTTTTACTCTAAAAAAAAGTCCCAGTTTGGAGGATAAATTATGTTTGCCCTATTTAAAAATACAACTTGCTTTCCCAGTAAAATGCTTTTCGGGTGACATGGTACTTTTGCCCACATCACTGCACTTCAGTTGCACAACAACTCTGCAAAGTCGGAAGGGAAATATTTTATCTCTGTTAATTAAATGAAGTAACCGAGGCTGACTTCAGGTAGCACAGTAGTGACTGTCCGAGGTCACACATTCAGTGACAGAATCAGGACTCCTGCTGATTTCAAGTCCAATATTGTTCAGCTGTGAACCACTTTGTGCAAATATCTAATTAAGACAAACCTCATTCTCTTGTTTAGTAACCTGCTTGCCCTTGGACCTAGAACAGTTTAGACCGGTCCATCCTTGCCCAGAGACTCTCTTTTTCACATCTGAAGCAAGCAAAGAGATGAAAAAAAGAATCATGGAAACATTCAGAGGCTATTAGTGAATCCAGGGGCCAAATGACATAAATCTCTGATTTTACCAGGTGCAGTTACATCAGGTTGTTGGAATTTTTTCCCCTAACCACATGACAATAAGAAGGAAAGAAAGGAGGGAGGATGGAGAAAATGAACAAGGAAGAGAAATGCACGGACGGAAAGACAAAGACAATGAAGATCAACAGTGAATGCCTACAGTTACAAAAAGCAACAACAAATAAATGGGTTCCGCCCCAGTCTTACATTTCCCCCATAGATACGTGCTAAATTTTTTTTTTTTAAACCCCAAACCAGTAAAAATCGACTTTCCTTGGGTAAGTGGCAAAGACAGATACAAAAGAGGAAAAACCCACGATCCTTCAAAGACAGGCATAGTGCTTGGCAAGGTCTTCAGGGTGTGCTACAGATGCTGAATGCCGCGCCACACGGATAAATAAATGCACCCTATTCTAACCTCCCCACCGGCCGCCCCAAGAGAAGGTTACAGGACCCGCGGGGGTCCAAGCCTCCTTTCGCAATGACAGAAAGGGGTCCAGTGTCCGTGGGAAGCATGACTGCACGTCGCTGGCCAGTCTAGCGGGACCGCAGCAGAGGGGTGGACGCCTCCGGCTCTGTCCCGGCTACCGCAGCCTAACCTGCAGGCAGCCGGCCTCGCGCTAGAGAAGCTGAAAGTGAGAGGGCAGCGGAGGACGAGCTCGGCTCCCGGGCGGGGGGAGCGCATGCGCAGCATCCAGACTGCCGCGGGCCGGAAGAGCAGAACAGCAGAGCCGCGGCGGCAGGCTTCAGACGCCGCGGTGGCCGCGGGGAGAGCGCGGGCAGGGGATGCGGCCCCTGGATGATACTGGGGTCGCCAAGCGGCAGGAGTCCGGGCTGCCGCTGATGGACATCTCGTCCCCGGGCTTCAGGCAGGAGCCGGCGGCTGCCGAGGTAGTGGAGACGCCCGGCCCCGGAGGGTGCTGGCAGTGCCCGTCCTCGCCGTGCGGCTCGCGTGCCCAGCAGGGTGAGTGCGGGGCGCGGACCCTGGCGCGGGTCTCGCCCATGGGGGAACCAGGAGGGCGCCAGTGGGTGGGAGCCCCCGCAGCGGCGGGCGGGGGGCTGCGCATGGTGGACCGCGCCTCTCCTTCCCACCCTGCTGGAAGCTCCGGAACACCCTCGCGCTGTCACCTGCGGGCGGAGGGGGGTGGGGCGCGGGGCGCGGGCTGGAAAGAAGAAGCCCCCTGCCTCCCAGTCGGCGGAAAGACCGGAGAAAGTTTCTGATTGCTTTGGAATCCGTTTAGGATTCTGAAACTGTTCCTATAATTAAAGTGTTGCTGGCAGGATCGTGGAGTCCGATTGTCGTTCGGCGCGCCCTGCCGGAGGTTGGGGGTCAGCGAGAAAGGCCATCACGAAGCGGGCTGAGGTTGGGAGGAAGCTAACCAAGAAAACTGATATCAATGGTAAACGGTGTTCCTCGAAGCGGAAGTTGAAAAGCATCAAGTCTAGAAAAATGTTTGTCTCAGTCTTAAGACTCTTGGGAAAGCAAAGTTGAGTGGGACCACTGGTTCTTAACCTTTTTTTGAGTTACAAGGAATTTTTAGCAACTGAGGCAAAACGAGACAGAAGCACAATCTTACATACATGGGTAAGAGGTTCACGGACCCACCTCCAAGACCAGCGACACTTTATTTTGTTCAATGTCTTCCACAAATGATGAAATTGAGGCCCCGGAAAGTGAGGGCTTTGGCAAGATTTTGTTTGATTTGTTTTTTTCTCCGAAGATTTGGCATGTTTGGAAAAGACACTCCACAGGTCTGGGCAGCACCAGGCATAGGATCCCAGTTTGCTAGAGACCCAGCCCAGGGCCCTTCCTCCCAGCCCCAGGCACATTCCTCTTTCAACTTCACCACCCACTTGAAGCAGCTTCTTCCAAGAAAGAGAAAAAGGCAGATCTCCTTTCAAGACAGAGTTACAGTCTGCACCACCTCATCCTCTAGGTCACCTCCCCTAGTGTGACTTGGGATTTCTATGCTGTTTAGCCAACCCCACTGTTCCCTATCTGTAAGAGTCACAAAGTTCACAAACTTTATAGAGAGACAAACCCCAGGGAGATGGTTCTTGCTCCATTTTCATCCTAAATGCTAAGAGAAATGATCAGGCTTCTGATTATTTATTTAGGGGTTACCTTCAGCTGAGGGCTTCCCTGGTGGCTCAGAGGTTAAAACGTCTGCCTGAAATGTGGGAGACCTGGGTTCAATCCCTGGGTCGGGAAGATCCCCTGGAGAAGGAAATGGCAACCCACTCCAGTATTCTTGCCTGGAGAATCCCATGGACAGAGGAGCCTAGTGGGCTACAGTCCACGGGGTTGCAGAGTCGGACACGACTGAGCAACTTCACTTCACTTCACTTTCAGCTGAGTGGACCAGAGGTGCAGCTTTGAAGAGGTCAGATTCTTGTCTTAATATCCTAGGCCTGAATGTTCTGATGGACTGCTGAGTTAGTCCTTGCAAGCTTTTAAGTGATTTCCCTGTTTGTGAATCAAAGAGGAATATTTCAGGCAGAACGTGGCAAAACCTATGTAAGCAATTGCACCCAAGAATCTTGAGGGGGTCTTTTAATTTCAAAGAAAGTTGCTAATAATAAGACTTAGAAATACTTATTATAAGGTAACTAGGTAATAGTCCAAAAAAGGGAGTGCCACAGAAACACTGTGGTCACTGAACTTTGTGACAGTATCATTTTAGCCTCTTAACCCAACTGCTTATCTCAAGAAAGTTCATTTTCAAGTTCAGGCTGAAACTTGTTACCCATTTTTCTTACATTCTTGGATAACCTTCACAGACAGCATATAGCTATCCTAAGACATCTGTTTATTTTCATGAGGGACAGTGTGAGTCTTAGACTGAAGCAAGGAGAAGTTGTCTTAAGTCTGTGCCTCTCATTCTCCTGGAAGGAGTGAGTTCCTTAGGGTAGCAGTCGCCCTGAAACCAGCAGAGCTCTTTACAGTGACCAAGATCCTGTTTCAGTGGGTCTAGGGTAGGGCTGAGATGGAAGTTTTAAAAGTTCCTAAGTTGATTCTAATTCCCAACTGGGTAGTGAATCACCAGTTTAAAGGAGAGGATAGAGAAACCGAGCAACTTTTCAGTTTTCTTCTGACTCAGGAAATCACACTGTTGCCACTTAAGTTGAATTATTTAGAGTTACCAGATTATTAGATATGCTTGCATGGAGTATGATTGTGGAAGCATATATATAAGCAAATGCCTCTTTGGATTATGCTATTCTTGTTCATTTCCTTTGACAGGACTGAAATTATTGTTCTGTGAGAGACTGAAGTTTGCCAGTCCTCAGCCTCAGAACAAACAATCAAGTTCAGCCAGACTTTGAAACTTAAAGTTTTAAAAGAGTTAAAATATCATAAGTTAAAATATTCCTTGAGAAAAATTTTAAAGTTTAGGTTGGAGAACATCCTTGAAACACAGACCAAGATGTTTTTTGTCCTTGATCTTCCCATTCTGTTCTGTTCTGTCTGAGGGTGTAGGTTCTATGTAAGGATTAGGTTTCTTCTAAGAAAAACTATTTTATTTGGACCTGAATTCTGAAATTTCAGAAGCTGACCTCTAAGGCTGACCACAACCAAGACATGTAGTTTGTGGTGCTTAACCTTCTAAAGCTTCCTTCTCATGGACTGAGTGGGTATGTACAGTTTGGTTCCTTCAGTATCTGAGCACATAGATATAGACTAGCATGGAGGATTCTGGTACTTAGAACAGATAACCTATTACATGGTGACTGCTAACTCCAGGTCATTCCCTTCAGCTGTACACCTTGAACAGGAAAAGGTGGAGGCCCCTGGCCAGAATGGCATCTGACCTTACTACAAAGGTCAGGCTGTAGTGTACGCCCAGGAGGATTGTGCATCATCATAGTTTGGTCCCACTTTGCAAATTGTTCATCACTGTGGGCAAAAATATCTAGTTAACATGTGGATGTTGAAGTGTATTAGCTGATGTTTGTGCTTATCAGAAAAGGGCATTAAGACAAACAAACATTGTACAATACTGGTTTATGGCTGAGTAACCCACTGTAAATTCCTAGATTGGAATTATAATCTTGCTTTACTACAAACTGCATGTGCCTACACATCCTTCACCTCTGCTATGCTCATAACTAACAAGGGCCGTACTGTATTTCCACCCTATTCTCTCCTTGGTTTTTTTGTGTGTTAGTTTTTAAAAAAAAAACTATTCTTCAGTATGTGGCCTATCTTTTAAGGAGTTCTCTGCTTACCCTTTTGCATTTTGCTCTCCCCTGAATGACCAGGATGAGATTGAAAGCATGCTCTACTCCTCTCTTAAACAGCTGTGTAAGACAGAGGCAGTGGCTGCTCCTATAGACCTTCATTAATGGACTGAATACTTGATGCCCTGGAGAGAACAGAAATTTCCTGGTTAAGATCAAGCCAAGAATTAGATGGCAGTTCTTTTTTTTCTTTTTTTAAAAAATTTTAAGCACTTTGGGGTCAGAGGGATAGATAACCTAGCTCCTGCCCTCAAAAAGTTGTGTTTTAAATGGAAGATAAGTTGTAAACCATGAAAACCTAAATATCTGCTTGCATGTGTGCTTAGTTGCTTCAGTCATGACTGACTCTTTGTGACCCTATGGACTGTAGCCCAACAGACTCCTCTGTCCATGGGATTCTCCAGGCAATAGTAGTGGAGTGGGTGGCCATGCCCTCCTCCAAGAGATCTTCCTGACCCAGGGATCGAACCCTTGTCTCTTATGTCTCCTGCACTGGCAGGCAGATTCTTTACCACTCGAGCCAGCTGTTCAAAATAACTAAACAGAGAGGCTTCTCAGATTATGCTTTTGCCTGTGGTGTTAGACTATGCATCTTATATTATTAAAAAAAACCCGCCGGGCTTTCTCACATTATTTCCTTCAGCAAATTTTTATTCAGCGTCTTCCATGGGCCAGGCCTGAAGAGCTCAGCTGAGCTCTCAGCCCTAGAGGAGCTCACAGGCTTGTGGGGGAAGCCAGATAATCAACAAGTAGCCACATCACACAGTTTGGACCTGTTTTCCAGAAAAGAACACGTTCTGTCTAAAGCTGAGTTCACCAAGGAGGTGATATAAAATATCACTTGGAAGCATTTTTCTCTTGTCATCTTGATAAATATTTCTTAAAGATTTCTTTCACCATCTTGGCAAGCTTGTACTTTTTTTTGACTTACGAAAGAGGGAAGAGTCTTCAGTGAGCCAAAGAAATCCATTTTATAGCGTGAACTGCAGTTTTAAAATGTAGGCTTAAATTGTTGCCCTTCGCCTGTGTTCTCTATTCTGGGTGGGGAAAATGGTTCAGGTCCAGAGAATGGATATTAATTAGGAGGTAATATTTACATTCTGTAAGTCATCAATGTCATTCCATTTTTCTCAGTATCTAAGTAAAAGTGATAAAACATGGAAGCAAGGACTAACCAGAATTTAATCTTTTTCAGAAGCTGAGAAGAAAACACCCTGTCCTGGACTTGGCTTGTTTTACACATTATTGTCTGCGTTCCTTTTCTCAGTGGGCTCCTTATTTGTTAAAAAAGTGCAAGACATCCACGCTGTAGAAATTAGTGCATTCCGATGTGTGTTCCAAATGCTAATCATTATCCCTTGCTTAATATACAGAAAGTAAGTATTTCTTACGTGCCAAGTAGAAGGTATTAATAAATGTTTGTAAGTCTTCTGACCTGCTTAAATCATCTACTCTCCAGCATCTGCTTTATCCCTCTCATAGATTTACCAGTCCTCATACCTTTGGCTCAGATTAATGAAAAGTCACAAGGATTCACCCATAGAAGTTGCTCTCATAAGCACAAACCACATGCCCAACAAAGGAGGGGAAAGAGTTCAGTTATTCACCAGCCCCTATTTTGAGAACAACGCTTTCCTTGTACAATTCCCCCCATCTTGTACCACCCTCCCTCTTTCCTTTGGCATAACAAGTATTTGGAAGAGAAAAGTAAACAAGAGGAAATAGTAGTGTCTCCTGGTGTAAGAGGTTTCTTTAAGTATAACGGGCTGTTCTCCGACCAGGGCAGACAGAAAGGTACAGTAATAATATTTCAATCTTCCCACTAGGGTGCTGTGGGAAAGATGTAAGGAGATCTTAAGAAAGGCCTTTTGTAAAAAAAATTTAAATAATTACTTTATTGCCAAACAATGCTGACCATCATCTGAGCCGTCAGCCAGTCCTAGTCTTTTCACTGGTGAAGGGTCTTCCTTCATGTTGATGACTGCTGACTGCGAGGGGTGGTGGTTGCTGAAGGTTAAGGTGACTGTGGCAATTTCTTAAAATAAGACAGCAGTGAAGTTTGCCACATCAGCTGACTCTTTGAGAAAGGCCCTTTTAACTCCTTTCTTGTTCAGTGTCCTCATCTGCAAACTGGAGGGAATGATACCCTTTGTCCTCTACCTTATACGAAAACTGTATTCACCGTCCTTACTGTCTTCTCCCCGGCCAGCCTCTCTTCCCCTTGCACGTGGACCCCACCCACACACCCTCCCCAGGTCAAAATTATGCCTCCCCCACACTGTATAACCTCTACACATCCCTGTGTATTTAGACACCTGCAAGGAGGGACTGTTGGACTCCTAGTAGCAGTCTGGCTCTTTGTCTCTTTGGGTAAAGATGTTTTGACTCCAAATGAAAAGCTTCAGTCACTTGCTACCAAAGTCTCCTTGTATCTATAACTCAGCACAGATTTACTTAGAATTGTTTCACTCCTTATCCCAAGCTTTTGGTGAAAAAGGTGAAAATACAGGAAGAGCAAAAATATTGTCAGAAATTCCTGTGTAGGTGTGGACAAGTCACAGTATTTTAGGAAATGATGGTGGGTAAGACTTAAGAAATGTTGAAGAGTGCCAACAGACCATTGATGTGAACACAGTCATTCCATTTTGGAATAAAAGTACTGGCAGTAAAGCACTTAGAAAAATTTTCTTACATTGTTGGCACTAATCTGTTTTGACCCATTTTACGTTTCACTATCATGGAAAAAACTCAGCTTCTCAAAGTATGGACCAAAGGTGACCACACTTTCATTCCTAACTTCAGAGACCCAGGGGTCCCTACATTAAGCCTAGATGCTGTTCCAAAAAGACCATCTCTGTAATAGACCGGTGAGCCGCACCTAGGCAGGAACTTACACAGTGCCCTGCTTTGTAAATATTTAATTAAAAAGCATTTGAACAGCAGTTACTATACTTATCCAGATGCTACAGTTTCTTTTCCAGTGTATTTTAACTCATTTCCTAAGGAGAACAGTGAAAAGTTGTCTCATACTCAGTGGCTAAAATAAACTTTAGCATTGCTTCAACTTTAACAGAAAAAACTCATTAAGACTGAAAATGCACACTTGCAGTCCCAAGTTTTCTTATATAGGGCAGCTAAATAATGAAACTGTACTTATTATAAAAATAACACTTTTTCATTATAGAAAGTTTAGAGAAAATAAACATAAAGAAGAAAAGTTACCTATGAGTCTGCCTGTATAAGGTATAACCACAATGAACATTTCAGTATATTTTCCTTTTTGTCTTTTTTTTTTTTACAAGCATATAACAATACATAGGGAAAATACTATCTCTATTTGCTGAATTATAATTATACTATTTATGTCTTATTTTTGCTTGTACTGTGAACACTTTAATGTCATTAGTTACACTTAGGAAACACTTTGTAAAAGGTATATTAATAGTTGTAGACATAATTAATTTACCATTTCCTATTTTTGAAAGTTAAGACTTTTAAGATAATGTTTAAGAATGTAATTTGAAAACAAATGCCAAGTTCATTTAATATGCATTCGTTCCTTTGAATTTACAGAACTGGGTTTATAGGCCCCAAAGGTCAACGAATCTACCTGCTCCTCAGAGGAGTCCTTGGTTCTAACGCCATGATCCTTTTGTATTATGCCTACCAGCTGACGTCTCTCGCAGATGCCACGGTTATCTCCTTTAGCTGCCCGGTGTTCACCTCTATAATTGCTTGCATATTTCTCAAGGAAAAATACAGCCCCTGGGACGCCCTCTTCACTGCCTTCACCATCACTGGAGTGATACTGATCGTGAGGCCACCATTTTTGTTCGGTTCCGAAGTCGCGGAGACGGATAAAGACTATTCAGTTCACGTGAAGGGCGCTTTGGTGGCCCTCGCGCACGCTGTGTTTGCTGCCATTACTCTGGTTATCCTCAGAAAAATAGGGACATCTGTGGACTACATGTTGAGCATTTGGTATTATGTCATCATTGGCCTCATCGAGTGCGTCATTGTCCTTTCTATTTTAGGAGAATGGCGTCTTCCGCACTGTGGGGTGGACAGGCTATTTCTCATACTAATTGGAATGTTTGGTTTGGGAGGTCAGATGTTTCTGGCAAAAGCCCTTCAGATAGAAAAGGCAGGGCCAGTAGCATTAATGAAGACCATGGACGTGGTCTTTGCTTTTATCTTTCAGATTATTTTCTTTAATGACATGCCGTCATGGTGGACAGTGGGTGGCTCCCTATGCGTAATAGCCAGTAGCACTGGAGCAGCCATTCGTAAATGGTGCCATAGTACCAAATAAAGCCTCACTGCCAAAATGTGTATTTTTTTTTAAAGTACACCGTCACCCAGTTCAGACACACAGTGGACACACACACACCTGGAAGATCTGCATTTACTTCATTGATTATATTTAATACATTTCATAAAGTATCGTCTTTAGTTGAGAATAAGCCAGTCAGTTGGGTGTAGCAGTGATTTCTTTAGTCAATTATTTTTTGGTTTTGGATTTTTGTTGTTGTTGGGGTGGCATTGGTAGGTGTTGGTAAGAGGATAGATCATTCTTTGAAGAAAAACTGCACAATTTCTGACTCTAAGTATAAATATATGTAATTTTTAGAAGTGTATTTTTGGTACTGATGGGTTATAGATGGGAGGAAATTTTAGATTCTCTTTCAGCAGTGTAGAGGCTGAAAAACTTACTGATAATAATGCTGCTATATAGTTAGTGT
Organism: Muntiacus reevesi; assembly: GCF_963930625.1. NCBI lineage: Eukaryota > Metazoa > Chordata > Mammalia > Artiodactyla > Cervidae > Muntiacus > Muntiacus reevesi. The sequence goes on from NC_089250.1 coordinate 137,798,822, forward strand.
TATGCTGAGAATTCATTTGAAATGTAATCCCATTTAGGAGGCCAAAGCTGAAACTTGGAGTAGGTGCCTACTTAATGGTATTAATAAAACAAATGAATTAGCCTTATTTTCAAGGCTTTTATAAACAATTGTCATTCTTTTAACCCGTATTTGTGCCTTTTCACTTTAATGCTAAAACTTTTATGCATAAACTTAAAAAAAAGAAAATCTTTCCATCACCACATCTGGCTAATAGTTTTCTGTTTTAGTGGCATTAGCAACTGTAGCTACATTCTGTAATTCTAACTGTCCTCTTTTTTTTTTTTTTGAAACACCCCTAAATTTTTCTTAACCTTCTAAGATTTTAGGTGTTTAAAAATCATAAGAAAGAAATCTTGGCATAATCAGTATGCACATTTCCATTCTGAAGTGTTTTCCCCATAATAGAAATGTGATTTTCTATAAATTTTCTTTGAATTTATGGTGTGATGCCAAATAAAATTTTCTCAGGGTTTTATTCACTTTAACCATAAGAAACTGATGAGATTTTACCTTTTCAACTTACAAAAATCATAGTTCCTTATGGTTCACCCTATTAAGATACCTCTCTTACCTTCTAAACCAAATACTTAAGGGACTTTGGAGTATATTTTTTAAGTTACTTTTTAAAATATAGTAATCCTAGTAAACTTATTTTTGTAGTCTTTTTCCCTTATGGAATTTTATATAATAATGCTTCATGTTATATATTAAATGTAAAGACCTGTGAATCCACAATTAATTGATTTTTGTAATTTCTTGAAAAAAAAAAAAAGAATCACTGTTAAATTCTAGTATATCAGTATGACCTTAAGTGTCAGTGCTGAACCATGATACTAACCTCATGAGTTCAAACAACACATATTATATCTGGAATTTCTTCAGGCCAGTACTCTGTAGTTAAAGAGAGAATGTAATATTTAGGAGAACTTGAGAGGTTAATCAGGAAATAGAGAGTACATACTAAATACCCTTTATTGGTAGGGCTTCAGCTCTTACTGTATCAGACCTAGCATCTGTGATCTTAAGCCTACAGATTTGAACACTTATAGGCTCTTTCCCATTGTTTCTTCACAAATCTGCCAAAGAAAGAAAGAACTTGGCTTCTGAGGTTTATGCCATGGTGAGAAACGATCTTTTCCAGTAGTTCCCAGAGGAAATTTTTGGCTTGCTGATCTTCCCAAGTGCTTCCCACCAGACAAATCCTAAAGAAATCTATTTAGGAGAGTCACACTATTATTATAACTTTAGCCTACTCTGCAGTATTCAAGTTTAGAGTTGCAGAACCATCATTTTGCAACTATGTTAGATAATTATAGACTTGGAGCTTTTTGGGGCTCAAAGGTTAGAGATCCTCTTGTAGGAGATATACTCCACGGTTAGGGATGCTAGGGAGGGGACCTGCCCAAGATGGGTTTCCATGGTCTTATTTATCCCTCCTTTAGTTCCAAGGTAAAGTATGGAAAGTAAACCACTGCTTGAGATATCTAAGGTTAATTAACTCTCAGGGATGCCTCTCCTGGTTCTCTACCTTGCACAATAAAACAACCTATGGGACCTTGGAAGTTACATCCCTCTGGGCCTGTACATTTCAACAAAGTGGTTTAAGTACTTGAATGTCATAATATATGACCAAAGTTGGAGAAAATGTTTCTTCTCCTGACTTTTACAGGGTGTGATTCTTAAACACTTTTATAATGTCCAAGTTATATACAAGGATATGTATTGTAACAATTGTGGGTGTGTATATTTTGCAAAGACTTCAGTTCCTATATCTTGAAAAGGAAACTATTTTCATAAACTGCTTCTATTTTATGATTACTAATAAAATTAATATGAAAGAAAAACTATATTTTGGTTTTAATGATTGTAGCGTATGCTTAGTTAATATAACTTGTTTCTTTTTTTAATCCATGTGCATCAAAATGTATTTATTAAAGAGACTGACCTCTAGCCAGTTGTGATATAGTCTCAAGTTTCAAACTGTTTATCTCTCTGATACTGTCACATCAAATCTAATGTCTCAAAAATAATCTTATGTTCCAGTGAGGCCTTCATTGTTCTAGTTCCTCAGATCTTGAAGCAGTTTCTGTTCCAACAGCTCATCTGTTACTAAGTCTTAGAGGGTCTTGTCTTCTTACTGTCTCATGAATTCATCATCCTTTGCACTGCTGCTGTCTTAATCCAAGACTTATCCCCTCACACCTGAATTACCACAACAGTATCTTGGATCTCTAGATCCAAGACTTCGAGACTCTTTGTTCCACTCAGATTCTTGTTCCACTGCCAGATTAATCTGCCTAAGGCCCTGCTTTCATTGTTACTCTGGTTTGCATGAAGGCATAACAATGCTTTCTTAAACACCACATCACATTCAAATTATTCATCTGATCTTATTCCTGCTTCTCCAGCTTGATTTCCCACATCCCAAGACAAATTCCATACTCATGTCAGTCTCCCTACCAACTCCCACACTTGCCAAGAGATTCTTTCCTCTGTGTTTTGCGTACTTTCTTTGCATTCTAAAGCCTTTTAGCGTCCAATGGCTCACCTGAGCCATTATTTCTTCCACTGTCTCCAGCTTCTCCCACTCATACTCGTCCATCTTGGAAGAGTGGATAAAGCACTGGATTAGTCATTGAAGATCTGGGGGTGGTATCATCCCTTTCCATCTAGGCCCTTCCAGTTAGTGTTCTTGAGCCTGTTTTCCTCATTTGCTTCAATTATTAAGTATAAAAATATTACCTGCTCCAACCCATGTTACAAATAAGTGTCATAGAAGACTTGTAGACCACAAAAGAGGACAAAAATACTTAAGTACTGAACTGTGGTTACTAGAGCAGAGTTGAGTATTCACTTCCTATTCAAAATGATGCCTAGCCCAAGGTCCTTCCCCCCTGAGCAGCCTCACCAGGAATGGTATGAACAGTCTTCTTGATCACAAACCTTATTTGGCCCTCTCTTGCTGGCACAGAATCTTACTGTTGGAGAGCTCTGATTTCCTGGGTGACATGCCCAGGAAGGGACGCCAAGGGTCACCAGCCTTTTAATCTTATCCATAGGTGTTGCCACCTTCCCAGTTCTGGCTTTAGCTCTGTGAATATTGCACTTGGCTTTGACTGGGGCTGGGGAGGGCGCTGGTGAGCCTGATTCTCTGTGTGTTTCACATGTAGTATTCGTCAAACTCAGCATAGCTCTTCTAGCCTCTTATCTTTTCACCCAGTAGGCATAATTAATCTACTGAGGGTAATTTAGTGGGAAGAAAGCCAGACCTCTTTGATAACATGCTGGCCTCCAGTGTAGGTGTATGGCACCATGGTCAGGACTGGACGTGAGGATTTGGTAATTACAGTGTAGGCTGGTCAGCCTGAGCACTACTCTAAGCACACTGTTATATGATCCCTTTGGTCCCTTATATCAAATCTAATACAGCTACCGTATTCACTTAGAGTTCTGCAAGACACCCATCAGGGACCCTCTGGGATCCATAAAGACCATTCAAGTTTTAGCCTATTTGAACACCAGGCCTGGAAAACCAGTTCATAGAGAGCCCATGAACCTTGGCACTGCCCATCATTTCCTGGAAATTGGAGGATTTATGGCAGGAGGGTAAGAAGCAGACATATTTGGTGTCAAGGTAAGGCAAAAATGTTATACCATAGAAGTCCAGTCCACAAGAAAACGTTCCAATGGGTTCCACTAGGTACTATGCTAGCTGTCATCTACTGAGCCAGATTTGCAACAGTATGAAACATGCTATTTTTATCACTAAAAATATAGTTACTTTTCATAAGAATGTTGTTGTTGTTTAATCACTAAGTCATGTCCAACTCTTTTGCAACCCCATGGACTGTAGCCCGCCAGGCTCTGCTGTTCATGGAATTTCCCAGGCACAAATACTGGAGTAGGTTGCCATTTCTTTCTCCAGGGGATCTTCCCAACCCAGGGACTGAACCTACATCTCCTGCTTTGGCAGATGGATTCTTTACCACTGAGCCATCAGGGAAGCAAGAATGTTATTTATATTACCATATAATGGAATTATTTTAAATAAATAAATTCAAACTTTTTAGCTTTGCTTTTAAATATTGTTTTATATATATATGTGTGTGTATAAATATATGTGTATGTGTATATATATATATCTCCCACATAAACCTGAAGCTCTTTGGAGTCCTCAGAAATGTTTAAGAGAGTAAAGGGGTGCAGCACCAAAAATTTTTTGGCCCATGGTCACTGATAGTGGTGGTGGAGGCTTAATTGCTAAGTCCTGGTCAATGCTTTGGACCCCACAGACTGTAGCCCACCAGGCTTCTCTGTCCAAGGGATTTCTCAAGCAAGAATACTGGAGTGAGTTGTCATTCCCTTCTCCAGGGGATCTTCCTGATCCAGGGATCTAACCCAGTATTGCAGGTAGATTCCTTACTGACTGAGCCACTAGGGAAGCCTATTAGCAAATTGTCTCTGTTACTTCCTGTATATGTACTTTGGTTTCTTTGTATGTGCACTTTAGAAAAGTCAGAAAACTTTGTACTATGCAGCGTAGTACTTACATCCATACAACTTCTACAAAGGACAATTTGACAGCATCAATTAATTTACAGATGCATGTTATTTTTTCACCCAGAAATTTCATTTCAGGAATTTGAATTACATATATTTATAATTACAGGAATTGCAGATATACTTTCTTACTGTAAAATGACATATACAAAATTATTTACTACAACATTAAAGTGGTGGCTCAGACGGTAAAGCATCTGTCTGCAATGCTGGAGACCCGGGTTCAATCTCTGGGTCAGGAAGATCCCCTGGAGAAGGAAATGGCAACCCACTCCAGTACTCTTGCCTGGAAAATCCCATGGACAGAGGAGCCTGGTAGGCTACAGTCCAAAGGGTCGCAAAGAGTCAGACAAGACTGAGAGAATTTACTATTACAACATTACTTAAAAGCAAAAAACAGAACTAGCCTGAATGTTTCTCAATAGGGTACTGGTTAAATCAGCAATGGTACATACACAAAATAAAATGCCATTGAAAGTAAATTAAGGGAGAGCAAGGGAGCTTTACATGCATAGATGTGAGATGTGGGATAATTTTCAAGATTAAGTGAAAAGGCAAGATTCAGATAGTAGTAGAGTATGAGAGCAATTGTATAAAAAGAAGGTAAACAATATTTCAGGAAGAGATACACAAATTTGGTAACACTGGTTGCCTTTAGGGAGAAGAAATTGGTGGCTGAAGAACAGGGTGGAAATGAGACTTTTTATTGCATCCGCTTTTATACCTTTTGAATTTTGAGCTATGTGAATATATAATGTAGTACACAAATCAAATAGAAAATAAAGCTGGTAGAACAAAACCAAAAAGATGACATGACATAAAGGTCAGGAGAATAGAAAGGAGGGAATGATAGAAATAGAGATATACATATATGCATGCATGTATGCATGCATGCATACATTTGTAGAGAAACGTTTACTGTTTTAATCTGATTTATCACTTGGCCATGATTACTGACTTCCTTTTGCTTCCTCCTCTTTTCCTTATCTAGCTTGAAAGCCAGACTTTAATTTCCACATGTTCCACAACTGAAGAAAATACAAAAAGAAAATCTGAGTTTCCCTTAGATTAAAAAAAAATACTGTCCAGCCCAGAGCCAAATATCTGCCTTGCCACACCACCAAAATTATTTTTACATGGAAAGGAAACTAGTATTTATTAAACATGTCCCATCTAGGCCAAGAGTTTCTTGATCTTTGCCTCATTCAATCCTTGCCAACTCTGGGAGGTGGGTTGGTTGGGAAATTAGAGTTCAAAGAGGTTGAAGGGTATCACCTACTAGTAAACTCCAGTGCTCTCACTAGTAAATGATGGAACTGAGTCACTGCCTTAGGTCAGCCTGATCCCAAAGACTTGACCTTTCCAATCCCCACATTACCTAACTAGCTGCGGCAGAATCAGGACAGAAACACTGTGGTGTTTACCACCATAGTGAAAGGACTACTTCTTGACTTTGGGATTTGGAGGTATATATACCCTTCTCCTACCTCCTCTTCTCTCACACAGCAAGAGCTGGATGTGAGAGTATAGAAGGTGGTGACAACGCTGCATATATTTTAGTTTTATTTCTTTCAACCCGTTAATCAATAGTTATTGAGCAGTAACCATATACAATCACAAAACAAGGAAACATCAAATATTGCTAAGCCCTCAAAATGGTCAAGATGACATGCAAATGTGACATATATACATACCGTGTAATCAGTGCACCTGGGCTACAGCAAGATACTGCCCAAGGACCCGGGAATGCGGTAGCCTCCTGAGGTCTCAAAGCAGGGAAGAACGGAGCTGAACCTCGGGCCAGCCACGTTTAGCTGTAACTTCCCTAGAGATACTCAGAACATTTTTTAGGGTGTAACATACCAATCAGAAGGGCTGACCAGCGTCAGAGACAGGAAAGGAAGGTGGCTGTGGCAGGCATGTTCACAGAGTAGAGATGGGACACACTATCTTGGTGTGTCCCAGTTTTTCTCCCTAAAGTACCCCTAACAGCTGACAAGAGTCTGGAGGCATAGCTATAATCACAGCAACAATAACTATTACCCTTTATTTTGTCTTTCATGTGTAAGCTTCTGTCCTACTTTTTTTTTTTTTAATTTATTTATTTGGCTATGTTGGGGCTTAGCCGCAGCATGTGGGGTCTTTAGTTGTTGCATGGGATCGCTGAGTTGCACCATATGGGATCTAGTTCCCTGACCAGGGATCAAACCTGGGCCCCCTGCACTGGGAGCACAGAATCTTAGCCACTGGTCCGCCAGGGAAGTCCCCTAACTGGCTTATCGAGTCTTGCAACTCTGTGGGGAAGGCTATTTATTGTCATCACTTAATTGTTGAGGAAACAGATGCTAGGAAAAGTTAAATGACTTGCCCAAGGGCATGTAGCTAATAAGTGCAGAGCCGGGGTCTTAAAACCCTCCTCTGTCAAACCCCAACCCTCTGTTCTTGACTCTGCTACTTTACTGCTCACCCTAAGACTGAAGCTGCCCATCTCAAGCTCAAAAGCTCTTTGAGGCTTCATGCTTTTTAAAAAATTTATGCAATTTTTGGCATCTTAATTAATAATACACCTGAGTGTTTTGGTATAAGGTTATTATTTTAAATTACCAATTTGGTCATTTAACTTTTTATTGCCCAAATCTTTGGTTATGAAGATGGGACCTCTATTATGGTATTGCTGTCTTTCTAAGAAGAGGAAGAAACCAGAGCCCCCTCTCTCTACCATGTAGGGATACAGCAAGAAGGCAGCTATCTACAGACCAGGAAGAAGGTCCTCTGTTAAGAACCAAATCTACCAACACTTTTATTTTGGATTTGCCAGCCTCCAGAACTGTGAGAAGCCACCTCCATCTATGGTATTTTGTTAGAGCAGTCTGAGCTGATGAAGATAATACATAATTTAAAATTTTCTGGTGACTTTATTAAGCAATGTAAAAAATAGGAAAAATAAATTTTAACAGTACATTTTATTTAACCCCAGTGTATCCAAAATATTACCATTTCAACATGTCATCATTATAAAAATTATTCATGAGGTATTGTATTAATACATTTTATTTGTCATCCATAGACTTCAAAGTCTGGTGTATATTTTACATGTATAGCACATCTCAGCTGAGACTAGCCACATTTCAGGTTCTCAATAGCTACATGTAACTAGTGGTTACCATCTTTAACAGCACAATTCTAGACAGTGCTGGGAGGAAAGCAGGGTTACAGTAACAACTACCATTGTTACTATAGCTGCCATGTGCCAGCACATATCAAAGCTCCTTGATACGTTTCTCCCACTGATCTTTGGAATAACCTTACAAGACTCATGTTCTCTTCCCTATTTTACAGACTTAGAGTGTTTAAGAGACTTGTGTGAGGTCACATAACTAGCAAAGGACAGAGATTTGACCCAAAGCACTTCCTAATTCATCTTATGCTTCCCATTTACAGATACGAGAAGATGAATTGCTCTGGACTTCACCCTTCAGGTTGTGAAGCAGTGCAGGTCCTAAACAAAGCTCAAAGGAAGGGCACAACATCACCAGTAAGTTGTATAACCAAACAGGCCATTCCCTCTGAAGGCAAAGAGGTACCTACTATCAGATTAGAAGCAGAAGCAAGGTGCTGATAAACTTCCTCAGCAAAAAAAATAAAAGAAAGAAAGAAAGAAAAAAGAAAAAAATTCTTTGAGAAGCAAAGGTGAGGGAATGAACAAAGTGAAAAGAAAAAGGAAAGCTATGCTAACCGGAAAGCGGTAAGTGAGTGTGAACATTAACCAAGGGCAAAAGTTGGGGATATAATAATAATCACAACCTTGGTAGATAAACATGCCATTAAAGCAAGTGGAAGTGGATGCCACAGGTCTGACCTGTAAAGTTGCTCTTGGGAAGAGGAGGAACCAAAGCCTGGAGCCATGTGAAGGGTTATCATGATCGACTGTGGAAAGCAGGTCACGGCAAGAGTCAAGGTCACAACAGAGACAAGGATGTGCAACCATCCAAGGTGTGCTGTTAAAAAACCCCATTGTGACAGGCTCTGCACCAGCCACCAACACAGCTGCTTATATGTGCTCAGCTAGGACTAATGCCCAAAGCAGGAATCCATATACGCAGTCCTCAGTGAAAAGAGAACATCATACTAAATTTATTAAATCCTTACCTTTGCCTTTTCTATATTTAAAGTTTAAATGTCTTTTATTTATGAAAGATGGTAAGGGTGGATTCCCAATGTTTGGATGGCTTCGTTTTTATGTCTTACCTGGCAAATGTAGAAGTTGACAATTTTATGTCAGTCCTCCAGTTTAATCATTTAAAACATTTTTGTGGTATATAAAATAAAAAAAGTACTGCTTAAGATTCCATCCTTTCTCATGTGTACCAGATTTTGTTTTTCTCTGCTATAATTTCAACTACTCCTTCTACCCTAGCTCCATCCCCTCAGAGCAAAAATATGCTTGAATTTCTTCCAAGTAAACCAAATTAAATGAAACCTTCCTTAAACTATTCTCCCTTCCTCTCTGGATACACCTGAGCACTGGTTTCTTCTTTAACTACCATTCTTTCCTCAACTCCCTCCCACAACTGAATCCCTCCACTTTTTCACATTGGCAACTGAATATTTAAAAGCTATGCAATAAAAAATGTGTGGTATTTCTCCACCAAAATAAAGATTAACTAAAATCAGTTTTAATACTTTCCCTTCTGGTTGAGTCACTATTAAAACAGTATTGCCTTCTTCCTACTTAACCACCTTCTGAGGGCCCAGGATTACATTAAACAGTCCTTTGTCAGTTTTTTGGGAACTTAGCCAAATTCATAAGCTTTTGTACAAGAGAAAGGCCATGTTCCAAACCAGGTTTCAAATACATTTTGTTTTTCTTTTATCTTTTTACTTTGACATAATAATTGCAGAGTTACAGAAATGCTACAAGAATTCCCACTACCTTTTTGCTCAGATTCCCCAAGAGTGAACATTTTTCAGAGTAAGTTGTAGACATGATGCCATTTACCCCTTGCATTGTTTAGGATTCTCCAGAGAAACAAACTAACAGGAGATACACACGTATCTTGAGAGAGAGAAGTATGGGCAGCAGTAGGGGGTGGGGGGGTGGAGTGTAGATTAAGGAACTGTTTCATGCAACTGTGAGGGCTGACATACCATACATGTAGGGCAGTCTAGCAGGCTTGAAATTCAGGTAGGAGTTGATGTTGCATTCTTGAGTCTGAATTCCACAGCGCAACAGGACAGAAATCAGGCAAACTGTCTATGTCTTAAGAAGAATTTCTTCCTGGGGAAACCTAAGTTGTTGCTCTTTAAGGCCTTCAAATGATAGGATGATGCCCTCCCACATTGTGGAGTATAATCTAGTTTACTCAAAATCTGATGATTTAAATGTTAATCATATCTTAAAAATACCTTCACACCAACATATAGATAATTGTCTGACCAAGCAATTGGACATCATAGCCAAGCCACGTTGACATGTAAAATTAGCCATCATATCCCTAAAGTTCTGCACTGCCCAGTTCCTTCAAAAAGCATATCCTCTCAATAACTACTATAAAATTTGCAAAATCAGGAATTTAACATCGATATAATGCTAATATCTAATATACTGACATTATTAGACAGCTAGTCATTAATCCCCATAGGATTCAAAGTAATAAAAAAATTATTTAAAAATTTTATTTTACAATTTTTAAACATCCTAAGTATTTACTAGGGCTTCCCAAGTGGTGCAGTGGTAAAGAATCTGCCTGCCAATGCAGGAGACAGGGGAGACATGGGTTCCAGCCCTTGGTTGGGAAGATCCCTAGAAGAGGAAATGGCAACTCACTCCAGTATTATTGCCTGGGAAATCCCATGGACAGAGGGGCCTGGCAGGCTAGTCCATGCATGCTCAGTCCCTGAGTGGTACACTACTCTGCGACCCCACGGACAGTAGCTCACCAGGCTCCTCTGTCCATGGGATTCTCCAGGCAAGAATACTGGAGAGGGTTGCCATGAGGAGCATGGGATCTTCCTGACCCAGGGATTGAACCTGCGTGTCTTAAGTCTCCTGCCCTGGCAGGCATGTTCTTTACCACTAGCACCACCTGTATGGGTCCTTTCAAAAGGCTGCTCAGCAACTTGGCCTATGATTTTTTAAAATTTATTTATTTTAATTGGAGGCTAATTACTTTATAATATTGTAGTGGTTTTTGCCACACATTGACATGAATCAGCTATGGGTGTACATGTGCCCCCCATGTTGACCCCCCCTCGCACCTCCCTCCCCACCATCCCTCAGTGCCATCCCAGTGCATCGGCCCTGAGCGCCCTGTCTCATGCATCGAACCTGGACTGGTGATCTATTTCACATATGGTAATGATTTTTCAGCAAAGATAGCAGAAGTATTTCAAACAGGAAAGCTTTTAAGATTCTGAAATCATTTATAGAAAATCATTTAGTGAAGTGGCTTAGTAGTTCTTATTATCAAAGAATGTTGATTTGAATGTTTGCCTGGACTACACTTCAGGGATAAAAGAACGGTTAAAATACCTTTGAGGCTACACACACAGGATCCCCTTGGTTTAGAGCTCAGTTTTACCAGTAGATGTCGCTACAGTAAGACATATCCTGCCTTGAATCTTTGTGACCTAGTATGTGGACAGGACTGTCAAGAGGCAAAGCTTTAGAATTGGCAAAATAAAAATCATCTCTAAGATATAAGCAGACAAGTTTAGAAGAAACCAACTTGTCTAGAGTCTATTCGTGAGATGGGGCATGAGAATTCAAGCAATTCACCTTTGCAGACGTTAAATATATCCACCCCTGTCAGCAACGAGCAAGGCTCTACTGGAAACAGTAGGAGAGGAGACACAGTACCTAGGGCTCCCTAGGAAAGTGAAGCAGTGGCCATTTGTTCTGTCCTCCATCTGGGAAAGAGGTAGGGGCAGGTTTTCTTGGCACCTGAGACAGACACAGTTCTCAAATCTGGAAGGAGGGTCTAAGGAACAATTTTCACTAGCTCATTCAACACCCATTTTCCCTTTTTCAGCTGAGGTTGGCCTGCACATGACATAAAGACATCACAAAGACAGTTTACAAAACTGTCATATAATTCAGAGGTTTGATACTGAATATATATACAGGATTTGTTATATTCATTTTGAGCACTTGCTAAGGGGCACACTCTGTACCAAGTCCCTTATCTGATTTAATCCTCCCCAAAGTTCTATGAGGCAGGCGTTTTAAATTATCTTCTTTTAGAGATGAAGTATCTGAAAAACAAGGGGCTGGGGAATTGAGTGGTTAAACACTTATCCAAGATCACCTAGTTAAAGAATGGTAAAACAAGATTCAAACTTAGCCCTGTGTGAAGCACTGTTATGCTCTTTCTTAGTTCATTATTCCAAGGCAACAGGATCTATAAGTGTCTGACCAGATAAAATCTGGGGTCGCATTGTTCAAGTTGACTTTACTCCTTGCCTAGAAATAAACGCATGCATATATAGTCAATAAATTTACCATAAAGAAGCCAAGAATAGACACTGGAAAAAGGACAGGCTCATCAATAAATGGTATTGGAAAACTGGATATCTACATGCAAAAGGGTAAAACTGGACTGCTACCCTACACACCACACACAAAAAGTAATTAAAAATGGATAAAGACACCAACGTAAGACTTGAAGCCATAAAACTCTTGAAAGAAAACTGGTGGCAAGTATCTTGACGTCATTTTTTTTTTTTTATTTGACAACAGAAACAAAGGCAATACAAGTAAAAATAAGTAAGTGAGACTACGGCAAATTTAAAAGTTTCTGCTCAGCAAAGAAAACCATCAACAAAATGAAAAGGCAACTTATGGAATAGAAGAAAACATTTGCTAATCATATATCTGATAAGAGGTTAATATCCAAAATATATAAAAAACTCATACAACTCAATAGCCAAAAAAGCAAACAATCCAATGCAAAAAATAGGCAGAGGATCTGAATATTCCCCCAGATGTACAGATGACCAATAGGTACATGAAAAGATGCTTAACATCCCTAATTATCAGAGAAATGCAAATCATTTCTGAGATATTGCCTCACTTGTGTTAGAATGGCTATTATTACAAAGGCAAGAAATCACAAGTGTTGATAAGGATGTGGACAAAAGGGAATCCTTGTTCACTGTTGGTGGGAATATACGTTGGTGAAACCACTACAGAAAACAATATGGAGGTTCCTCAAAAAATTAAAAATAGAACTACAGACATGACTGGAATGACTTAGCACGCACGTATGCACCATGTGATCCAACAGTTTCATTCCCTGGTGTTCATCCAAAGGAAACAAAAACAAAGTATATATATACTGTAAAAAAAAAGGAGATCTTGCCATTTGTAACAACATGGATGGACCTTGAAGGCATTATGCTAAGTGAAATGAGTCAGACAATACTGTATGATCTTACTTATATGTGGACTCTAAAAAATAATTAGAAGAAAGAAAACCTCTGAACTCAGAGATACAGAGAACAGATTGTTAGTTGCCAGAGGTGGAAGGTAAAGTGTGGGTCAAGTGGGTGAATGTGATCAAAAAGTACAAACTTCAGTTGTAAAATAAGTGAGTCAAGGAGATACAATGTATAGAAAGATGACTACAGTCAATAATCTTGTATTTTATTTTTCGAAGTTGCCAAGAGAGTAGATCTTAAAAGTTTTTATCACAAGAAGAAACATTGTAGCTATATGTAGTGATGGATTTTAACTAGCTCTATTGTGATCATTTCACAGTATATGCAAATATGAAATCATTATGTTGCATGCGCTCAACCCCATGGACTATAGCCCATGTGGCTCCTCTGTCCATGGGGATTCTCGAGGCAAGAATACTATAGTGGGTTGCCATGCCCTCCTCCAGGGGATCTTCCCAACCCAGGGATCAAACTGGGGTCTCTGGCATTGCAGGCAGATTCCTTACCAACTGATCTAAACAAATACAATGTTATGTCAATCATATCTCAATTTTTAAAAAACTTGACTTTACCTGAATCATTCATTTAAAAACATCTCAATTATTGAGCCATGCCTATGAACAGGCACTCTGCTGTGTGCTAGGAGAAAGAGAATATAAAGCAGTGAAAGCCAAGTGCTGTAAAAGAAGCTGACATTGAGCAGGAGTAAAGATGCGGTGTGCGGAGATGAGGGGTAAGTTGAATGAGGATGATCACCCAGCCTTTGTTCTCTCTGCACATCTCAGGAGGATCTGGGGGGAAGTGGAGAAGATTTGGAGCAGCTGCTTGTGAGCTAAGTGTGAGGTTCAACAATATCTCTGGGAGAAGCAAGGAGCATTTCAGGACCCTTTCTTCTACTCATCAGAATTAACAGCCTATTTTCTCAGATTTTCCAAGATAAGGTTCACCTCTGGCTACAGCTGAAGCTTAAAGAATTTCAGCACAGAATTTAGTCTTGTCTCTTGAAAATTGGTCAGCACTTAAAATTTTTCAGCGTGAAAATATATAATTGATCATACTATGTTAAGGAGAAGAAGGCCAAAATGTTTACTTGACTTTCACTGTTGATTATCTATCCAACTTACTATTTCATATTGTCACCTCACTTATGAAATAAAAAAACAATCAAGTAGGAAGCGTTTTCAAAGCCACAAGCTGAAGTTTTAGCAAACCTCACATGCAGGGACATTTGTGTTTGTATTTTCAAGGTACATGGGCTTATAGCCCTAATCCTTGCATTTGGAACAATGTCATCTACTTGCTTTGTGTTTCTTCATAAATGTGTAGACATTTCCTAGCTCCACCAGGTTGTTTTCAGTTCTGCTCTGTTTCACTTAAATATTTTGCTAAATTATGTCATTGCATTTTATATTTTGAAACCCTCTCTTTGAGACATTCCACCTTGCTTCTGGCGAGGGAGGTAAATCTTGTTGAATGTTAATCATTAAATGGAATTTCTTCAGATTCACATCTTCCCCCACCCACTTTGCCTCAGAGCAGGTAGAAAATGTTGCTCTGGAAAAATTACAGGATAAATACCTCTAAATCAAGGGCTTAATAACTAAGTCCCTAAACAGTGTGTTTTTCCAGACTGACTTTCAAAAACCATACATAAATTCATTATTAAAGCCATAAACAGAGGGGAAAACTCTCAAAATAGGAAAAACAAATGGTTAATAAATATAAGAAAAATTTTCAATCTTATTACAAATAAAGAAAAACACCTTAACAAAGCAATAAGTTCTTTTAAGTTAAAGCTTGTTTTTTGCTTTTTATTTTTTAAATGACAGTACTCAAAACTGGCAAGAGAGTGCAAGGGTTCAAATTGCCAGATGGCACTATGGTTGGGAGTATAAACTGGTGAAATCTTTTTGAAAATAAATCCAGGGACTTCCCTGGTGGCCCAGTAGTTAAGACTCCCTGGTTCCTCTGCACAATGTGCAGATTTGATCTCTGGTCAGGGGATTAGAGCCTGCATGCCTCGAGGTGTGGTCAAAAAACTTTTAAAAATAAAAAATCTGAAACATGTATTAAACCTGTGGCCTGGTAACTCTATTTCTAGGACTCTTTCCTAAGAAAACAATCTGACTACAGGGGAAAAAAAAATCTTACATGAAGATACTTCATTTATAATTTATAATAGTTCAGTTCAGTTCAGTCGCTCAGTCGTGTCCGACTCTTTGCGACCCCATGAATCGCAGCACACCAGGCCTCGCTGTCCATCACCAACTGCTGGAGTGTACCCAAACTCATGTCCATTGAGTCAGCGATGCCATCCAATCATCTCATCCTCTGTCGTCCCCTTCTCCTCCTGCCCTCAATCTTTCCCAGTATCAGGGTCTTTTCAGATGAGCCAGCTCTTCGCATCAGGTGGCCAAAGTATTGGAGTTTCAGCTTCAACATCAATCCTTCCAATGAACACCCAGGACTGATCTCCGTTAGGATGGACTGGTTGGATCTCCTTGCAGTCCAAGGGACTCTCAAGAGTCTTCTCCAACACCACAGTTTGAAAGCATCAATTCTTTGGTGCTCAACTTTCTTTATAGTCCAGCTCTCACATCCATACATGACTACTGGAAAAACCATAGCCTTGACTAGATGGACCTTTGTTGACAAAGTAATGTCTCTGCTTTTTAATATGCTGTCTAGGTTGGTTATAACTTTCCTTCCAAGGAGTAAGCGTCTTTTAATTTCATGGCTGCAGTCACCATCTGCAGTGATTTTGGAGCCCCCCAAAATAAAGTCAGCCACTGTTTATAATAAAAAAACCATAAATAACTATTTCCCTGTTCGAGTATATTAGGTTTTTTTTTTTTTTTTTTTTGGATTGCACTCTGTGACTTGTGGGATCTTAGTTCCCCAACCAGGGGTTGAACCATGTCAGTGAAAGCACAAAATCCTAACCACTGGACTGCCAGGGAACTCCTAATATTAGGATTTTTTTTTTTAAGCTACATTCATAGATCAGAATCTTATACATCTTTTCACAATTATTTTTATAAAGAGAAATAAAAGTAATTGTGATATAATGCTAAAAGGAAAAGCAAGAGAGCACATATATAAAGGTAAATATACATAAAAATACACAAAGTGTACATATACATATGAGCATATATACATACATGTTCTTTCTGTAAAATACTAGACAGATGATCCCTGAGGCCCCAGGTGCGATTCTATAAAGTGAATCATACCAGTGTGTTGTCTTCACATAAGTCGTGACCCTCTGGAAACTAGAGTAATGGGGTCAGAGATATCACTTGTATTAGGTCAGATTCCTTAGAAGCAGAGCCTGAGAAAGGGATGGGGGTGGGTGCTTTACTGGGGACACTCTCTTCAGCAAAATCCTGTGAGGGCCTGAGAGAAACAGATGAGGTCAGAGGTGGGAGGCAAGCCAGGATAGGGTTTCAGGTGAAGTCTAGTCTTGGCCTGATCCAGAGGTGCTCTGGAGCACAGACTGCACCACAGAACTCAAGGTGGGTGGAATTCCACGCGCAGTTCTGGGTGGGTGGGGCAAGGGTGGAATCACTGAGCTGCTAACAGCCAAGTTCACAACTGCCAGGGTCTGGTGCACATGCAGATCTTAGGGGACCTGGGTTGGGTCCATTGAGTCCACTAAGTTATTTAGGGCCATCGTGTGGATTAAATGAGGTCACATGCTGTGGACCCACAAGACCCATCAAGGAATAGTAGCTTTTCTTTTTCTTAATGTTAACCAGTGACTGGTATTTAAAGAACACATCTATATTTAAATATATAGATAAACCTAACTCTTGGAGTGGGAATGCAGTTGCAATCCAGAATCTCAATTACAGAATGTCCTCTTCCCAGATAGGTACCATCTATTGTTTCCACATGCTTTGGTCACCTGGCTCCCTGACTGGTGACAAATGTATGGAAAACAGCAGTGAGCATACAGGGTGGAGACTGTTTCAACAAGGTCTTGGTGAACTTGATTTCTCTGGACCATGTCTTCCTCCTGGATAAAATTAAATCAATGAAGGGTCCTTAATCTTGGCCTGGATATCTCCAGGAATTGCACCAAAAATTCCATGCATTTTTCTGGGATCAAAATGCCTAATTTTCATCAGATTCTTTAAGGAGAGAGTGACCCAAGAAAACTTACTTCCAATCTTCCTTCCCCTCCAGCACTCTGATTTTCCGTGAGATATAAGTTAAAGGAGGAAATTAAGCTGGCTTTATAAATACAGTCAATTAGAAGAAGGATTCTTTGGTTAAATTATTTGTTCTGGTTTTATAAATACAGTCAATTGGAAGAAAGATTCTTTGGGCTCATCTTTCCTCAACCCCTATTAAGATTTAGGAAAATTAAAGGTGGGCTCCCAGGGCACACCAAATAATTCTTCACCACTGACGTATGAGATGAGCCTTTCTTTTCCACTTATTTATATTAGTTGGAGGCTAATCACTTTACAATATTGTAGTGGTTTTTGCCATACATTGATATGAATCAACCATGGATTTACATGTGTTCCCCATCCTGAACTCCCCTCCCACCTCCCTCCCCATCCCATCCCTCTGGGTCATCCTAGTGCACCAGCCCTGAGCACTTGTCTCATGCATCAAACCTGGGCTGGCGATCTGCTTCACAATTGATAATATACGTGTTTCAATGCTATGAGTCTTCACCGAATAGAGGGAACTAAGGTGCTATGAGGTAACTCATCCAAAGTTCGACAGCACCCCCTTGTGGCTTAGATTTAAATGGTCACAGCTTCATGAGGCTTTCAAACATCTTAGGGTGTTTTAAAATATTGTATTAGCCCAAAACTTTGTTCAGGTTTACCATAACATGTTACAGAAACTTAACGAGATTTTTGGCCAACTCAATATATTTTTTTAATTAATTAATTTTTTAATTGAAGGATAACTACTTTACAGAATTTTGTGGTTTTCTGTCAAACCTCAAAATGAATCATTCATAGGTATACATATATCCCCTCCCTCCTGAACCCCTCTCCCATATCCCTCCCCATCCCACCCCTCCAGGTTGACACAGAACCCCTGTTTGAGTTTCCTGAGCCATACGTCAAATTCCTGTCGGCCATCTATTTTACACATGGTAATATAAGTTTCCATGTTACTCTCTCCATACATCTCACCCTCTCCTCCCCTCTCCCCATGACCATAAGTCTATTCTCTATGTCTATTTCTCCATTGTTGCCCTGTAAATAAATTCTTCAGTACCATTTTTCTAGATTCTGTATATGTGCATTAGAATATGATATTTATCTTTCTCTTTTTGACTTACTTCACTCTGTATAATAGGTTCTAGGTTCATTCACCTCATTAGAAGTGACTCAAAGGCATTCCTTTTTATGGCTGGGTAGTATTCCATTGTGTATATGTACCACAGCGTCTTTATCCATTCATCTATTAATGGACATCTAGGTTACTTCCATGTTCTAGCCATTGTAAATAGTGCTGCAGTGAACAATGGGATACATGTAACTTTTTCAATTTTGGTTTCCTCAGGGTATATGTCTAGGAGTGGGATTGCTGGGTCACATGGTGGTTTTATTCCTAGTTTTTTAAGGAATCTGCATACCGTCTTCCATAGTGGCTGCATCAATTTACATTCTCACCAATAGTGCAAGAGCGTTCCCTTTTCTCCACACCCTCTCCAGCATTTATTGTTTGTAGATTTTTTGATGATGGCCATTCTGAGGTGATATCTCATTGCAGTTTTGATTTGCATTTCTCTAATAATGAGGTAGCTCCTCTCAGTTGCTGCCCCTGACCTCAGGCGTGGGGTAGCTCCTCTCGGCCGCCGCCCAATTGCACTCGTCTCACATGCTAGTAAAGTAATGCTCAAAATTCTCCAAGCCAGACTTCAGCAATACATGAACTGTGAACTTCCAGATGTTCAAGCTGGTTTTAGGAAAGGCAGAGGAACCAGAGATCAAATTGCCAACATCAGCTGGATCATCGAGAAAGCAAGAAAGTTCCAGAAAAACATCTATTTCTGCTTTATTGACTATGCCAAAGCCTTTGACTATGTGGATCACAACAAACTGTGGAAAATTCTGAAGGAGATGGGAATACCTGAACACCTGACCTGCCTCTTGAGAAACCTATCTGCAGGTCAGGAAGCAACAGTTAGAACTGGACATAGAACAACAGACTGGTTCCAAATAGGAAAAGGAGTATGTCAAGGCTGTATACCGTCACCCTGCTTATTTAACTTATATGCAGAGTACATCATGAGAAACGCTGGGCTGGAAGAAGCACAAGCTGGAATCAAGATTGCTGGGAGAAATATCAATAACCTCAGATATGCAGATGACACCACCCTTATGGCAGAAAGTGAAGAGAAACTAAAAAGCCTCTTGATGAAAGTGAAAGAAGAGAGTGAAAACATTGGCTTAAAGCTCAACATTCAGAAAGCTAAGATCATGGCATCTGGTCCCATCACCTCATGGGAAATAGATGGGGAGACAGTGGAAGCAGTGTCAGACTTTATTTTTTTGGGCTCCAAAATCACTGCAGATGGTGATAGCAGCCATGAAATTAAAAGACGCTTACTCCTTGGAAGGCAAGTTATGACCAACCTAGATAGCATATTAAAAAGCAAAGACATTACTTTGCCAACAAAGGTCCATCTAGCCAAGGCTATGGTTTTTCCAGTGGTCATGTATGGATGTGAGAGTTGAACTGTGAAGAAAGCTGAGCACTGAAAAAGTGATGCTTTTGAACTGTGGTGTTGGAGAAGAGAGACTCTTGAGAGACCCTTGGACTGCAAGGAGATCCAATCAGTCCATCCTAAAGGAGATCAGTCCTGGGTGTTCATTGGAAGGACTGATGCTGAAGCTGAAACTCCAATACTTTGGCCACCTCATGCGAAGAGTTGACTCATTGGAAAAGACCCCGATGCTGGGAGGAATTGGGGCAGAAGGAGAAGGGAACAACAGAGGATGAGATGGCTGGATGGCATCACTGACTCGATGGACATGAATCTGAGTAAACTCTGGGAGTTGGTGATGGACAGAGAGGCCTGGTATGCTGCGATTCATAGGGTCTCAAAGAGTTGGACACGCCTGAGTGACTGAACTGAGCTGACTGAATAATAAGCGATCCTGAGCATCTTTTCATGTGTTTGTTAGCCATCTGTAAGTCTTTGGAGAAATGTCTGTTTAGGTCTTTTTCCCACTTCTTCATTGGGCTTGTTTTTCTGGCATTGAGTTGTATGAACTGCTTGAATATTTTGGAAATTAATCTTTTGTCAGTTGTTTCAGTTGCTATGGTTTTCTCCCATTCTGAGGGTTGTCTTTTTACCTTGCTTATAGTTTCCTTTGTTGCGCAAAAGCTTTTATGTTTAATCAGGTCCCACTTGTTTACTTTTGTTCTTATTTCCATTACTCTAGGAGGTGGGTCATAGAGGATCTTGCTTTGATTTATGTCATTGAGTGTTCTGCCTATGTTTACCTCTAAGAGTTTTATAGTTTCTGGTCTTACATTTAGGTCTTTAATACATTTTGAGTTTATCTTTGTGTATCCAATCCAATATATTAAAAATAGAAGATATGTAATATTTTTTCTCTCTCAAAAGTGATACCTTAAAAATTCAACAACAAATAAATGTGTAAAATAAATGGAAGTCTCAACCCCCCAATTTATGTCTCTAGATGCTAAGTAATATAGTGGATTCTGTTTTTATATGGGTACATGTAAATTTGTTTGATTTCTACAAAGATGACAGCATATTAAAGACACTGTCCTCCACCTTTCGCCTAGACAGTGTATCATGGACATTTTCCATGTCAGAGCATAAAGATTGTATCTCATTCACAGGTGAAAAATTCGCCTGCAATGAAGGACACACAGGAGACGTAGGTTTAATCTTTAGATGGGGAGGATCCCTTGGAGAAGGAAATGGCAACCCACTCCAGTATTCTTGTCTGAAAAATCCCATGGATGGAGGAGCCTGCCAGTCCAAAGGGTCGCAAAGAGTCAGATACGACAGCGGCTAAGCACGACCACACTTATGCCCAATGCTGTTAATATGTTAACTTGAACCACTAGGCTAAATCATTTTTGTGAACCATGTAGAATGAGACTTCTTCCATCTTGGAGCAATTATTCAAATTTATTATAAAGTTATTAGCTTATAATATAAAATTGACAGTTCTGCACTGTTCAAAAAAATTCAGGAACTGTTCAGGATCACTCACATGCAATTGTGTGCATGCTCTCATGGCCCAGGGAGTTGCTCTCCATTAAATGCCCAGCAAGGTTCGGGTCCACCTGCTTTGCATCGGTGCTCATCACATCATAACTATAAACTGCAACACTGGCATTCTGCCTGTATAACTCTCCATATTTATAATAGAGTTTTTAGAAGTTTTGGACACCTATCTTTAGCTTTAATTTTGTAATTGTTATTCTATTTTGGTGGAGGTGAAATAAGTAAGCTATGAACTAGAAGCTAAATGACAGACAGTCATAGATATAAATGTTTAATTATTTAACAAATTCTATTAAAAATAGCTTCAAATTGAATTAACCAAGCTCAGTTTGGAAAGGCAGAGATACAACTAAACACAATTATACCAGTCTAACAATGTAAATAAAATTCCAGGGGCGGAATATGTAATATGTAATGTAATTTTACATGTAATATGCTTTTATGAAACTTATAAAAATGAAATGGGATGGTTTTGAGACTTTAAGTAAAATGCTTGATGGATACAGGCACTGAGTATGAATATTTTAAAAATTCCTTGGTATAGCATGGTGGTTAATAGTTGCAGCTCAGGAGTCAGATCAACTTTGAAGTTTGAATCCTAGCTTCATCATTAGCCAGATGACCTTGGATAAGTAACATCACCTTTCCGAACCTCAATGTCCTCATCTATGAAATGGGTTTGTTGGTTCCCCAAATGTAAGGATTACAAACTTGCAGAGGTGAAGAGTTTAGGACAATTCCTAATGCTGAATAAGTATTAAGAATTATTATGTTTTAGGAACTTCCCTGGTGGTCTAGTGGTTAAGAATCCGCTTGCCAATGCAGGGAACATGGGTTCGATCCCTGGTCCAAGAAGATCCCTCGTGCCACGGAGCAACAAAGCCTGTGTGCCATAGCTACTGAGCCCCCTTTCTAGAGCCACTGGGCTGAAACCACTGAGCCCACGTGCTGTAACTAGAAACTAGAGAAAGCCCCCATGCGACAACAAAGACCCAGCGTGGTCAAAAATAAATAAACTTTAAAAAGAATTATTATATTTTAAACAAATGAGAAGCAAAAGCTGCTTGGGATCATGATGAAGGATACTCTTCTCAGATGTCTTCCCGAGCCACAGGTAGCTTGTCAGGATCTCCTTGTACCACCTACCCAACCCCTGAATTACTGTGCTTTAGTCACCTCATTGCATGAGCTCACAGCAAGTGTCTGCTTCCAGCAGGGAGATACCCTCCATCAAATATTTTTTCTTCTTTTCTGAAGTTTGTATGGAAAAGGGAAAGAAGGTTTCTTTCTTTTTTTTTTTTTAAAGAAGGCCTTAAAATTACATATAAGAGAAGGCAAACATTAACAGAGGAAAGACCCCTGCTGTTGTCCACTGAACAAAGCCACCAAAGAGGGGCTTGAATATTCACCTGATCTGACGGAAAAGATTTGTTTCCAGGCTGGAATTCACAGTGAATTTATTTTGTCTTCTTTTTCATTAAAGTAATACATACACTTCATAAAGAAAAAAAATTCACAGTACAGAGAAATAAAACATTAAGTTTCCTGTACCCAAACACCCCCAGTGTTGGTCCATTCAAACTGCTGGTTTCTGCCTTTGGGGACTGAATGGAACAATCTAATTCAAGTGCTTGCAAAGCCTGGGGTCAGGCTATGCTGAAACAAAGGGAGCAAGAAGAGTCCCTGTCTTACTGGTTAAGGCCCAGTGCCAGCACAAGGAATTAGCAAATAGCATCCTATCCGAAGTTGAAAGTGAAATTCTGGAATAAATAAGCAGACCATGGTCAAAAGGGCTAGCAGGCCCAGAGGGATTGGGGTTGGTTTTTTTGTTTACCCCTTACCTCAGCCACCCTGGAATCCCAGGGAAGAGCCAAGCAGAGGACCATCATAAACTGGACCAATGACTGCAAATGATCCAAGAAGCAAGACTTGGAAACCAAACTAGGAACCAGATTTCTTCCTATCAAAATGATGCAGTTGGGATGGTGACAGAATGAACCTGACCCTGAATGGTCCAGACCTGGCTCCCAGACAGGCCCCTTGAGAAGAAAGATATAAGTGAGTCCATCTGGTGAGATGAAGGATTCCCCCGGCCAAGCCAGTCACCTGCAAACTGGGAATAAGACAGGGCTCTGCTCTTCTCCTCAGATATGGCCAGCCAACTTGTGGCTAACCTAGCAGGAATTTGGAAACTGATTAAGGAATGAAAGCAATCCAAATTTATTTCATTATGGTCACATGCCAACAAAATAAATCTAGATTATTACTATGTTTTTATTTGCACAAAGGGAACAACTTGGCATGGATCACAAATTATTTAATTTTAATTTAGACATGGCATGACAGTCAATGTTTTGTTTAACTATGGCTTTATTTATTGACATCCCATCTTGACCACAGAAAGTTCTACCTGTCCTTCACTGATCTCCTGTATTGTTAGGAAAAATAACAATTAGCTGTACAGGAAAGGGTTCACTTTCATAAGTAGCTTGCATGTGATATTATAAGAACAGTGAAACCAGAGCAGGAAAAGAGCATCTCTTTAGACACACATGCTCTTGGAAGCTTCTCTGCTTTCTCAAAGGCTCTTATCCCTATCCCCAAGTTACCCTTTCAGACTCAGCCTTCTTTTAAATCTTTCACTTCCCAGTTAGAATGAGTTTCTCCTTTTCTACTTCTGGAGTGGCTTGTTCTTATAAATCATTGTATGAGCGATGTATTCTAATTATTAGTTTGACTGTCTGTCTCTCCTACTAGTCAATGAGCTCATCAGAAGGCAAAAAACTGTAAGAAATTGCTCTGCTTCTTATGGCACACCACACAGGGCAGTGCTATGCTACAGGCAAAGAGAATAAGGAATCATGAGGCATCAGGGATGTGAAAATCAAAGCTACAGGGTGATACCACTTTATATCCACTGGGAGAGCTGTCGTCAAAAAGTCAGATGATAGCAAGTGTTGACAAGAACTTGGAGGAATTGGGACCCTCATATATTACTTGTGGGATTGTAAAATGGTGCAACCACTGTGGAAAAGTCTGGTGGTTCCTTAAAAATAAAACATAGAGTTATCATATGATTCAGCAATTGCACTGGTAGGTACATGGCCAAGAGAATTGAAAGTATTAGTCCACACAAACCGTGTACATCAATATTCATAAAGGCCAGAAAAAGAAAACAACTCAAGTGTCCATCAACTGAAGAAAGGAGCAACAAAAATGTGGTATTTTGATAGAATGAAATATTATTTGGCAACAAAAAGAAACAAAAGTGCTGACACATGGTACAACACAGATGAACCTTGAAAGCATTGTGATAAGCAAAAGAGGCCAGTCTCAAAGGATTACAGATTATATGGTTCCATTTATAGGAAAGAATAAGCAAAACTATAGAGACAGAAAATAGATTGGTGCTTTATCAGGGTTAGTGTAATTAGGGGGAATGGTGAGTGATTGCTAAAGAGTACAGGGTTACTTTTTGGGGTGGTGGAATGTTCTAAAATGGAACATAGTAATGGTCACATAACTTTGTGAATATAGTAAAAAACCATTGAGTTGTACCTTTCGAGTGGGTGAACTGTATGGTATGTAAATTATATCTCTATAAAACTGTTACTAAAAAAATAAGGAAAAGTTCTTTAATATTAAAAGGTATAATTCTGGTATGAAAAGTTTAAAAAGCAAGGGGCAGTTCAAAAATACACTGTGAGAAACAAGGTAGAACTGTGCATGCACCAGTTTATTTTTTCAGAAAGAATCACAAGAAGGATAAACTCGGAGTTAATGATAATATATCCTAGAGAGGGAGAATGGAAAAGAGGGAATGGGGAGGGGAACTACTGATGTTTTTCTGAGTAAATCTTTTTGTATCATTTTGACTTTTGGAACAATGCTAGTGTTTTCACATATTAAAAAGTTAAATCAATACCATTTTCTTAAGTTTGCCTTATTTCAAAAATTAAAAGATTCCATGAGTCTATACTTACAATAAAAATAAATAGACAAAAATAAAGGAATATAGAGAGAAAGTTCTTATTTACAGGTGAATGCTAGCCAAAAAATACATGAGAAAAAACAGAATTTTAAAAATCATCACTTTTCAACCACCATCTTATTAACTGACTCAGGCAAGCATCATCAATAGTTGCTAAACTCACTGGGGAAAAATTTGTTGGGAACCAGAATACATATATAGGCTCAAAGCATTTCCTTGCAGATTACTTATTAATTACAAAAGAAGAAATGATATCTTTACAGAAATATGTCAGATAATACTTTAGCCAAGTGATCAAAATTAACATCACCCAAGATGGAATGAACCACATCAGACGATTCTTGCTGTGATGCAGTGAAAGAAACATAATACTGCTGTCGTATTCCTGCCAAGAATGCATAATCATAACCAAGTCATAATAAGGCACTCAGACACACCTAGAATGAGGGACATTCTATAAAACAACAGGCAAACACACTTTAAAAATGTTAATGTCACACACACAAAAAAAAAACAGTGAAAAGCTGACAGATCATTGCAGATTAAAGGAGACTAAACAGAAATGGAAACTAAAATGCAGTGTGTGCTGATGGTGGGAATGCAAACTAGTACAGCCACTATGGAGAACAGTGTGGAGATTCCTTAAAAAACTGGAAATAGAACTGCCATATGACCCAGCAATCCCACTCCTGGGCATACACACCAAGGAAACCAGATCTGAAAGAGACACCTGCACCCCAATGTTCATCGCAGCACTGTTTATAATAGCCAGGACCTGGAAGCAACCTAGATGCCCATCAGCAGACAAATGGATAAGGAAGCTATGGTACATACACACAATGGAATATTACTCAGCCGTTAAAAAGAATTCATTTGAATCAGTTCTAATGAGATGGATGAAATTGGAGCCCATTATACAGAGTGAAGTAAGCCAGAAAGGAAAGCACCAATACAGTATACTAATGCATATATATGGAATTTAAAAAAGATATTAACAACAACAACAAAAAGATAGTAACGATAACCCTATATGCAAAACAGAAAAAGAGACACAGGTGTATAGAACAAACTTTTGGACTCTGTGGGAGAAGGCGAGGGTGGGATGTCATGAGAGAACAGCATTGAAACAAGTATACTATCAAGGGTGAAACAGATTGCCAGCCCAGGTTGGATGCATGAGACAAGTACTCAGAGCGGGTGCACTGGGAAGACCTAGAGGGATGGGATGGGGAAGGAGGTGGGAGGGAGGATCGGGATGGGGAACACATGTAAATCCATGGCTGATTCATGTCAATGTATGGCAAAAACCACTACAATATTGTAAAGTAATTAGCCTCCAACTAATTAAACAAACAAACAAACAAACAAGCCAAAAAAAAAACACAAACAAACAAAAAAGAAAATACACCAGGCAAAAATATAAAAACAAATATATATAAAGGCAAAAATATACCAGAAACAAATTCAAAGAAAGTGAAAGCAGAGATTACCCTACTTACAGACAATTGGGTTGAATTAATCAAAGAGAACAGTATTCAGTTTTATAAAAAACTCATTTGGGGGGACTTCCCTGGTAGTCCTGTGGTTAAGACTTCACCTTTCAATGTAGAGGGTACAGGTTCGATCCCTGGTAGGGGAACTAAGATACCACATGCCTTGGAGTCAAAAACCAAAACATAAAACAGAAACAATATTGTAACAAATTGAATAAATACTTTAAAAAAATAAATAAAATGCAGTGTGTGGTCCTGGATTAAATCCTGCACAAGCGAAGACAAGTGTTGTTATATTCAATATTGGGAAAGTCGGTCCCATTTAATATAGACTGTATACTAGATAAAATACTGGATCAATATTGTATTTCCTAAATGTGATAATTGGGGACTGCCCTAATTCTAAGGAGATACACATTTTAGTAGTAAAGGGCCCCGATCTCTTCAACTTACTCTCAAGTGTTTAATTTGTAAAAAAGAGGAGTGTACATGTTTATGTGTATGTGTGTGTGTGTGAGAGAGAGAAATTGCAAATAAGAGGTGAAGTCCTGGGATTTAACATTATTAATTATAATAATCCTAGTGAAAAATTCTAATCTCACAATAAGAAGTAGAAAACTATTAAAAAGGAAAATAAAAATAAATGTTTTGCAGATTAAAAAAAAGGTGAAGTTTTCAAAGTTTTAATTTATAAAGAGAAGAAATTTTCTCATTCCAACTCTGTATCCCCAGCACTTCCTAGCAAAATAATATCTGCAACATAGTAGATGCCCAATAAATGTTTAGTAAATGCTTAAATTAAAGGACAAAGTCCAGCCAGGAGTCACGGAATTGCAAATGATAAAATCCAGTTCAAATTGCCTACATGACAAGAGAAGTCAGAGAATTTAACTGTAAAGTCAAATGGTATACTTGTTTCAGGTATAGCTGCATCTAGAGGTTCAATCCATGTCATCAGGATCTTCTCTCTCTCTCTGTCTCTCTCTCTCCCCTATTTTTCTCTAGCATGACTTTATTTTCTCCCTTGAGATGACTCTCCTTCAGATGGACCCACATAATTCTCTAATCCAGCAAAAATAAAGACATTTTAAATCTCACAGAACTGACTTAAGCAGTCAGAGAGGATGAAAAATGCTGATGAGCAAATATGAAGCTTGTGTTCACAAGTGTGACCTACATGCTTTGTGAAATGAGCAGCCTCAAATCCTCCAAAGTACAAAAAGACATGCAGAGTCTTGGAACATTACCCCTGAGACGAGACATGCACCCAGACTCTTCCTTCTGCCGTTGACTCCATTGATTAGCTTCTCTTCTCATGGCACAAAGCTGACAGATACCACAAAGTCCTCACAGTGGATCTCCAAAGCCCAGGCTGTTTACCCCCTGAGGTTAATCAACCCATGCTTCAAAATGAAATGTCATAACATGGGGACTTCCCTGGTGATCCAGTGGCTAAGATGCCACAATCCCAATGCAGGGGGCCTGGGTTTGATCACTGGTCAGGCAACTAGATCCCACGTGCTGCAACTAAGAGTTCCCAAGCCTCAGCTAACAGTTCACATGCCACAACTAAAGATCCTGCATGCCACAACTATGAAGACCCAGTGAAGCCAAAATACATAAATAAATATTTAAAATAAAATGTCATAACAGGAAATTCAAAGTAAAGAAAACTTCATTAATCTTGTTTGAAGAACAGTGATAAGAAGTGATGTCTTACTCTAACATGCTCCATTCCATTAGTTATGATGAAATCTGTTTAATCAACCCAACAGTGGGTGTTTTTAGGTTTAAGATAATTTGGTTTAAGATAATTTGGGGGAGATAAGGTGGTGCTAGTGGTAAAGAACCCACCTGCCAATGTAAGAAATGAAAGAGACACAGGTTCGATCCCTGGGTCGAGAAGATCCCCGGGAGGAGGGCAAGGCAACCCAGTCCAGTATTCTTGCCTGGAGGATCCCATGGACAGAGGAGCCTGGTGGGCTGGAGACCATGGGGTTGCAAAGAGTCAGATACTGAAGTGACTGAGCACACAGACACACACTTATGAAGCTCCAAGAAGCAGAAAACATGGTCTCTGCTGTCAAGAAGCTCCCATTTTAGTCAGGGATAGAGTTTTGTGTTGGAGACTTTCTCTGGGGATCTGTCCTAGCCTGTAGGTGCCAGATGTGTGACAGAACGTCAAGTTCCCTGCAAGTTCTGTGGATTCAGAGGCGAAGAACCATTAAGGGAGATTACAATGGGAGTTCAACACAGGTAGGGTGTCCGGCCTGTCCAATTCACTGATATGTTCCCCTGCCTGGAAGAGTGCCAGGCACATAATAGGCAGCAATAAAGATGAGTTCAATGAAAGCCCGGCTGAGACAGCCCAGAAAGGCCATCAGAGAAGGTGGGAGGGAGAGTGACAACTAAGACTTAACGAGGAGGGATGGTGGCAGGGAGGGTATTGAGGGAGGACAGGGACACACTCCCGGCCCGGGAATACATGGGGTAGCTGCAGGATGGGCCAGCCAGGCCATGCTGGAGGCACTGGCACAGAAGGGGTGCCCAGTGAGCCACAGATGGGAGAGAGGGCGAGGGCCACAAACAGCAGCCCACGGCCACATAAGCTGGCAGACGTGCTTTCTTTGACTTTCCCGGGGTTTAAAAAATTGAGACATTCTAGATAGCATCCAGATTTCTGGCTTGTCCTGAAAGCTCGGGCGGTTTGACAACACTGAACTCACGCTCTCACACGGTGACACTGGCCGGGGCTGAGTAGCCTCACAGAGAGCATGTCCTCCGCAGTCCACTATGGCCCTCTCGGCTGTCTCACACCCGGGCCACGTCTATCGTTCATGTGATGGTGGGCTCCACAGCATCTGTGTGAGTGTGTGTGTTAGTTGCTCAGTTGCGTCTGACTCTTTGTGACCTCATGGACTGCAAACAGCCAGGCTCCCCTGGCCATGGGATTCTCCAGGCAAGAATACTGGAGTGGATAGCCATTGCCTTCTCCAGGGGATCTTCCCGAACTATGGATCGAACCCAGGTCTCCTGCACTGCAGGCAGATTCTTTGCTGTCTGAGCCACCACCTGTGACAAGTACAGGTGGGCTTCCCAGGGGGCGCTAGTGGTAAAGAACTGCCTGCCAGTGCAGGAGACATAGAGACACAGGTTCAATCCCTGGGTCAGGAAGATCCCCTGGAGGAGGGCATGGCTACCCACTCCAGTATTCTTGCCTGGAGAATCTCATGGACAGAGGAGCTTGGCAGGCTTATAATCCACAGGGTTGCAAAGAGTAGAACATGACTTAAGTGACTTATCACAGCACAGTACAAGTACAGGTCGGCTGTGAATTCCCTGAAGTTACCTCTGAAAACCCTCGTGGCGCCTTCACCTTCCTCTTTGAATCTTTCTGTATTGTATTTTGTCCTCAGAAAAATTTTAAGTAAAATTTTAAGTATTTTAGAAACAAGTCACTCAGAAGTCTGGCAAAACTAAGCTTATGCTTGAAAACTATAAAATAAAAAGGTGTAAACAAATGTTTTGCCACCATTTGCTTCAAGGAATCTCCATAGTCCTGCACTAATGAGAAGACTTTAGCAGTAAAAGCCATTGCTATTCCCACCTCCACCCTTTCCTCCCCACCAGCAATGTCCTAGCACTCCGATCTCTTTAAGGACATTGGTATGAGTATTTCTGCCATCTTCCTTCTCTAGTATTTTCAGAAACTTAACACATGCTGGACATGGCAGGTGCAATTCTAATTTTAATATGGGTGGGAGTCCGCCTAGCCTGCTATCCCAGAAGGGCTTTGGGAACTGTATTAGAGCATCAAGCTGGTTGGAGCATTGTGCTGTCTGAACAACAGCCCACGTGGGCATAAGTCTACTGAATGTGGGCCTTCCTGTAGCCAGTTAAACCCCTGTGAGCTAGGAGTGATTAAAAAAGAAAAAAAAATCAGCACCTGTTCCAGCTTTGACAAGAACCCTAAAATAGAGCAACCATTTCTCATAAAAGCTGCATGTCAGTATTTGCAGCTGCTTGCTGCCTTATCAAAAATCAATTTGTCTATTATATCAGATACATAAATAGGATGGCCTTTTCCCCCTTCTGGTTCACCACTTTTGTTCTTGATCAGAGGAAGTTTTTTGAGCACTTTTGTATAGATTTGGAGTCAGTGGGAAGGGTTTCTTTTTTCTATCAAAATCTACTGACCCACTAAAAAGGAATCTACTTAAAACTTTTCCTAAGTTTAAAAAGTAGAGATTACACTTTAAAAAGTAGAGATTATGGTTACTGATCTATTTTGTTTCTCATGCACCCTACAAAAGAATAAATGAAGAAACAAACTCAAGAACATAAAACTTCTCTACTTACTGTACATCAATCAATTAGAAAAAGGTTTCAGTTTAGTATAATGATACACGTGGAGAGAGACAGCAAAAATGAGATGGTAGGAAATGGGCAAAAGGAAAAGGAAAGAGGACTAGAGAGGTTGTGAGAGAAGTGTACTCAGAGGTGGGGGGTGGGAACCAAAGGCTGATTCCTTATTCAGTAAGGCTCCCAACAAGCTTACTTCACAAACTCATCTTACATGCTAACTGTACCAATGCCACAGCTCCTAACCCTGGCTCCAGGAGCCTCTGGCATAGCTAGTCTATTCAGTTTGGTCCCTGAAGCAATGTATCCAACCCCTGAGATCCCCTGTTAAAACCAGTTATAGCATCCTCTTTTCCCAATCTTATCTCAAGCCCCTCAAGAACAATGAGCACATTCAGGGTAGAAACCTGACAATGGACTATTGGCCTTAATGATCTAGATCATTTTCTAGAGTATATGATTTTTATTGGTTGCATTCAAACAGCTCTGTTTTAGGAGCCAAGAAAAAAAATACATAGCTAGCACTTTATAAATCATCCACTCAACTAGCATTTCCTGATATCCTGTTGATTATCATCTGTGATCCTAAGAACAACTGACTCCAGGGTGTTTTCTCATCTCCTACAACATAAGTCTCTAGTATCCAGACAACTCACTATTCTCTCAAAACGTCTTGTGTGCAGCCACATAACTTTTTTCATTTGAGTAAATGAAAGTTGCAAGTTGTCAACAGTGAAATTACTTAAGCAGAGTGAAAAAGAGGGGGAAAAATTTGTTCCTTAAACCTCAACAGAAATAGGATATATTAGAATGTGCATTAAAAAAAAAGTTTGATTTGAAATGTTGAGGAAGAAAGTAAATAAATAACTCATTCTGGATAACAATAGGCAGTTATTTCATCATTAAAGAAAATAAATGTCATCACTTCCTTCCTCCCACCACCCCTTCTCACCCTCTCTGATTCTTCAGTGTCTCTTGGTAAAAAGCACTGGCAGAGTGAACAGAGGTCAGGGACAGACAAATGGATTGTAAAATCTGTGAAATTCAGTCACTTATCTTCCCCCCATCTACCCTTTGACTTAGGAAAGGACTCAGAAGTCAGCTTCTGTTGCTCATCTCTACCACTGGCCTTGAGTTACACCAGATAGAACCTTCCACTTGTATTAGATCATCCTTTTATGGCCTGGCATTCTTACTATCAAACACAGTTACTGGTTAATCTGATAGTTGTCTCTTTTCATAAGGAAAAGTTTTTTATAAAACCAGATGGAGTTACATCAGCTCTAGCCTCAGAATTCCAAACTTCTCCCTAACTTCTAGCTCTGACAGTGCAAACTAAGTTAGGTTCTCAGCAGGCTTGGGTGAGAGACCCCCACCCATGGTTCCACTTATGTTTTGAACTCTAAGCCCAGAAGTAGAGCTAGAAGTTCCTTTGATTACTGTTGTGAAGTGAGTTAATTTTCTGATCTATGATAAGGGTGTATGTGTGTGTGTGTGTGTGTGTGTGTGTGTGTGTGTGTGTGTGTGCTCAGTCGCTCAGTGTCTGATTCTGTGACCCCATGGACCATGACCCACCAGGATCCTCTGTCTGCAATTTTCCAGGCAAGAATACTGGAGTGGGTTGCCATTCCCTTCTCCAGCATGATTTGTCTAGGAATCATATCATGCCACTACTCAAAAGCCTCCAGTATCTGCCCATTTCACTCAGAGAAAAGCCACAGTTCTTCAGAGGTGAAGTCCCACCAGCACATCGCTACTCCATCCTGTTAACCATCTACCCTTCTCTTCTACGGTCTCCCCTTTGCTCTCCACAACTGCTGCCTGATGTTCCACTGACGTCTCAATCTTCTACTCACCACAGGGCCTTCACATTTGCTGTCCCCTCTGCCTGAGACGTTCCTTCCCCAGATATCCACAGACTCTTCCTCAGTTCCTTGAGGTCTCCACTCAAATGTCACATCATCAACGAGACCTTCCTTGACCCATATCCCTAAAACAGCAGCACTGTTGTAGGGTGTGAGCCCACTCTCACTCTAGTACTTTCCATATTTTTTAAAAAGGGCTTTATTGAGATATGACTCACCTCCTACACAACTCACCCATTTAAATGCACAATTCAATCACTTTTAGTATATTCACAGACTTATGTAACACCATCACTATCAACTCTAGAATATTTTCCTTGCTTTCCCAAAGAAATTCTGCATATTTTATCCATCACTTCTCAATCACCCCAAATCTCCAGACCTAAAGTGAAAGTGAAAGTCACTCAGTCGTGTCTGACTCTTTGCGACACCATGGAATTCTCCAGGCCGGAATACTGGATTGGGTAGACTCTCCCTTCTCCAGGGGGTCTTCCCAACCCAGGGATTAAACCTAGGTCTCCTGCATTGCAGGCAGATTCTTTACCAGCTAAGCCACAGGGGAAGCCCAAGAATCCTGGAGTGGGTAGCCTATCCCTTCTCCTGCAGATATTCCTGACTCAGGAATTGAACTGGGGTCTCCTGCATTGCAGGCAGATTCTTTACCAATTGAGCTATTAGGGAAGCTCCAGACCTAAGCAATCACTAAACTACTTTCTCTCTTGAATTATTTGCTTATTCTGGACTTTTCACATAACTTGAATTATATAGTATGTAGTCCTTTGTGACTAGTCTCAGCATATTTTTTTTTTTGTTTTTACTGAAGTGTTGCTGATTTATAATATTGTGTTAGTAGTATAATGTTTTTGAAGTTCATCCACATTGTACTATGTATCAGTACTTCATTTCTTTTTTATTGCCAGATAATATTCCATTGTATGGATATGTGAAAGTCACTCAGTCATGTCCAACTCTTTGCGACCCCATGGACTATACAGTCCATGGAATTCTCCATGCCAGAATACTGGAGTGGGTAGCCTTTCCCTTCTCCAGGGGATCTTCCCAATCCAGGGATTGAACCCAGGTCTCCTGCCTTGCAGGCGGATTCTTTACCAGCCGAGTCACAAGGGAAGCCCAAGAACACTGGAGTGGGTAGCCTATCCCTTTTCCAGCATATCTTACAGACCCAGGAATTGAACTGGGGTCTCCTGCATTGCAGGTGGATTCTTTACCAACTGCACTATCAGGGAAGCCAGTGGTATGGATATACCACATCTTATTGCTCCATTCATCAGTTGATGGATATTTGTGTTATTTCTACTTCTTGGCTATTGTGAGTAATGCTATGAAGAACATTTTGTATGAGTTTTTGTGTGGACATATGTTATTTCTTTTGAGTGCATACCTAGGAATGAATCCCCATTATTTTGATCTGCTTTGAGAACTTATTACCATCTGATACAACATATGCTTCCTTCCTTACTTTTTTATTATCTGCCTTTCTCCCACTAGACTATTGGCTCCCTAAAGGAGGATTTTGGTTTGTTTTGTTCACTTCTTATAACAGTGCTATAGTAAAATACAATAAATATATGTTGTGTGAATGAAAGAATGCTAAATTATTGGGGCAAACTGATGGGCAAACTATTATGTCAGTATGCTGATTGTGTACACATTAAAAGTCAGTTTGTGGGAAGGTTTGCCATGACAGCTTCCAGGGAAATAAGAAAATTTCCAGAGTCACCACAAGCCTGTGCCTTAGTCAAGTGACCTTTTTTGAGGTCAATTCCTCCCCTGTAAACTGTCAGGATTGAACCAGTGCTTCTGGCTCCTTCTAGCCCCATATGCCATAATATAAGATAAAAATTAGCAAATGATTTGCTCATACAAATATTTATCTTTCATTCATTCATTTCTTTATTAAGTGTCTTCATGGGCCAGACACTATTCAGATGCCTTACTTGCCATATCAACATTTACAATCTATTTGGATAATAATTACACCCTTGCTGATTTAAATTTCTTTTCTTCTTTTCTTTCTCACTTATTTGTTTCCAAAAATACAGCTGAGTTGGGCTTTAAAAAATGAAAGTTCAGCTCAGTCGCTCAGTCATGTCTGACTCTTTGGAACCCCAAGGACTGCAGCACGCCAGGCTTCCCTGTCCATCACCAACTCCCGGAGCTTATTCAAACTCATGTTCATTGAGTCAGTGATGCCATCCAACCATCTCATCCTCTGCCGTCCCCTTCTCCTCCCACCTTCCATCTTTCCAGCATTCATTCTTTTCAAATGAATCAGTTCTTCACATCAGGTGGCCAAAGTACTGGAGTTTCAGCTTCAGCATCAGTCCTTCCAATGAATATTCAGGACTGATTTCCTTTAGGATGGACTGGTTGGATCTCCTTGCAATCCAAGGGACTCTCAAGAGTCTTCTCACAGTTCAAAAGCATCCATTCTTCTGTGCTCAGCTTTCTCTATAGTCCAACTCTCACATCCATACATGACTACCGGAAAAACCACAGCTTTGACTAGACGGACCTTCACTGGCAAAGTAATGTCTCTGCCTTTAAAAAAATGAAAACCATCTCTTAATTATTTTGTTCCTACAACACAGGCAGGAACTAAAAGACCAAAAAAAAAAAAAAAAAAAAATCAATATTAGTAAACATTTATTATTATTTCTTATTCTACTGTTTTCTAATTTTACACAGATACAAAATTCATCCATTATCAGAAATAGAGGATGAGTGGGCTGGATTGACTGAGCTGTAGCTTTTGTGTATAGGACTACAGTCTGCATTCCAAGCCATCATCAGCACTTCCGACCTCTTTTCTTGCTTTACAAGTGTTCACAGACTCAAGGTTTGCCTGACATGAATAAGCTTCTCTATTATTTATTTATCCAGTTTATTCCTTGAGTTAGCACAGTTTCTCAAATATTGGGGGACAGAGAGAATAAGATAGTTATTCTGTTTTTTTACTCCTATTAACATTGGGTTCATGTGCAAGCCACACATTCTGTCTCCCTTGTATCTGTTTTCTCCTTAGTAAGATAATAGGTTTTGAGTTTACACTCTGGCCTTTTCCAGGTTAAATTTGAGCATACACAGAAGTAGAGCAATCCAAAGTAGTCAAGAAAGGAATAAGAGGTTCTATTGTACACATGCCTTATTTTTGCAAGCAAGATATGCTTACAGAATCATTGGCTATGTTCCTAGACCAAATACCTCAAAATGTACTTTGTCAGGAATATTTTCTATGATTAGGTCCCAGGGACAGTTTTATATCATCTGCCTACTGTATAATGTTAAGAAAGCATTTTGGGAAAGCAAACTGGACCTGGGAAGAAATGCACAAATTCTTCACTCAACAAATGCTTGTTTGCCTACGATGTGCCAGCCTGAAAGCTGTTCTTCTGCAACCTGTCCTGGATCTCCATGAAACAGATATTTCTGGCACACTCTGCTTTATAAATGAGGAACCTGAGGCCCTGAGATGTAAAACAATTACCCTGGCTAGGATGATACAGTGATACACAGATTTTACACAGATACAGAGTCTGTGGGCTCCCAAAGACTTGACACTCTTTTTACCCTGTAAAAACCACTTCAGTTGCTTATTTTACATTCATGATGGATCCTGAATGTTATTTTTGCATATGAAGTGTACAACACATATTGGAGATAATAGATGATGATAGTAATTATAACAATTTCTTTCTGAACCAAAAAAGAGGATATTTTATCTTTCCGTAATCAGAAACTTTTGTGGCTACTTGAAAAGTTTGACCAAATTCCATTATTTTCCATTACCAAATAGAAATCATAAGGCATCTCTCTCTTTTTTTTTTTTTTGAGAAGTTTCTTTTTTGGAGGAGTTCCACTTTTAGAAGTTTATCCTGATAGTTACATATTCACACAGAGATTCATGTACAAGAACATACATTATTATGTCAATAATAACCAAAAAAAGAGATCAATTAAATGTTTAGTAATAGTAATTATGAAGTATTACAAACCTCTAGCAATAGCTATAGAATGGAATACTGGACAATTATTAAAAATCATGAGGTAGAAGAATATTTAAATCAAAAAAACATTCATTGACCAGGCATCACTTTAAAAGAAAAGGACTGTAGTGAATTTGGAACCTCTGAGATGTTGTTTTCAAGAAAATTTAGGTGAATTAATTATTCACATTTCATTCACATAACATCTTTAAATGTTAAATAAATGTCCCCCTATACCTGTATGGGCTTCCCTTGTGGCTCAGTTGGTAAAGAATCTGCCTGCAATGCAAGAGACCCAAGTTTGATCCCTGGGTCAGGAAGATCTCCTAGAGAAGGAAATGGCAACCTACTCCAGTATTCTTGCCTGGGACATCCCATGGACAGAGGAGCCTGTCAGGCTACAGTCCATGGGGTCGCAAGAGTCAGACACGACTTAGCAACTAAACCACCATCACCACCATACCCATATAGTTAAAGCTATGGTTTTTCCAGTAGTCATGTATGGATGTGACAGTTGGACTATTAAAAAGGCTGAACACCAAGGAATTGATGCTTTTGAACTGTGGTACTGGAGAAGGCTCTTGAGAGTCCCTTGGACTGCAAGGAGATCAAACCAGTCAATCCTAAAGGAAATCAGTCCTGAATATTCATTGGAAGTACTGATACTGAAGCTGAAGCTCCAATACTTTGGCCACCTGATGTGAAGAACTGACTCATTTGAAAAGACCCTGGTGCTGGGAAAGATTGAATGCAGGCAGAGAAGAGATTAACAGAGGACAAGTTAGTTGGATGGCATCACCGACTCAACGGACATGAGTTTGAGCAAGCTCCGGGAGATGGTGAAAGACAGGAAAGCCTGGCATGCTGCACTCAATGGAGCAGAAAGTCAGACACGACTGAGTGACTGAACAACACAACAATACCCATCCATAGAAGTGATTAATAGATAATTTCCTTGATATAAAGTCAGCAAGCAGATGATCAGGGCACTGCATGTTCCCTCAGTTCCTAAAGTCTCATCTGCATGGTGTGAGGACTATATGGGAATATCTATAATCTAATCTGATCTAATGGAATCTGATGTACAGCCCTTTAATGCGATCCTTTATACAAATCACCCTTTCAAAACATTTCTATCAAATCATAGAAAAAGAAAAAAGTTGGCTGTAAACTAGCTGTAACTATTGGCCACAAACAACAGAAGCAATTTTTTTGTTGTTGTTCAGTCACCAAGTCATGTCCGACTCTTTGCAACCCCATGGACTGCAGTAAGAACCAATTCTTACTATTGTAAAAAAATAATCATAATAATTAAGGAACTTGGAAATTGAAGGAAAAGCTTTAAAATGAAGTTTAGATAATGGCAGGAAGTAGAGAGGAGCGGTTCAAGATGGCAAAAACAAAAAAGCACTACCTTATAGATAAGTAGGTTTGACTGTTCGGGGCCTTTGTAAAGCTTTTGTTGTTCTGCTCCATTCAGAGAGCATCTGAAGGATTTAGTTTGTGATCCCACTCATACCTTAGCCAAGGGGGAAAGACACTTCACACACATGACGGATCTATGCTATTTCTGATGGGAGACGAGTGCAGATTCCCCTAAGTCAAAGTTGGGTGCTGTTACCAGAAGAATGGAGTGGAGGCTGAGCAGGCAAAAACAACAGATGCCCATGAACCTGAAGTCAGGAATTTGGCCTCTCCATCCCCTTGGAGGGATCTGTGATATGGGTTTGAGGCTAGAGACAGATCCAAACCACAAATAGACATGAGGATAAATCCTGGATCAAAGCTTACAGCCCAGGCCAGGAAGGGGCACGCTGGAGCCGGGGAAGGCAGATGACAGGAGAGGGCACTTGGAGTTCTCAGGGCTGAGCAGCTGTATTTTCTGATACGCACTTCATCCGGCTGCCTGCACTGAGAATGTACCACATGGTCAGTAGAATGGAATGCAGGGCAGACACCAGGCCCTCTGAAGCTCACAGAAACCTGATACAATGGCTTTAGCCTAATGCATGTCCAGGCATTTTTCTCTTATTTAACTCCAGCTCTAGGCAATGTCCAGCAAAATAAAGATGGTCATGCTGGATCAGAAGGTCAGACCAGCCAAGCCAGAGTGGTCATAAACTACATATTTAGGTGAGATGAGGGACATTAGTTGAAGCAGGAGAAACGGCCCCATTGCCATTCTGATGCTGAGGCTCATCCAGCTGGCATGAGAGAGGGGTCCTGGTTTGGATTGGAAGGTGCTGGTTCCAGAGAGGGCAGAGGAGGCTGCTAGGATGATGCATGGGGTGCAGTTCCATTTAGGGCAAGACCTGAGCCAAAGGAGCAGAATCAGCTGCTAAATCCAAGAGGTCAGTTTGAGACTGTGGTCAAGAATGAGGCAAGAGACCAGGAGCTGAGATCAGAAACAGGTCTGGAAACACAGTGGGAAGTAGGATGACTCAAGAAAATTCAGGATAATCCTGCACAGCCCCAGAGACCAAAGCGTTTCTGATTGGATGCTGGTCACATGGGTGGGAAGAAAATGAGAAAATACTATAGGTGGACATGGGCATCTGGTTCATAGCAGGCAGGAGATAGGGGGTCTAAAGGCTGGAATCCAGGGTCCCAGAGGCGAGAAAGCCAGCCAGGTGGGCACCAGTAGCTCATTTATATTGCAAATATGCTATGAACATTTTTAATACCAGTTTTTTTGTGGGTATGTACTTTCATTCCTTTGGGTGAAGTAATATTTTCATTGAAAAAAGGACTTCATATGTAAACAAGTCTGGGAAGTAATGCTGCGTGTGTGTGTGAGAATGAAGTTGTTGATCAAAGAGGTTGCAGTAGACTCTGACATACTTTAGATAGAACTGTTTTCAATTAGGCTTAGAACCATGATATTCAAAACATGGAAAACTATCAAATGTCAACTAGCCCTTTGAAAACAAGCTTCTGGTCAATAACTTAACTGCCCTCTTTGTGAGTTCCTGGGGACAAGTCCTTGCCCTGTTTATCTCTTTCTCTCAGCACCTAAAATAGTTCTGGGCATATTAAATTCTCAATATATATTTTCAACTGACATACAAAAATTCTTAAAGGGTAGACAACAAAATGTTGTTTTTCTTTTGGTGGTTGGACTATAGGTGACTTATGTCTTCATTTAAAAAAAAATCTCCATTTTTGTAGTTTCTGAACATGAGTTACTTTTAAAAATTAAAAAATATATATTTAAATTAAAAAATATATATATTTAAGATATTCATTGTGCAAGACTACTAAGTCTCCATTAGGAGAAAAAAAGGAATGCTTAATTTTATCACTGCTTAAACATTTTCCAAATAAGTAGCTTACTTTAACATTAATACTGAGACCTCAAAGATTCTATTTGACTCTGAGAAGTTAATAATTGATGGGACTAAGTAACTAGGGGCTGTGGTGGGGTATATACATTTTGCTATGTAGGCAGCAATCCCCTTCATGGATCACAGCCTTGTTATGGTAAAGGGGCTTGAGTAACTCAATGAAGCTATGAGCCTAGCTGCACCACCTAAGACAGACAGGTCGTGGTGAAGAATTCTGACAAAACATGGTCCACTGGAGGAGGAAATGGCAAACTTCTTAAATGAAGAATTGCAAAGAAATAGAGAAAAACAATAAAATGGGAAAGACTAGAGATCTCTTCAAGAAAATTGGAGATCTCAAGGGAACATTTCATTCAAGGATGGGTACAACAAAGAATAGAAATGGCAAGGACCTAACAGAAGCAGAAGAGATTAATAAGAGATGGCAAGAATACACAGAAGAACTGTACAAAAAAGGTCTTAATGACCTAGAAAACCATGATCTTGTGGCCACTCACCTAGAGCCAGATATCCTGGAGTGTGAAGTCAAGTGGGCTTTCAGAAGCATTACTACAAACAAAACCAGTGGAAGTGATGGAATTCCAGCTGAATGATTTAAAATCCTAAAAGATGATGCTGTTAAAGTGCTGCACTTAACATGCCAGCAAGTTTGGAAAACTCAGCAGTGGCAACAAGACTAGAAAAGGTCGGTTTTCATTTCAATCCCAAAGAAAGTCAATGCCAAAGAATGTTCAAGCTATTGGACAAACATGCTTATATCACAGGCTAGTAAGTTTATGCTCAAAATCCTTCAAGCTAGGCTTCAGCAGTATGTGAATCAAGAACTTCCAGAAGTACAAGCTGGGTTTGGAAAAGGCAGAGGAACCAGAGATCAAATCACCAACGTTTGCTGGATTATAGAGAAAGCAAGGGGATTCCAGAAAAACATCTACTTCTACTTCATTGACTACACTAACATCTTTGACTGTGTGGGTCACAACAAACTGTGATGGGAATACCAGACCTCCTTACCTGTCTCCTGAGAAACCTGTATGCAAGTCAAGAAACAACAGATAGAACTGAACCTGGAACAACTGAGTGGTTCAGAAGTGGGAAAGGAGTATGTCAAGGCTGTATATTGTCACCCTGCTTATTTAATTTATATGGAGAGTACATAATGAGAAATGCCAGGCTGGATGAATCACAAGCTGGAATCAACACTGCCAGAAGAAATATCAACAACCTCAGGTAAGAAGATGATACCATTCTAATGACAGAAAGTGAAGAGAAACTAAAGAGTCTCTTGATGAGGGTGAAAGAGGAGAGTGAAAAAGCTGACTTGAACCTCAACCTTCAAAAAACTAAGATGACAGAATTTGGTCCCATCACTTCATGGCAAGTAGATGGGGGAAAAGTGGAAACAGTGACAAATTTTATTTTTCTTGGGCTCCAAAATTACAGCAGATGGTGAATGCAACCATGAAATTCAAAGACATTTTCTCCTTGGAAGGAAAGCTATGATAGCAGATTAAAAAGCAAAGACATCACTTTGCTGATAGAAGTCATAGAGCCAAAGCTAGAGTTTTTCCATTACTCATGTACGGATGTGACAGTTGGGTCATAAAGAAGGCTGAGCACTGAAGAATTGATGCTTTTGAATTGTGGTGCTGAATAAGACTCTTGAGACTCCCTTGGACTGCAAGGAAATCAACCGAGTCAATCCTAAAGGATATCAGTCCTGAATATTCATTGGAAGGACTGATGCTGAGGCTGAAACTCTAATACCTTGGCTACCTGGTGTGAAGAGTCGACTCATTGGAAAAGACTCCGATGCTGGGAAAGACTGAAGGCAAAAGGACAAGGAGGCGGTAGAGGATGAGATGGTGAGATAGTCTCATTAAGTCAACGGACATAAATTTGATCAAACTCTGGGAGAGAGTGAAAGACAGGGGAACCTGGATGCTTCAGGGGTGGCAAAGAGTCGGACGTGACTTAGCCACTGAACAACAACAGGCAGCAACAGTAAGTAAGGAACTATATAACTCGGTGCTTTACAAAGTTGGTCTGTGGTACAGATTTCCGCTAGGTAACGTTTAAACATTTGGTCTACTGCTTTGGTATCTAATTTACCTTCAAACATCCAGCTGATGGTTACAGAATACTAACAGAGTTACCATATTGAGATTCCTCTACTTCAAGGAATTCCTAAAAGAAAAAGCTGGGTGTTTTGTTCGTATGTTTGCTTGTTTTTTGTTTTTCAAATCATCTGTAGTGGCTCCAACCAAAAAATAACCAAATCTTGAAGTGAAAGTTGCTCAGTCATGTCCGACTCTTTGCGACCCCATGGACCATAAAGTCCATGGAATTCTCCAGGCCAGGATATTGGAATGGCTTAGCCTTTCCCTTCTCCATTGAATCTTCCCGAACCAGAAATTGAACCGGGGTCTCCTGCACTGCAGGAGGATTCTTTACCAACTGAGCTATGAGGGAAGCCCCAACCAAATCTTGAGTCCAAGTATTTACTGTGTTTAATCTGCTATTGGAACAGTTGTTATCTTGTAAAGTGTTTCAAATATTTTTATATTTGTGTTTGGCTTTTTAAAAAAGCAGGTCATACTCTACTTGCATTAACTACAAAACCCTGCACTGTTGACTATGGAATCTAGAGAGGGTGCCTACAGTAAAGCTTTGGATAAGGTTGTTCTCATACAAAACAATTCATCATCATAAATTAAAATTTTATAGCCACATGTGAGAGGTTTTCTTTTCTCCTCAGATGGTAAACAGTCTTCCCTTCTTATTCTCTTATAACTAAAGCATATTTTTAAAGCTAAAAAGAAAAAAACAATCTGAAACAGTAAACTGATACGTTTTTACCCATTGTTCTATTTGTAGACTATACCTAGTGCAAGCATTGTTGGAATACCTAAGTGATGGCTGTTTATTTTTTTCTGATTAACATGAAAAATGAAAAGAGGGAATTACTTTTAGATCTGAAAGAAGTACTGCAGATGATAGACTTCAGTAATTGCTCCAGCAGACCACAAAGTATTAGTTTTACAGCAAGAAACTTGGGGTAACCTGGCTAAATATTTCATTCATGTGACTGAGCGGGTTGGGGGTGGGAGGGTAGGGAATTTGCTTAGCAGTGTGGGTGACTGCGGCTTGGCTTGGAGTACAGTTAATTTCTCACTCATAGCCTCAGACTGTGCAGAATGGCCTCCTCATGCTATGTGCTCCAGTGTGAATCTGTGGCCTGGCCCCGCAGGTTGAAGCTATCTTCACTGCTGGCAAGAAGAGCGCTAGAACTAGAGCCAGCCATTTTAGAGGAGGAGGGCTGGGTGGCGCAGACTCCTGGGAATACAAGGGATGCTGATGTTCTGTCTTGCCCAGTCTGGATCCTTGCAAATATCATTTTCATAAATACCCTGCATTTCGCCAATAGTTCCTTCTTTCACCCAACAGAGTGGGTGCATGGAAGCAGAGAATCAGGAAGAAATGAGAATACTAAGGACTTGGAGAGTGAGGGAGGCTTCAGCACAGGATATCATTTCTCTGGATCCCAGCTGAGTTCTCCTTTGGGTTCAAATAAGGAATCAGAACTTCTTCCACATTCATTTGAATATTTTTTCAATGATGGAACGTTTGTACTTTCAGTGGTTACATCTAAGTTTTGGAAACAGCAAAGTCCATTCACTTCTAATAAAGCTGGGCCAATAATAACTTACACTTGGAGAATGGGTTTCATTTCATAAGGTGGTGTAATGCCTTGTTTCATTTAATCTTCAGGACAACACTTGCTGTAGATACTTTTATTCTCCAATTGCAGAAGAAGAAAGCGAGTTTAAGAAAATTTAAGGAATATGCAAAGTCACAAAACAGAGGTTGGACTTGAATCCAGATCAGATTTCAAATCCATTGCTTTTTACTTAACATCAGAGGTTCTATTTTTTTTTTCCAGAGGTTCTATTTTTTATTTGAAACATACGAAATAGTGCAATAGGGCAACCTAACTGACTTTCATGCATACCTCATAATCTTGTGCCAAAGACAATTTAAAAAGAGGATTTCCAAAACACTTTGAGCAATGGCATCCTTGACAGAATGAGTGTGTGGTTTTCCAGGAGATAAATTCACAGTTTTCTTATCTCTCCAAACTGATGGCTGGATTTTAAGGTCCCACTCTTTTAT
Organism: Muntiacus reevesi; assembly: GCF_963930625.1. Lineage (NCBI taxonomy): Eukaryota > Metazoa > Chordata > Mammalia > Artiodactyla > Cervidae > Muntiacus > Muntiacus reevesi. Next base: position 137,843,319 of record NC_089250.1, read on the forward strand.
TGTCACTACTGGTAAGACTTTAAAATGCCTATTATATTTGCATCCATAAAAATCATTATGCAGGAAAAAAATACTGGAGGTATAAGCTATTTAACATCTGTGAACGGGAAAATTGCAAAGAACATTTAATGGTACATAAAACCAGACTTGTGAACTACTTTATTTTTATCTGGGAAAAGAAAAAAATGCTAGCATAATAATATTTATCCTATACATCTACAAAGGGATCTCATTATACTCAAAGGTTATATTCTAGAAATTCCAAGTTAATAAAGAAATATGAGAGGGATGTTCTTCTGATTCAGGTTTTTCCTCCCAGTTTTGGACTTTGGTTATTTGTTCCATTATACCTGCCTTTCTTTTAGGTGCAGTGACCACATGTAGGAAATCAGATTGAAATGTCTTATAGGCTCCCTAACTGATCATTGATTGACTTAACTCTCAAGCACTTTAGCAGCTCAGAGCTGATCGCTAAATAACTGAGAATTTTGTGAGCTAATTGTTAAACTGTTGATACTTAAAACTGACCACAGTGGTAGTATTTACACTTAGAAATTCACAAATTACAAACCAGGGCTCCCTACTCACCACCATCCAAGCCTAGTTTACCAGCACAGTGCTGACTCTCCAGGGAATCAGGGAGGGAGGTTGCTGTTTAACACCTCACAAATTGTTGGAAGCCACAAACTGAGTCTTCTCCATACCAGCAGACAAAAACAATGTGCCATCTCGTTCAGGGACTTTGGATTTGACTTACAGGGTTTTACTAAAGCTGGTAGAGTAGGGCTGCATTTAAGAACATTTCTGCTAAAGCCAATCAAACATTCAGGGCTACAAAAGAAATTCAATATGCTTACGGAAGGTTGTTTGATTTACCCTCTAGTTAAAATAATGTAAGATGGCCACTACATATTGTTAGATGTTATAAACAACATATATACAATTCCATGTTATTAAAGCAAATTTGGTTTAGATATGGATATTCTAGAAAAACACACTCCAAACTGATGGGGAGGGAGATTAAATGTTTACTTTTTTAAAATTTCTGAGTTGTTCTTTGCTGCTTCCTTTTCTAAAATCAGCATTAACTTTTCCTGTAACTAAATAGTAATTTTAATAGAAAAAGAACCAAATAATGTCAGGTAAATCTGGTCATGCTGACAATTTGACAATGGACCATTCAAAGCATAAAACCGATCTGACCAATCCTTTTCATCCTCATTCTATAATCTCAACCTGTTTTCCCTTTTTAACTGTCTCAACTTTTCAAGTTTACTGTTTTCAAAAATAAAAGCATTTATATCTTATTGGACTCTGAATTTTCAGATTTTACACATGCTTAAAATCAGCTCCTGCATTGCACTGAAAGTATATAAACTCTACTCTAGGAGTTGGTTAGATCTTGAAAGCCTACCACTGTGTTCATGTGTTTGCAAGTCCCAGGGGACTCCTAAATTCAACTGATGGCAGAAGGCAGAGCTGATAGCATTCTGTTCTGACAAATCACTTTTCTCTTATTAAGGAAAGTTTGTAAACTAAAGTTTCTTAGTCTAGGAGCTTCTCAAGAACTCTAGCATCAGGGGAGCCATATATTGTATTTCTGGTGAGGCCATATAATCAACCAAGTCACTTTGTATTAACATTTCTTAAAATTTAAATTTCATTTGAAAATATGGATCATAAATATCATGTTTCTGCAACTCTAAGATATAACTTTTCCCTGACATTTTACTATTTCTGAAATAGGATGAGTCTGAATTCAATTACAGTGTTCCAGGTGATTCTGATGTTTGGGATCCACCCTTAGAAAAGAGAACAAAATACTAATAATACCTGCATCTCTCCCCCTCCCTGAGATGCTCACGTGTTGATCTGAGCTGTGAGGTCTCTCATGTGCAACTAAGATTGAGAACTGCTAACAATGTACATTAGAATCACTGGGGAAACTTTAGTAATACTTCAAGTGCCTGATGTGTGCGTGTGTGCTAGGTCGCTTCAGTCGTGTCTGACTCTTTGTGACACTACTGACTGCAGCCTTCCAGGCTCTCCTGTCTATGGGATTCTCCAGGCAAGAAAACTGGAGTGGGTTGCCATGCCCTCCTCCAGGAGATCTTCCTGACTCAGGGATCGAACTCATGTCTCCTACTTTGGCAGGCAGGTTCTTTACCACCAGTGCCACCTGGGAAGCCCCAAACGCCTGGGCTCAACCCCTAAGGGTTCTAATTTAATTTGTCTAGATCTCAAGACAGTGATATTTTTCAAAATCTCACCAGATAATTCTGAGCTGAGGAGGGCAAGATAGGAGAATGGGATTAAGAAGTTCAAACTGCTGCTGCTGCTAAGTCACTTCAGTCGTGTTCGACTCTGTGCGACCCCATAGACGGCAGCCCACTAGGCTCCTCTGACCCTTGGTTTCTCCAGGCAACAATACTGGAGTGGATTGCCATTGCCTTCTCCAATGCATGAAAGTGAAAGGTGAACGTGAAGTCGCTCAGTCGTGCCCGACTCTTAGCGACCCTATGGACTGAAGCCTACCAGGCTCCTCCATCCATGGGATTTTCCAGGCAAGAGTACTGGAGTGGGGTGCCATTGCCTTCTCCAGAAGTTCAAACTACTATATATAAAATAAATAAGCTGCAAGGATATACTGTACAGCACAGGAATTATAGTCAATATTTTAAAATAACTTTAAATGGAATGTACTCTATAGAAACTTTGAATCATTATGTGTACGCTTTCAACTAATAATGTAAATCAACTATACTTCAATAAAAATGAAAAGAAATAAAATAATAAAGTCCCTCTGACTCCAACAGGGGGAGGCCTGGGTCACTGGTCTACTGTGGGACATTTGTTGTTTCCTCTGCTGAAAGCAGCATTCTGTCCACCTCTTCTGGGAAGTTTTTAGCTACCCATGTATACATGGGCTTGCCAGTATTCTTACAGAAGGCATCCCCAATACCTCTGTAACTGGTCTAAGGTTGGATAACTTACCCAAATTGGGCCAATTGGAGTCATTCCCTAGTAGTTTTGCACTTTAGGCCAGAGAACCAAAGACTCTGATTCTTCTAGTGACAAAACAGAAGCTGCCTGTCTGGTTGACAAGATACCTGTTCCCTACCACAGGAGAGGGAATGAAGCTGATGTTCAGAAAAGACAAGATGACAGGTAGAGATAATATGGCCCACTTGAAATCCTGAACTCCAAGGTCTATAGCATTCTTGTGGTTTGGTTATGTGAATCAGGAAAGTCTCAAGTTAGGCTTCTATTTCTTGCAGCCAAAACACAAAGAACAACCACAATGAAACCCTCTCAACTAATATAACTGATCCTCACTAAAAATGACACTTTTTGTTTTAGAAAGGTTTTCTATGTACCTCCTAACAATAGCCCAATTAAGTAGCACAGTAATTTCTTTAAAAATTGAGACATAATTCACACACCATAAAATTCACCATTTTAAGGTGCACAATGCAGTGGTTATTAATACATTTGCAAGATGTATAACCACCACCACCAACTAATCCCAGAACATTTCATTATCCCAGAAAAACAACTCCAATCCTATTAGAAGTCATCCCTATACCTTCCTCTCCCTTGCCCTTAGCAACCACCAAGCTATTCTCAGCAGAGATGTTCTCATGCTCATTTAAAGGCAAAGAAAAGGAGGCCTGGATATTCTGGTGGTTTTCTTAAGAGGTTGGAGCCAGGATTAGAACCTGTTAAACTACTCTACCTCCCTTTTGTGAACATATTTAGGCCCAAGTCATTATATTTATTTGTCACTGTAAAATGGAAGAGCGGGTTAAAACAATCACTGGTAAATTACTGCAGCCATTTAGAAATAGTGTTGGTTTGTTCTGAAAGGTCAATTGATTTTGACATTGCTTGCTTTACTTTTGTTAATGTTATGCCTTCCTAATGAAAGAGATTGTTTTTGTTTACTTCTTGGCAACTGAAACCCACTTGACACCCCCATGAAAGAAAAAAAAAGGCTATTGAAGTTAAGTCAATTGAGCTGAAACTGCCTTTTGTGTACATCTAAGGAGAAAACAAGTTTTAGTTCCTTTCATAGTCATATATCTTAAGCACAGTAATTACATTTTAGCCTATTAAGCTTCTGATGAGGGCAAATAAACCTTATACAAAATTTAGACCGAGTTCAACAGGATTAGAAACGGGAGGTCAGAGAGAAGATGTGGATATTACACGTTGAATCATTTGGAGTTCAAACCAACTTAGGGCCTTTCTTTTTGGCAGATATTATTTTAATAAGAGTCATTGCCTACAGACTGCTTTAATCTAATTCTAGAAACCAATAAATTGCAATCTAATTGTGAAATGATGAAAGACAGTGATTTGAAGAAATGAATGTGTTTACATGCAGTTTAGCCCAAGCTCAGTTTTGCAAAAAGGAGTCTGAAATGTCTAATCTCTACTTTAGGGGTAAAAATGCATTTAGGGGGCCACACCCATATAGCCGGATATGTTTCTCCCTTTGTGTGCCTTGCCTTCCACGCCTGGGAGTCTATTTCTGTCGAATCAGATACCACCAGGCCTGTACATCCCCGTCTCCAGAGCCCCTCAGGGTAAAGAGCTGAGGAACAGTAAGTCCCCAGAACAATTGGGGAGCCTGTTCACAGTTTTGGCTGCCTGTGCTGCTACTCTGCCAGTCTGTCTGAAGCATTTGGGGAACACCCAGTCTTTGCAAAAGTTTGAACATGGTGCTAGGGAACAAAAATGAATAAACAATAAAATTTACCCCAAGCTGAGAACAAGGACCTCACTCTCCTATCTGATTTCCTGCCATTGAGCCAGATCTGTATCAGAAAATCCAGTGCACATATGTGCAGGAGTAGGGAGAACACAGACTCCTTCCTAGGCCACCTGAATGTGCTGGGTCTATCAGTCTCTCCAGTCAGATCAATTGCTAAAATATAGTCAACTGGTTTATTTCACAAAGCAATGGTCGTCCTCATGCCTTTGTCCTTGGTTATACTGTCACTCTACTGGAACATCCACACCTCTCCTCTCCCAAGACTGACTCCCCCTGGAACCTTCCTGGTGGTCCAGTGGCTAAGATTCTGAGCTCCCAATGCAGGGGGCCCAGGTTCCATCCCTGTTCAGGGAACTACATCCACATGCCGCAACTAAGAGTTAACGTGCTGCAGTGAAGTTTGAAGATTCTGTGTGCCACAACTAAGACCTGGCATAGCTAGATAATTAAATAAATCGCTTCCTTTGAAAAAAAAGAATAAAAAGACTGACTCCCTGCTTGTCCTTCTAGGCTCAGCTGTGCTATTTTCCTGGGAAGCCTTTCCTAACCTCCATCTGCAGTTAAGTCCCTCCTCAATGTTCCTCCAGTGTCCACCCAGTTTCATTCTGCATCCTCCTATTGTGATGACTATTGTAGTTCTTTTCTATCTTTTCTTTAAAAATCTGTCTTTCCCATTAGATGGTTTCTACAAAATCTGGCCTATCAAATTTATCTCTGTATCCCAAAGACGTGATATCATACATGGCTTTCAGCAGGCATTGAATTCACTCAAAAATATGTGTTGGGATTCTTCTGTGTGCTACGTACTACGTGTGCTATGTTGGAAGCTGCAGCTAATCATCACTTGTGCTTGCTGAATGAATAGTCTCCCATCCTTTGGTTCTTTGCCATTTTTTGCACTGCAGTGGAAAAGAAACCTTGCCTGGTGGCTTAGTTACCAAGACCTGAATGCAAAGGGTGAGAGAGATGTCCCTTTGGATTCTTATTTATATGTATTGATTGCTCACTCTGCCATGGAGCAGCAAGCAGCTATGTGTTCTCATCCATTTAGTGGGCAATGGAGCATGGTGGATAAGAACCCAACATGAACTACATTCTGCCCATGAGTCCTACTTCTATAATGTCCTAACTCTAGGACTTTTGTGAGTTCCTTAACCTCTGTTTCCTCATCTGTAAAATGGGGAGAGACAGACTGGAAGAGGGTGATCAACCATCCCAGCTTGCCAGGGACTACCCCAGTTTTAGCTGAAAGTCCTGCATCCTAGAAAACCCATCAATTCCAGGCAAACCAGGATGTCTGGTCACTCTAAGCTAACTTTCTTGCCTCAGGACTCATGGTCTATAAGAGGCCCATTCGAGCTGAGTAGTATGAAGCACAGCTATTGAACAATCTCCCGCTGCAGCTCTCACACTTTAACCTACATCAGAATCACTTATAGAGTTTGTTAAACACAGACTGCTGAATCCCACCCCAGAGTTTCTGATTCAGTAAGTCAGAGGTAAGGCCGGAAAAGTTGTGGTTTAACAAGTTTCCAAGTGCTGCTGCTGCTACTAGTCTCAGAACCATACTTGGAGAATTACTGGTCTGTGCATTTAAATTGATATGTTATCAGCTGAGAAACAAAATTGCTCTCGACCTAAGCTGGCTGATCTCTCCCCCAAAATTGGAATTATAAGCTAAAAGAAAAATGTTAGAAAACCTTTGGAGCATCTTTCTATCAATGGCATAGCTCTAGTGAGAAGGTCTTTGTGTCTCAATTTGTGTAAAATGGGGCAAACAATAGGATCTACATCATATAGCTGTAGTACTGAATAAGTACTGAATAAGTACTGAATAAGTTAATACATGTGGAGTTCTTAGGGCAATGACCAATGCATGGTGAGAACTTCCTGTGATTGCTTATTTTCTTAAAAATAATTTTATTTCTTTATTTTTGGCTGTGCTAGGTGTTCATTCCTACACAGGATTTTTTTCTAGTTGTGGCAAGAGGAGGCTACTCTATAGATGCAGTGCATGGGCTTCTCCTTGTGGTGGCTTCTCTTGTTGCGGAGCACAGGCTCCAGGGCACACAGGCTTCAGTAGTTACAGCATGTGGGGTCAGTAGTTGCAGCTCCCAGGCTCTAGAGCACAGGCTTGATAGTTTTGGTGCACCGGCTTAGTTCCTCTTCAGCATGTGGCATCTTCTTGGATCAGGGATCAAACCCATGTCTCCAGCACTGACAGGTGAATTCTTTACCACTGAGCCACCAGGGAAGACTTGTGATTGTTTATTAATGTTTTTATTAATTATGGATGCTCATGTCTCTAGAGATGACGAGGCTTCTGCCCTCCTTAAATTTCCATGGTTTAACTTCTCCTCTGCTTTCATGAGATAATATAGTGTCCTTCCAAAACATTCCTCTATGGCATGTGGCATATGCCAAGCAGAATAACAGCCTCCCAAATACATTCACATTCTCATCTCTGGAACCTAAATGGTAAAAGAGACTTTGCTGATGTGATTTTAACAAAGAGAGATATCTGAATGGGCCCAATGAAGTCATGTGGGTCCTTAAAAGGGAAAGAGGGAGACAAGAGCATCACAGAAGAGAGGCAATGACGGGAGCAGAGTTGGAGAGATTTTTAAGATGTAACACTGCTGGCTTTGAAGATGGGGGAGGGGAAACAAGCAAAAGAATGTAGGCAGCTTCTAGAAAAGACAAGAGAAAGAAGTTTCCCATGCACATTCCAAATACCATACTGTTAGCTCACTGAGGGCTGTTTTGGACTTCAGACACTCACAACTGTAAGAAAATTATATTTTAAGCCACTAAATTAGTGATAATTTGGTACAGTAGCAATAGGAAACAAATACATGGCATAAGCTAACCAAAGCTAAAGTTACATTCCGTTGCTCACAACAAATAAACAGTTTGGCAACAGCTCCTGGAGAAGGGAAAGGCTACCCATTCCAGTATTCTGGCCTGGAGAATTCCATGGACAGTCCATGGGGTTGCAAAGAGTCGGAACTGACTAAGCAACTTTCACTTCACTCAGTACAGTCACTAGGAGAGTCTAAAGAATGGGCAGGTCTCTGCTGGGTGGTTGTTCAAGTCCTTATGGCATCTATTGGGATCACCGGGGGGCATTCTATTTGTAGCCGAATTGGTCTTGGGGGGAGGTGAATTTTAAGTTGACTTTACTCATTTGTCTGGCACATTAACAAGGACAGTTTGAAGGCTAAGCCTTCCTCAATCTCCTTGTGATCTCAGGGATTGTCCACATGATCCTTCCAGCAGTATTGCCAGACTTCATATATGGGAGCTCTGAGTTCCAAGACTGAGGGTTCCAAGAGAACCAGGCAAAGGTTCTAAGACTTCTTTTCAATTTTTTATTTTTAATTGATTGATGATTGGTTTACGATACTGGATTGGTTTCTGTCATCCAACATGAATTAACCATAGGGGTACATATCAGCTCAGTTCAGTTGCTCAGTCATGTCAGACTTTTTGCAACCCCATGGACTGCAGCACGTCAGGCCTCCCTGTCCATCATCAACTCCGGAGTTTACTCAAATGAGTTGGTGATGCCATCCAACCGTCTTATCCTCTGTCATCCCCTTCTCCTCCCACCTTCAATCTTTCCCAGCATCAGGGTCTTTTCAAATGAGTCAGTTCCTTGCAGCAGGTGGCCAAAGTATTGGAGCTTCAGCTTCAGGATCAGGCCTTCCAATGAATATTCAGGACTGATTTCCTTTAGGATGGATTGGTTGGATCTCCTTGCAGTCCAAGGGACTCTCAAGAGTCTTCTCCAATACCACAGTTCAAAAGCATCAGTTCTTCGGTGCTCAGCTTTCTTTACAGTCCAACTCTCACATCCATACATGACTACTGGAAAAACCATAGCTTTGACTAGATGGACATTTGTTGGCAAAGTAATGTCTCTCCTTTTTAATATGCTGTCTAGATTGGTCATAACTTTTCTTTCAAGGAGTAAGCGTCTTTTAATTTCATGGTTGCAGTCACCATCTGCAGTGATTTTGGAGCCCAAAAAAATAGTCTGACACTGTTTCCCCATCTATTTGCCATAAAATGATGGGACTGGATGCCATGATCTTAGTTTTCTGAATGTTTAGCTTTAAGCCAACTTTTTCACTCTCCTCTTTCACTTTCATCAAGAGGCTCTTTAGTTCTTCTTCACTTTCTGTCATAAGGGTGGTATCATCTGCATATCTGAAGTTATTGATATTTCTCCTGGCAATCTTGATTCCAGCTGTGCTTCATCCAGCCCAGAATTTCTCATGATGTACTCTGCATATAAGTTAAATAAGCAGGGTGACAATATACAGCCTTGACGTACTCCTTTCCCTATTCAGAACCAGTCTGTTGTTCCATGTCCAGTTCTAACTGTTGCTTCCTGACCTGCATACAGATTTCTCAAGAGGCAGGTCTGGTATTCCCATCTCTTGAAGAATTTTCCACAGTTTGTTGTGATCCACACAGTCAAAGGCTTTGGCATAGTCAATAAAGCAGAAGTAGATGTTTTTTTGGAGCTCTTTTGCTTTTTTGATGATCCAACGGATGTTGACAATTTGATCTCTGGTTCCTCTGCCTTTTCTAAGTCCAGCTTGAACATCTGAAAGTTCACAGTTCATGTATTGTTGAAGCCTGGCTTGGAGAATTTTGAGCATTACTTTACAAGCGTGTGAGATGAGTGCAATTGTGCAGTAGTTTGAGCATTCTTTGCCATTGCCTGTCTTTGGGATTGGAATGAAAACTGACCTTTTCCAGTCCTGTGCCCACTGCTGTACATATATTCCGTCCCTTTTGAATCTCCCTCCTACCTCCCACCCATTCCCACCTCTCTAGGTTATTACAGTGCCCCCATTTGAGTTCCCCAAGTCCTTCAGCAAATTCCCATTGGTTATCTATTTACATATGTTAGTGCATATGCATAAATGCTACTGTCTCCATTTATTTCACCCTCTCCCTTTTCTCCCCCACCCTTGTCCATAATTCTGTTCTCTATGTCGGCATCTCCACTGCTGCTTTGTGAGCAGATTCATCAGTATCATCCTTCCAGATTCTATATATATGCACTAATATACAATATTTGTTTTTCTTTTTCTGATTTACTTTACTCTGTATCATAGGCTCTAGGTTTATCCACCTCATTAGAACTGACTCAACGTGCTCGCTTTTTACAGCTGAGTAGTATTTCATTGTATATATGTACCACAGCTTCTTTATCCATTCATGTCGATGGACATCTAGGTTGCTTCCATATCCTAGCTATTGTAACTAGCGCTGCAGTGAACACTGGGGTACATGTATCTTTTTCAGCCTTGATTTCTTCAGGGTATATGCCTAGAAGTGGTATTGCTGGGTCATATGGTGATTTTATTCCTAGTTTTTAAAGGAATCTCCATACAATCCTCTATAGTGGCTTAATTAATTTACATTCCCACCAGCAGTGCGGGAGGGTTCCCTTTTCTCCACCTGCTCTCCAGCACTTGTTGTTTTTGGATTTTTTGATTATGGCCATTCTGTCTGGGGTGAAGTGATACCTCATTGTAGTTTTGATTTGTGTTTCTCTAATAATGAGTGATGTTGAGCATCTCTTCGTTTGTTTATTAACCATCTTATGAGCTAGTTTTTATTGCTTAAGAAGCAGCACATAAAGTTAGCTATACACACACACACACACACACACACACACACACACACACACACAAAGCACATGGCTAAGAATTGGGGAGTAGTAGTGCCCCTAGAGCAAGATTTGAGGCACTGTTACTGATGGAGGGGGAAAGGATACTAGAACCAAAACCACAGGACTCTTCTAATGAAGACACAGAAGGCAGCCAGTTGAGAGATAAGAGAAAAGCAACCCCCATAGCCAACCTATTTTAAAATCCCTATTTTAAAGAATGAGTCTATAGCTTAAAAGACATCAAATATGTAAAATAAGTGTTAAATGAATGGGGACTATGGGTTTCATTATTTGTTTCTTGTTTAAATTATTTTTTAATGTACTGATAAAATAACAATATTAAGAGAAATGAAAACATTCAGAATCTCACCACACTGGCACACAGTTTTGAGTTTTTTCTCTCCTTCCAGTCCATATAACCTTGGTCTCCATATTTTTGAAGGTTAACTAATTTGTTATTTTATCTTTAGAATACCCACACAACCAGGATTCATTAAAGTATGGTGTCTTTATTTACCAATTCATGAAAGTTTATAGGAAATATATTTAACTTCATTGAGATTATTTTTTCTTTATGCATAAACTGCAATTGTCTTAAGTTAAAGAAAAACTCATCTATAATTCTGACACTATAGTACAGTGAATTAAATGTTTATATATTACCTGTTAATCTTGGTTCATATACATTCATGCTCTTTTCCCCTAAAGTTGGAATCTATTTCTATTTTTCCAACTATTTACTTAAAATTTTTTTAATTTACAGAAAAGATTCAGCAATAATATCTTTATATCCCCTATACATAGATCCACCAATTGTGACTATTTTGCCACATTTGCTTTTGCTCTTTCTCTCTGTGTCTTATTCACACTCCTCCATACAACAGACACATACACGATTTCCTTTTGCTGAACCATCTGAAAGTTCTAGACATCATAATACCTGATGCCTGAATACTCAATCATGTGTCTTCTACATAACCAAAATACGACTGTCATACACAAAAAATTTGACACTTATATAACAGTATCTAATATACAGTACATAAGCATATACTTCCAGAATATCTTCTAATGTTGCTCTTTAAATTTTGGGACTTAATCAAGGTTCACTCATTACATCTTTGTCACATCTCTTAGCTTTCTTTTGGTCTAGAAAAATGCCCTGTCATAGTTTTAACTCTTTCAGAGACTGACTTTTATTTGAAGAGTCCTGACCAATTGTTTCATTGTATATCTCACATTCTAGATTTGCCACATTGTATTCTCATGATTAAATTCAGGTCAAACATTTTGCTCAAGAGCACTATGTATGTGATGATGTACATGTGCTTGTCACTGCATCCCAAGAGGAAGCACATGATGTCAGGTTGTTCAGTTACTGGTCATGCTAATCTTCACCCCTGGGTTAAAGTACTGTCTGTTGTGAAAGTAACTTTTCCCTTTGTAGTTAATAATTAATCTATGGAGGTGACACTCAGAGGCTGTGTGACTATCTCATTTCCCAACAACATTTTACCCAGAGGATTGGGATCCCTTAACAATGCTTCCTAATTACTACACTGGTGGCTACAAATGGCAATGTTAATTCAATCACTATTCCTGTTTACAGATTTAGCTGACACACTTCTGTATAAATGAGCTCTATTCCTCCCCTTTGAAACATCAATATAAACTCTGTTTTCCATGCCTGTGTGGTCTTCTCTCACACTGACACTAGACTTGGTCATGTGACTTGCTTTGGTCATGGGGACCCTAGCAAGCATGACCAAATAGAAGCTTGATTAGCTCTTGCATTAGAACTTGTCTCCTGGGAACATTCTTTTGTAAAACCAAGCCATCGAGCTACAAAGTCCAGGTTATCCTGTTGGAGATAGAGACCACATAGAAAGGCCTAGGAGAGTAAGACACCACGTGAAGAATGAGGCCAAAGCGTAAGGCAGCCAGAGGAATGGTTCCCACTGACAGCTCGTGGAGCAAAAGAACCACCCTCAAATCATGAGAAGTTATAAACTGTCATTGTTTTAAGCCACTAAGTTTGGGGCATTACATTTTATTAGATAACTAAAATAAAACACACACTCAGAGAAGTCTTAATGGTAGTGTTGCATAAAAAACTACCCCCAAACTTAAAAGCTTCAACCAAGAATTTATTAGTTCTCATGATTAAGTAGGTCAAAATTCAGAAAAGGAACAGCAGGGAAGACTTGATACTGCTCTACAATGTCTGAGACCTCCGTAAGGCTGATGTGAATGTGGGAGGCTGGAACAACTGGGAGCTGTCTGGTACTTCCCCCATATATATATATGGCTTATCCGCATGACTAGCTTAGGCTTCCGAGTAATATGGCAACCCCATAGTAACTATTTCTCACATGGCATTTCAGGGCTCCTAAGAACCAGTGTTCCCAGAGACAGGAAGAGGAAGCTCTTTCTTAAGATCCAAGTCTGCACACTGGCATAGTTACTTCTTCCACTGAATTCTATTGGTCAAAACAGCATCCAAACCTGCCTACAGTCAATCAGGAACACAGAATCTACCTCTTGATAGGAAGAAGTCAAAAAATCTACAGTATCTTTAATCTGCCAAACATCTCTTCTTTTTCATTCTATTCTCTCCTTCTCCTATAGGAAACTGTTTTAATTGTGTGTGTGTGTGTGTACATGCATGCACATTTTCAAAAATAGGTGAAAAAACCCATAAGTTTTATTTCTCCTTTCTTTTAATACAATAGGTAGCAATATTTAAATGTTCTTTTGTACATTGCTTTCTTCCTAGATGGCTTTATTGAGGTATTAATACTATATAATAAATTTCACATACATATCTAAAGTGCATAATTTCATAAATTTTGACCTGTGTATATACCTATGAACCACCAATACAATCAAGATAGTGAACAAGTCCATCACCTCTCTCTCATTTTCTTTGGTCACACCAGGAGGCTTGCAGGATGTTAGTTCACCCACCAGTAAAAGCATAGAGTGTCCTAATCACTGGACTACCAAGGAATTCCCAACCCCTGTCTCATTATAATCCTTCCCTCCTGACACTCTCTCCCACCTTGTCTCCAGACAGCCATTGATCTGCTTTCAGTCATTACAGATTAGCTTGCATTTTAAAGAATTATATATAAATAGAATAATACAATATATCTTTCTTTTATGTTCTTCTAAAATTTGACTTCTTTCACAAGGCATAATTATTTTGAATTCTTCCATATTGTTGCATGTATCAGCAGTCTTTTTTAAACTGATGAGTACTATCTAATTATACAGCTATATCACAACTTTTTTATCCATTCATCTGGTGATAGATATTTAGGTTGTTTCTAGTTCAAGGCTTGTCGTATTCTGCTCAAACTGCTGTAATAAAATACCATAGACTGGGTGACTCAAACAATAGACATTTGTTTCTCATAGTTCTGTGGACTCTGAAGTCCAAGATCAAGGTGCCAGCTGATTCAGCTCCTGATAAGGGCCCTCCTCATGGCTCACAGACAACTACCTTCTTGCTATATCTTTACATGGTAGAGACTACTCCCCACCATGCAGTGAATACTGTTATTATCAGCATTTTACAGAGAATGAAACTGAGTCACAGGTAAATGAACTTGCCTAAGTTCCCACAGCAATAAAGAACAGAGTCAGAATTGAGGTCAAGGTCATCTAAATCCAGGCTGCACCTTAACCATGGCTCTATATCTGCTTATTGAGCACCTTCTGTGCACCTGGTACGATTCTTGGTACTATCCTAGGATACCAGCTAACAAGCAAAACCCCTGACCTCATGGGGCCTTCAATGGGGAGGCAGACATTAATCACATTAATAAATCAATCTACAATATGCCTGCTGGAGATATAAGATATGGAGAAAAATAAAATGGGGTAAAGAGGATAAAGAACACTGGGGTGTGCAGGCAGTAGGGGTTGCTGTTTTGCCATTTAGATTTGTCAGGAAAAAGTATACTGATTAGGCCACATTTGAGCAAGAACACAAAGGAAGTGAGGATGAAACCATAGAAAACATTTAAGGGAAAATAAATATAAAGTCCCTGAAGTAGAAAAATGCCCATCATGTTAAAAAACAACAAGAAGGTAAGTAGGATGGAGAGGAAAAGTGGAAGGGAGAAAGAGAGAAGTTAGGGATACCAGGTCATGCAGGGCCTTAAAGGCCAAGGGACTTCTGAGTGAGGTGGGAACCCATGAAGGGTTCCGAATAGAAGAGAGATGTGATTCAGTCATGAAATGTGACTGACTCACATTGTGTAAGAATTATTCTAGCTGTACTATGGAGAAAAGTATGGAGATTCCTTAAAAAACTAGAAATAAAACTACCATATGATCCAGCAATCCCAGTACTGGGCATATACCGTAAGGAAACCATAACTGAGCAAGATACATGTACCCCAAAGTTCACAGCAGCATTATTTACAATAGCTAGTACACGGAAGCAACCTAGATGTCTACCAACGGATGAGCAGATAAAGAAGTTAGGGTACATATATACAATGGAATACAATTCAGCCATAAAAGAACAAATTTGAGTCAGTTGTAGTGAGGTAGATGAACCTAGACCTGTAGGGTAAAGTAAATCAGAAGGAGAAAAACAAGAATCATATATTAATGCTTATATATGGAATCTTGAAAAATGGTATCGATGAACCTATTTGTAGGGAAGGAATGGAGAGACAGATGTCAAGAATGGACTTGTGGACACAGTTGGGGAAGAAGAAAGTGGGACAAATGAAGAAAGTGTGTGCTGAGTCACTTCAGTCATGTCTGACTCTCTGTGACCCTATGGACCATGGCCTGCCAGGCTCCTCTGTCCATGGTATTCTCCAGGCAAGAATACTGGAGTGGGTTGCCATTTCCTTCTCCAGTGATAAAGTATGAAGTGAGTGAAGTGAGTGAAGTGAAGTCGCTCAGTTGTGTCCAACTCTTTGTGACCCCATGAACTGTAGCCTACCAGGCTCCTCCATCCATGGGATTCTCTAGGCAAGAGTACTGGAGTGGGTTGCCATCGCCTTCTCCTATGGAGAAAGCAGCATCAATGTATATAAACTACCATGTGCAAAATGGATAGCTGGTGAGAAATTGCTGTATAGCACAGGGAGCCCAGCATGGTGGTCTGTGATGACCCAGAAGAGTGGGATACGGGGAGGGAGGTGACATACATGTAATTATGGCTGAATCGCATTGCTGCATGGCAGAAACCAACACAACATTGCAAAGCAATTTGCCTCCAATTAAAGAATAAATAATAACAACAAAGATAAAAAGAATTATTCTGGCTGTGGTATGGAAAGTAGATGGTAGAAGGCAACAGCAGAAGCAGACAGATCAGACAGGAGGCAGTTGGCAAGGGTGCAGGTAAAAGGTGATGGTGGCTCTGGCCAAAGCAGGGGGTGAGAAATGAACACTATCTTTGGGGCACATAGCAGCCTCATTGCTTGTTTCCTGGGGGCTCTTGCTTCTCAGAAACTCATCACTGACCTTTGGGCACATCACAGACTACTGGAAGCCTATCTAAGAGTTTACTGAGTATCCAGGGTCTTCTGGGTTAAGGAAAGTGTCTTTAATCAGAACAGCAGCTCTGTGTTGTCTGACATCATGTAATGCATTTAGCTTAATATAGATGAATAATGAAAAACTTTAATGAACTACGGCAGAGCCTGCAGCCTCTGATAAATCTGAGCATTACTGCTCTTCCGACAGTAGAATTATGCTCAGGGTTCAGATAAAATTGCATTAACTGTTGCTTCTCTGTACTCAATAAAAAGCAGAAGCATGAGTCACATCCCCAATTCTAAAAGTAATACTTTTGAATACTGTGATAAAGTCTGCAGAAATGCATCCAACTGGATGTCAAGGACCGATCCTTTGTGGAGTTACCTTGGTCAAGGGCTGGTCCTTGGCTTTGAGGGGTCAGAGATCTAATTTGGTTGTTGATCCAAAGCTGCTCAAAGGCTGAAGGCAGATTCTGGCCTGCCTGAAGGTATATGTGGCCCAAAGCAGAGGTCATGCTGGCGTCTCCATGTGGGATCCAGAGTCTGAGGAAGATGTTGTGAGGTGTCAAGTGGTTTAACTGAGATGCCACTCTCGGCACTGGGGCACTCAGGAGGAAGCTGGGTCATCAGAGATCAGGACAACATAATCATTAACTCTAGGGAACAACTGCCTGGGTTCAAATCCCGATTCTGCCACTTAAATTGCTTAATCTTCCTGAATCTACACTCAGTGAGTTAAAATGTATGAGGTACATAAAATAGCACCTGGCATGTTGTGTTTTTACATGATAATATCACAGTTAATAGTAGAACAAAGATAAGGTAAATCAGAACAGCTACCAAGGGATCAGACTGAAAAAGAACCTATGTTTTACAAGGTGAAGCCCAAAAACTAATTCTCCCTGGTTAAGATCTGCCTGAACAGTGGACCTCCAACAATATCTATCTCCCAATCCCCCAGAACCTAGGAACATGCTACCTTACATGGCAACAAGGGACTGTGCAGATATAATTATGTTAAGGATCCTGAGATGGGTAGATTATCTTGGATTATCCAGGCAAGCCCAAGATCTTCCCATGGACCCTTGTAAAAGGGAGACTGGAAGATCAGAGGAATATACGTGACAACAGAAGCAAAGATCAGAGTGACAGAAGCCATGAACAAAGATACCATAACAGTTAAAGGGAGAAAATAAAATTGTATGAAAAACTGCAAAAAAAGCAGTTGTAAAGAAACTATCAATAAAACAGGATGACATGGTAAAAACTCATTACTCACTGGGTTTCCCTAGTGGCTCAGTGATAAAGAATCCTCCTGCCGATGCAGGAGATACAGGTTCGATCCCTGTTCTAAGAAGATCCCACACGCCGTAAAGCAACTAAGCCTGAGTACCACAACTATCAAGCTTGTGCTCCAGAGCCTGGGAACCACAACTACTGAAGCCCATGCACCCTAGAGACCATGCTCCACAACAAGAGAAGCCACTGCAATGAGAGCCCGGGCACTGCAACCAAGAGTAGCCCCTGTTTGCCACAACTAGGAAAAAGCCCATACATCAATGAAGACCCAGCACAGCCAAATATAAATACATACATAAAATAAATAAAATTCTAAAACAACAATAAAACTCATTATTGATTGCCTTATAGAATGATCACCTTCCATGCAGGGGAAGTAGTCTTGAGAAATACCTTTCCAACTGGGAAGCACTGGCATGGCTCAAAAGAGAGGACCTGGAGTTTTTTCCCCCCTGTAATTCAGAAGATTAACTTGTTTGTTCTTTCTAGGGCAAAAGAGGAGAGAATGTGTTAAAAGACCCTCATGCAGTAGATACAGGATAAAAATGTACTATTATTATTCATTATTTGTCAATGCCCAGTCTTCCATGGTTCTGAGTTCACTGGGTAGGTACAGTTACAAATTCACAGCAAGTGGTCTCACTAGGGCAATGGTCTGTCTGAAATATTTACATTTAGAGGGTGGATGATAGAAAGGTCATCTGAATCCCACACTGAGGTCCACTGCAATGACAAATGGCAGTGTTTGCTCTTCAAAGGAATGTGGCTGTACACCATTACCTGCCTGACTCAGGGTGAGTGCCTGGCATGTGCAAACTGCTTGGCAGAAAAGGCATCCAGCGTTATCCGAGCAAAGCCCACCAGAGACACTGCCCCATGACTGCTGATGACCTTCAAGTCCCTTGTCCCCAAGGATAAGCAAAGAGCTTCCCACATGTGAGCTTGCTGGCTGCTGCCTGAACTCTGAATCTTCCCCTGACTGCTTACTTTTCCATTTTGATTCCTGTCTTCACTGTTAACCTTCAGGACCATTTCCCCACCAGTCGACCTTGGATCTTTCAGTATCAATTCTTGTTCTCCATCCCAACTGTGCTGCTGCCTCACACCAGATCACATAAGCCCCATTCCAATTGTACTTCAACCCTCCAAGGCAGCTTTTCCCCCAGCGCTACCCATGTGAACCATCCCCCAGCCCTCAGAGTTTCCCCAGGGCATTTCATGAACTTGAAACTAAGCACTCAGAGTGTCTTTCAGGGATATTGGTTTTGATGCAGTGTAGTAATTGGAGTTAACCAAGTATGTTACAGAAAAACACTGCCTGGCTTTGAAAAGTAGATCTTTCACTTACTAGCTACGCAAACTTGGACAAATTACACCCCTACGTCTCAACTTTTTCATCTATAAAATGCGGCTAATGATTCAATGAGGCAATGCCTGTTAAGGGTTAGCTCAGGGCCTGATAAACAGCAAATAACCATTAGCTACCACTGGTGTCACTCTTGTTCCTTTGTCACAGATTAACTCAGTGGCATCATAGTAACCTTAAAATACTGAAGATTGCTTAACTTTCCACCAATGCATAATACAACATAAAAGCACGTACTTTTTAAATCTTAGTTTTAAGAATGGGCCCTCCTTCTCTGAAATCAAAATAGGAAAATGTGTGGCTATTTGGTTCATGTAAAAGATGACATGATGACTCTCTGGAGGATTTTTACCCAGCAGATATGACAGTATATCTGTGGCAGAAACCGTCTGATCCAAGGCTTAAACACAGAGCATCCTGAGAAAATAGTGTAGAAAGATGATAAGTCCGTGGCTGGATGAAAGAAGTACAGAATAAGGCTGACAAGACAGGAAGGTGATGGTGATGGAGGGCCTTGAATGCCAGGTTGAACAGTAAATGAATTGCAAGGCCATAGGATTTAGAGACCAATAGCCTGGGTGTGAATATTTGGCCTCATACTAAGTAAACAGTGACATTCAAATTTTTCAAATATGACACACAGTAAGAAAAATGGTTTATGTTTTGTTCCAGCACAAACACACACACTCACTCACTCACACACGTGCTCATATACATATACTCTTGAATCAAAGGTTAATGAAACAAGTCTGTTTTCTATGTCTATGTCTCTATTTCTGCCCTACTAATAGGTTCATCAGTACCATTTTCCTGGATGCCATTTATGTGTTAACATACAATATTTGTTTTTTTCTTTCTGACTTACTCCATTCTGTACAACAGGCTCTAGGTTCATCCACCTCACTAGAACTGACTCAAATGTATTCCTTTTCACAGCTGAGTAATATTCCATATTGTATATAGGTAACCATAACCTATTTATCTATCCATCTGTTGATGGACATCTAGGTTGCTTCCATGTCCAAGCTTAAATAGTGCTACAATGAACACTGGGGTACATGCATCTTTTTCAATTACGGTTTTGTTAGGATATATGCACAATAGTGGGATTGCTAAGTCACATGGTAGAGACATAGACATAGAAAACAGAATTGTGGACACAGTTTGGCGAAGGAGAGGGTAGGACAAATTAAGAGAGCAGCACTGAAACATATTTATTACCATATGTAAAATAGGTAGCTAGTAAGAAGTTGCTGTATAACACAGGGAACTTAACTCAGTCCTCTGTAACAACCTAGAGGGGTGGGATGGGAAGCAGGATTAAGAGGGAGAGGATACGTGTATACACGTGACTGACTCACGTTGTCGTATGACAGAAACCTACACAGCATTGTGAGGCAATTATCCTTCAGTTACAAATAAATTTTTAAAATGTTAAATCACATTAACATCACAAAAATGTTAAATCACATTAACATCACAAAAATGTTAATGAAACAGCTCCTACCCTTAATATGCATGATGTAGTCTGATGTTTTCTCTTCTATTTTATTTCATTTCTTAAAGCTGCTAGCCATGGCCATTAAATTGATCTCATGACCCATTAATGAGCTGCATCCTACAGCTGAACTAGAGAAAAATTACTTAATATCTCTGAACTTTAGATACTTACTATGAAGAGATGATGCCAATATTATAGAGTTGGGGATTAAAAAAGACATAGTATATAAAGCACCTAATATGGTGATTGATACATAGCACATACTCAATAAGTAGCAGTTGAAAATATTTTTGCAACTAATTGATGGAGGTGAAGAGAAATATTTTGAGGAGTTAAAGATTTCTGGAAATTTTAAGCCTAGTGATCAGGAAAAATTGTGCAGTGACATCAATAGGGTAAGAAGATGGTATAAGGCTGACGGGGAGATACCTAAGGTTTTGTTGCATGGCTTCATTTTTGCTTTCATTTCTGACTATAAAAATCACACCTGATCAATATACAGCTTGGTGTTTTTTTTTTTGTTTGTTTATAATACTTTAACTCAAAAGTCTAAAATATTTATGTACTTTAAATGTTCACTAAAATTCCTTTCAATGCTTTTAGACTTAGAAAGCATTTTCCCACAATTGGACAAGCAAAATATTCACCTCCACTTTATTTTACTTCCCTATGTTAATGATTTCACTTTAACGTTCAGTTATTAATTCCTTGAAATGTACTTGATATATATATGAGGTGAGGCTCTTGATAGTTTTAGCCAGTCAATTTTCCTAAGGCATTGTTTAACAAACCATCCCTTTCATACTGACTTATTGCATTTATCCTAATGTTTATTATACCTATGTATATTATATATACGCATGTATGTCTTTTGGGGTTATTTTCAAATCCATCTTTGCTATCATTTTGTTCAGTTTATACTTGTGCTCATACTATTCACTTTTCCTTTTAGTGGTATTGAGAAATTTTTCTAGCTCAGGAAGTACAGAAAGTAATAAACACTATGTAACCACATTTCAGAATCAACAAATATTATATTTGCTTCATATATTTTTAAACGAAAAAATTTTATTTTTTAGAGCAATTTTAGGTTCACAGCAAAACTGAACAGGAAGTACAGAGGGTTCCCCCAAACACCCTGTCCTCACACATGCACAGTGCCTTCTCTGTTATCAACATGCTGCCTCAGAGGAGTACATTTGTTAATTGATGACTCATGTTGATACATCATCATTGCTCAAAGTCCGCAGTTTACATTAGGGTTCACCTTTGGTACTGTACATTCTATGTGTCTTCATAAACATACCAGGCCATGTATTCACCACTGTAGTATCATGTGGAATAGTTCAGCTGCCCTAAAAGTCCTCTGTGCCCCAACTATTCATCCCTTCCTCCCACCTAACCTCTGGCAAACACTGATCTTGTTACTGCCTTCACAACTTGCCTTTTGCAGAATGCCATATATTAATAGCTGGAATCACACAGCAGGTAGTCTTTTCAGATTGACTTCTTTCACTTAGTAATGTGCATTTAAGGTTCCTCCAAATCTTTTCAGGGCTTGAGAGTTCATTTCTTTTTAGCACTAAAACACATCTCTTTGTCTGACTATACCACAGGTTATTTATTCATTCACTTATTGAAAATGTCTTGGCTATTATCAAGTTTTCTTAACTATGAATAAAGATTCTATAAACATCGATGTGCAGCTTTTTTATGTGGACATAAGTTCTCATTCTATTTTGGTATACACCAAGGAGTCCAGTGAGCTTCCCTGTTGGCTCAGTGGTAAAAAATCCACCTGCCAACGCAGGAGATGCAGGTTCCATGCCAGGGTTGGGATGATCCCCTGGAGAAGGAAATGGCAATCCACTCCAGTATTCTTGCCTGGGAAATTCTATGGACAGAGGAGCCTGGCGGGCCATATATAATCCATGGGGTTGCAAAAGAGTTGGACATGACTGAGCAACTAAGCAACAACAGGAAGTACAGTTGTTAGATTATATAAGAGTATGTTTAGTTTTATAAGTGCACCCCAATGTTCATCACAGCACTGTTTAAGCCAGGACATGGAAGCAACCTAGATGCCCATCAGCAGAAGAATGGATAAGAAAGCTGTGGTACATATACACCATGGAATATTACTCAGCCATTAAAAAGAATTCATTTGAATCAGTTCTAATGAGATGGATGAAACTGGAGCCCATTATACAGAGTGAAGTAAGCCAGAAAGATAAAGACCATTACAGCATACTAACACATATATATGGAATTTAGAAAGATGGTAATGATAAACCTATATGCAAAACAGAAAAAGAGACACAGATGTACAGAACAGACTTTTGGTCTCTGTGGGAGAAGGCGAGGGTGGGATGTTTCGAGAGAACAGCATCGAAACATGTATATTATCTACGGTGAAACAGATCACCAGCCCAGGTTGGATGCATGAGACAAGTGCTCGGGCCTGGTGCACTGGGAAGACCCAGAGGGATCAGGTAGAGAGGGAGGTGGGAGGGGGGATTGGGATGGGGAATACATGTAAATCCATGGCTGATTCGGTCAATGTATGACAAAAACCACTACAATATTGTAAAGTAATTAGCGTCCAACTAATAAAAATATATGAAAAAAAAAAGAAAAAGAAAATAAAAAAAAAGAACTGCCAAACTATCTTCCAAAGTGGCTATACTATTTTGCATTTCTAGTAGCAGTGTTTGAGAGTTTCTGTTGCTCCACATACTCACCAACATTTGATATTGTCAATGTTTTCGGTTTTGGCCACTCTAATAAGTGTGTAGTGGTGTTTCATTGTTTTAATTTGTAATTCCCTAACAATATATGATGTTGAACATCTTTTCATACAGTTACTTGCCAACTGTATTTCTTCTTTGGCAAGGTATCTGTTCAGGCCTTTTGCCCATTTTTCAATTGGGTTGTTCATTTCTTATTGCTGCGTTTTCTTTTATTTTTATAAAATACCTTTATCTATTTATCTGGCTGCACCAGGTCTTTGTTGCAGTCTGCTGGATCTTTGGTTGCAGCACTGAACTCTTACTTGTGGCATGTGGGATCTAGTTCCCTGACCAGGGATTGAACCCAGATCCCCTGTGTTGGGAGCATGGAGTCTTAGCCACTGGACCACCAGTTCAGTTCAGTTTAGTTTAGTCGCTCAGTCATGTCTGACTCTTTGCCACCCCATGGACTGCAGCATGCCAGGCCTCCCTGTTCATCACCAACTCTTGGAACTTGCTCAAACTCATGCATCGAGTTGGTGATGCCATCCAACCATCTCATCCTCTGTCATCCCATTCTCCTGCCTTCAGTCTTTCCCAGCATCAGGGTCTTTTCCAATGAGTCAGCTCTCTGCATCAGGTGGCCAAAGTATTGGAGCTTCAGCTTCAGTCCTTCCAATGAATATTCAGGACTGATTTCCTTTAAGGGACCACCAGGGAAGTCCCTTAGTGAGTTTTAAAAACTCTTTGTATATTTTGGATAATATTCCTTTAGCAAATGTGTCTTTTGCAAATATTTTCTGCCAATTTGTGGCTGTCTTCTCATCATTTTGACAGTGTGTTCTGCAGAGAAGTTTTTAATTTTAATAAAGTCCAGTTTCAGATATTTTTAGAAATCAGAAACATTACAGATATAATTGAAATGATTTTTATACCCTTCTCTTTTAGCTCCTTATCTGTCTAGAGGCAAATCCCTATCATGAAGTTAATGTGCACACATCTTATCCATGTTTTCAATACTTGCATTTCACACATGCCTGTAAACCAGATACTATCTTATTTTGTTTGTTTTTCAAATTTACAGCAATGCTATCATACTGTAAAAGTCATTCTGCAATTTTTCTTTTTCACTCAAAATTATATTTTTGAGATATATCCATGTTTATTTATTTATTTATTTTTTTAAAAAAAATTTTTCTTTTTTTTTTATTTTTCAGTGGGTTTTGTCATACATTGATGTGAATCAGCCGTAGAGTTACATGAATTCCCCATCCCGGTCTCCCATCCCACCTCCCTCTCCACCCGATTCCTCTGGATCTTCCCAGCCCAACAGGCCCGAGCACTTGACTCATGCATCCCACCTGGGCTGGTGGTCTGTTTCACCACAGATAATACACATGCTGTTCTCTCGAAACATCCCACCCTCCCCTTCTCCCACAGAGTTCAAAAGTCTGTTCTGTACTTCTGCGTCTCTTCTTCTGCCCTGCATATAGGGCCATCGTTACCATCTTTCTAAATTCCGTATATATGTGTTAGTATACTGTAATGTTCTTTATCCCTCTGGCTCACCTCACTCTGTATAATGGGCTCCAGTTTCATCCATCTCATTAGAACTGATTCAAATGAATTCTTTTTAAAGGCTGAGTAATATTCCATGGTGTATATGTACCACAGCTTCCATATCCATTCATCTGCTGATGGGCATCTAGGTTGCTTCCATGTCCTGGCTATTATAAACAGTGCTGCGATGAACATTGGGGTGCACGTGTCTCTTTCAGATCTGGATTCCTCAGTGTGTATGCCCAGAAGTGGTATTGCTGGGTCATATGGTAGTTCTATTTCCAGTTTTTTAAGAAATCTCCGCACTGTTTTCCATAGTGGCTGTACTAGTTTGCATTCCCACCAACAGTGTAAGAGGGTTCCCTTTTCTCCACACCCTCTCCAGCATTTATTGCTTGTAGACTTTTGGATAGCAGCCATCCTGACTGGCGTGTAATGGTACCTCATTGTGGTTTTGATTTGCATTTCTCTGATAATGAGCGATGTGTAGCATCTTTTCATGTGTTTGTTAGCCATCTGTATGTCTTCTTTGGAGAAATGTCTGTTTAGTTCTTTGGCCCATTTTTTGATTGGGTCATTTATTTTTCTGGAATTGAGCTTCAGGAGTTGCTTGTATATTTTTGAGATTAATCCTTTGTCTGTTGCTTCATTTGCTATTATTTTCTCCCAATCTGAGGGCTGTCTTTTCAAGTTACTTATAGTTTCCTTTGTTGTGCAAAAGCTTTTAAGTTTCATTAGGTCCCATTTGTTTATTTTTGCTTTTATTTCCAATATTCTGGGAGGTGGGTCATAGAAGATCTTGCTGTGATTTATGTCAGAGAGTGTTTTGCCTATGTTCTCCTCTAGGAGTTTTATAGTTTCTGGTCTTACATTTAGATCTTTAATCCATTTTGAGTTTATTTTTGTGTATGGTGTTAGAAAGTGTTCTAGTTTCATTCTTTTACAAGTGGTTGACCAGTTTTCCCAGCACCACTTGTTAAAGAGATTGTCTTTTTTCCATTGTATATCCTTGCCTCCTTTGTCAAAGATAAGCTGTCCATAGGTTCGTGGATTTATCTCTGGGCTTTCTATTCTGTTCCATTGATCTATATTTCTGTCTTTGTGCCAGTACCATACTGTCTTGATGACTGTGGCTTTGTAGTAGAGTCTGAAGTCAGGCAGGTTGATTCCTCCAGTTCCATTCTTCTTCCTCAAGATTACTTTGGCTATTCGAGGTTTTTTGTATTTCCATACAAATTGTGAAATTATTTGTTCTAGTTCTGTGAAAAATACCTTTGGTAGCTTGATAGGGATTGCATTGAATCTATAGATTGCTTTGGGTAGAATAGCCATTTTGACAATATTGATTCTTCCAATCCATGAACACGGTATGTTTCTCCATCTGTTTGTGTCCTCTTTGATTTCTTTCATCAATGTTTTATAGTTTTCTGTGTATAGGTCTTTTGTTTCTTTAGGTAGATATACTCCTAAGTATTTT
The DNA here is from genome assembly GCF_963930625.1 of Muntiacus reevesi. Classification (NCBI taxonomy): domain Eukaryota; kingdom Metazoa; phylum Chordata; class Mammalia; order Artiodactyla; family Cervidae; genus Muntiacus; species Muntiacus reevesi. The sequence goes on from NC_089250.1 coordinate 137,869,227, forward strand.
ATTCTTTTTGTTGCAATGGTGAATGGTATTGTTTCCTTAATTTCTCTTTCTGTTTTTTCATTGTTATTATATAGGAATGCAAGGGATTTCTGTGTGTTAATTTTATATCCTGCAACTTTACTATATTCATTGATTAGCTCTAGTAATTTTCTGGAAGAGTCTTTAGGGTTTTCCATGTAGAGGATCATGTCATCTGCAAACAGCGAGAGTTTCACTTCTTCTTTTCCTATCTGGATTCCTTTTATGTCTTTTTCTGCTCTGATTGCTGTGGCCAAAACTTCCAACACTATGTTGAATAGTAGTGGTGAGAGTGGGCATCCTTGTCTTGTTCCTGATTTCAGAGGAAATGCTTTCAATTTTTCACCATGGAGGGTGATGCTTGCTGTGGGTTTGTCATATATAGCTTTTATTATGTTGAGGTATGTTCCTTCTATTCCTGCTTTCTGGAGAGTTTTAATCATAAATGAGTGTTGATTTTTGTCAAAGGCTTTCTCTGCATCTATTGAGATAATCATATGATTTTTATCTTCCAATTTGTTAATGTGGTGTATTACGTTGATCGATTTGCGGATATTAAAGAATCCTTGCATTCCTGGGATAAAGCCCACTTGGTCATGGTGTATGATTTTTTTAATATGTTGTTGGATTCTGTTTGCCAGAATTTTGTTAAGGATTTTTGCATCTATGTTCATCAGTGATATTGGCCTGTAGTTTTCTTTTTTTGTGGCATCTTTGTCTGGTTTTGGAATTAGGGTGATGGTGGCCTCATAGAATGAGTTTGGAAGTTTACCTTCATCTGCAATTTTCTGCAAGAGTTTGAGTAAGATAGGTGTTAGCTCTTCTCTAAATTTTTGGTAGAATTCAGCTGTGAAGCCATCTGGTCCTGGGCTTTTGTTTGCTGGAAGATTTTTGATTACAGTTTCGATTTCCTTGCTTGTGATGGTTCTGTTAAGATCTTCTATTTCTTCCTGGTTCAGTTTTGGAAAGTTATACTTTTCTAAGAATTTGTCCATTTCATCCAAGTTGTCCATTTTATTGGCATAGAGCTGCTGGTAGTAGTCTCTTATGATCCTTTGGATTTCAGTGTTGTCTGTTGTGATCTCACCCTTTTCATTTCTTATTTTGTTAATTTGGTTCTTCTCTCTTTGTTTCTTAATGAGTCTTGCTAATGGTTTGTCAATTTTGTTTATTTTTTCAAAAAACCAGCTTTTAGCTTTGTTGCTTTTTGCTATGGTCTCTTTAGTTTCTTTTGCATTTATTTCTGCCCTAATTTTTAAGATTTCTTTCCTTCTGCTAACCCTGGGGTTCTTCATTTCTTCCTTCTCTAATTGCTTTAGGTGTAGAGTTAGATTAGATCTCAATTACAGGAAAAAAATTGTTAAAAATTCAAACATATGGAGGCTAAATAACACGCTTCTGAATAACCAACAAATCATAGAAGAAATCAAAAAAGAAATCAAAATATGTATAGAAACGAATGAAAGTGAAAGCACAACAACCCAAAACCTATGGGACACTGTAAAAGCAGTGCTAAGGGGAAGGTTCATAGCATTACAGGCTTACATCAAGAAACAAGAAAAAAGCCAAATAAATAACCTAACTCTACACATATCCATGTTTAAACTCACAAGTCTAGTTTATTCCCATAAGCTATTGTACAGCATTTGGTCATGAGTAGACAAAAGCAACGTGTTAGTGTATTCACCAACAAACATTCATATATTCAGGCTTGTTTCAATTAATTTTGGTAATTAACAACAAGCTGCAAAGAAATTATAGTATGTCTCTTTATGTATATATGCAGAACATTCTCTGTATAGACACAGATGTGGAACTGGAGTAGATGTTGTCTAATGACTCTTAAAAGAGGTGGTACTCATTTATATTCTCAGCAACAGTATAATTCTAACATTTATTCTTGCCAGACTTTAAAACTTTTTCGGTCAAGTAGCTGAGATAGCTATTTTATGTAAAAAGAATCTCATTTTAAAATGTTTTTATTTTTTCCAGATTATAAATAAGGTTTATATTTTCTATAAATTACCTGTTCATATCATTTGCCCATTTTCTATTTTTCCTTCTGATTTCAAGACAGTCTTTAAAAGACACTAATGATTTATTGGTTATTATGTTGCAACTTTTTTCTTTCAATCTTCAGATTTTGTTTTACATTTGTTAAAGATGCCTGTGATTATATGTTTGGGCATCCCTTGTAGCTCAGTGCTAAAGAATCCTCCTGTAAGGCAGGAGACACAGGAGATTTGGGTTCGATCCCTGGGTCGGGAAGATCCCCTGGAGAAGGAAATGGCAACCCACTCCAGTATTCTTGCCTGGAGAATCCCATGGACAGAGGAGCTTGGATGGCTACCATTCATACGATCACAGAGTTGAACATGACTGAAGCGACTTAGCACATAGTTATACAGGTTATATGATTAAAGCCAGATTTACTGATTTTCTCTTACTCCTTAGCTTTTTAAAGAACCTCATCAAAGAATTCCTTTTCTACTCTGAGACCACAGATAACTTATCCTATAATTTTGTCTAAAAGTTTCTATATTTGGTAGAGTACATCCCTTTCCTTTACTGTTTCAGAGTCATCTTGGCTATTGCATAGTCCTTTAGATACCCAGGAAAATGATCACCTCATCTAAAAGAGGAAGTAAACTAGGATTGGCCTCATGCATGAAGATACATGAAGCAGGCATGCATGCTCTGTCACTAAGTCGTGTTTGACTCTTTTTCGACCCCATGAACTGTAATCCGCCAGGCTCCTCTGCCGTGGGATTTCCCAGGCAAGAATACTGGAGTGGGTTGCTGTTTCCTTCTCCAGGGGCTCTTCCGTACCCAGGGATGCAACTCGAACCTCCTGCATTGGCAGGCAGATTCTTTTCCACTGAGTCACAAGGGGAACCCTCATCTCTGGATTAAACAGAGTTAAAAGGTTATTTATTTGGAATTTCTCATTATTTTTAATATGTCACTGTGAATTGTAAACCTCCAGCATTTTAAAATATATTTGCCCACAGAGACTCTTTACATTGTTTAAGTAGTAGCAGGTGAAAATGCTTTGAAAATACCGTACTAAAACTTTTTTTGTGTAAGGATTCATTGATATGTACTCCATTAAATTATAAGCTTTATGAAGGTAGAGATTATGTCACTCCTTCCCAGTCACTGTTGTTTTCCTAGTACTTTACACAATTCCTACACTAAAAGTCACTCAGTAAACATTTAATCAATTAATTACCTACTTTCATTTTTTTCAATGATTATTGTGTTAGTATTCTCAGTTACAAGTAACAGAAACTAACTTAGGCAAGAAAGCAATTTACCAAAAGGAATTTGAGTAACTTGCAGAATTGTTGAGAGCTGGATAGTCAGCCTCAAAACTAGGCTTCCAAGAATAATGCCCCAAATAATTTCCCAGGCACTGGAAGCTATAAGTTAGCACCACTGCCAGGAACTCAACTTTTCGGGAATTCCATCTGCTACCAGCACTGAAGCCACCTTGGCACCAATTTTCCAGCTTTACAGATGCCCCCAAAAGTTTACTTTGCTTGCTCTCATTGTTGCCAGCAAAATGTATTCTGTATAGAATTTCTGTCTTCAAATTGTTCACTTTTGAATCTAAGTCGCTCACACATATGCCTGACTGATGATGCCAGGTAACTGGTCACTGCCCCAGCTGCAATGGAGGCTGGAGCAAACATGGTTTATAGCTAATAACTTGGGAAAACAAGAATTGTAAGGAAGAAATTTCCAAACCCAGCAATGGTATTCCAAAGGAAACAAAGACTTTTCTACTTTTTTGATTAATCGTGGTAAAATAATTTCTCAGAATATTATCAATTTAAGGTAGATTTTTAAAAATTGGTTAGCTTAAACTTTATCATGGTCTTCACAGGTGGCACTAGTGGAAAAGAATCCACCTGCCAATGCAGGAGATGCAAGAGATGGGGGTTCAATCCCTGGAGTAGGAGATGGCAAACCACTCCAGTATCCTTGCCTGGAGAATTCCACGGACAGAGGAGCCTGGTGGGCTACAGTCCATAGGTTGCAGAGGCAGATACAACTGCGCGCAGCATAGCAACAGCAACAAACTTTATCATGGTATTCTTTTATAATTGAAAGTGTCACACATCTATTATAGTGTTCTGTTTCCCTTTTATAATTTTGTTAGTGTTTTTATTCTTGATTATGTTTTACAGAAGTGTTACTTTGTTTTAATGCTCCCCTCAAAGGCATTTTATATTTTCCAAAGAACCAGCTCTTAGATTTAACTTCTAGTTGGTTAGGTTTTCATTTTTACTTTCTTTTTTTTTTTAATTTTATTTTTCTTGGAATTGTTTTTGGCATTTTTTTCTTACATTTGAATTCTCAGTTCATATATTTTTATACTTTCTTGTTTAATAATAAAAACATTTAAAGATGCACATTTGCCTTTAATTACTGATTTAGCCACATCTCATAAATTTAGATTATGTAATATTCTCATTTTTGTCATATTCCAAGAAATCTACAATTATCATTTATATTTCTTATGTGACCCAATCATTATTTAGAAGAACATGGTTTAACTGTTGAGCAGTTGATGTTTTTGGTTAAAAATATTTAATATTAACTTCTAGTTTTCTTGCATTTTAGTCAGAGAATATAGCTCATAAATTTCCTGGAATTTCTTGAGATTTTCTTGGCCCATTCTTATAAATGCCCATGGAATTCAGAAGAGAAGATATCTATTCTCTATGTGCAGGTTGTAAATGTTGTTAAAAGTAATTTAGATTCTGTTTTCCCAACTTTCTTCATTATATTAGTAAAATCTATACCTAAATAATGAATAAAATCAGGCCTAGAGAACTGTTATAAAAACAAGTCACACGAACAAGCCATGTTAGTGGGAGAGACAGTGTTTTAGAGAAAAGAGGAGATCGAAAGGATACGGGAAGGGCTGGGAGAGCAGAAGGAAAGGTAGGCAGAGGAGAAAGGAAGAGTCAGAAGAGCAACTCGGACTTTTGAGAAAGTACAGTTGCCCAGGAGGGCAAGTGTGGAGCACATTTTACACACACAGAGCTATGGCTGATGGAGATGTTCTTTCAAACACTGCTTGCAATGTCTTTGTCAGGTTGGGAAGCTGCCCCTAGAACATAAGAATGAAGATAAAGAAGTGCCAGCCTAAAAGAAACAAGTGGAGGATGGATGCTAGAGGGAAATAAGCAGTGTCTTCCACCCTCCCTCACTTCCTATACTTCCTTTACTCACTTCCTTTACTCCAGTGTTACCTCTCAAAGAAGTCTTTCCTGAGACATTCTATTAAAATTGCAATCCTCTCCAAGACCTGCAGCGCTCTGTCTTTTATCCTTGCTTTGCTTTTCTCAAGCATTCATCACCTTCTACTATACTACATGCTTTACTTTTTACATAGTTCGTTGTCTATGGATACCAGAATATAAGCACCATGAAGGCCGGGACTTTGCTGACTATTGTGTTCACTGTTTGTATCTCTGATATACAATGCTTGACAAATAGTAGGTGCTCCATACATTTGCATATTGCAAATGCATATTGCATATCAAAATATATTGATATTTTTGCATAAAAGAATCAAAGAAGAGTACAAAGGTAAACAATTGGAGCCGCTGCTATCATTATTATAATTTCTGGCAGAAGGAGTGATTGAGCATGATGATTGTTAATAAAAGGATCTGGGAGAGCTGGCAGATAGTAACATGCTAACATTAATGCAGGAGGCTTGCAGAGAAACCAAAGAATGAGCTTGCAGAGGGGCTTGCACAGCTAATCAGCATCAAGATACCAGTTGGAGAATCAGTGAACAAATTAATAGCCAGTGAAAACCTGCTCCATATCATCTACTCTTCACAGGTGACCAGTCTGATGATCTATGGACAATTCACAGCACTTGGGATCACCCAGGAGCCAAGGTCATTTTCCTAGTGACTTACTTCAATTAAGTTTGTAGAAAAGATGAGTTTTTCAAAAGACTATTATTTTCCTTTGAATTCCACAACCATACCAGAGTTCTCTTCAACACTGTGGCCACTTAGAATGATATGAAACTTTAAAACCTACCTCTTGAGAAGTCTCTTGCCCCAAAGTCTATGCTTTGGGATTCTAGGACAGTTAAAATGTTTTTTTAAATTGTGCTTCTATAATTTTTAGCTATGGCTCCTTGAGATGATTTGAGCTACCCCTGCCTTTTATGGATAGCAACTGAACCAGATATTAAAATGAGATTCCAGAATATTTCAAGGGAACAAAAAATGGATGGACTTTCTGTCAAAACACCAAGACATCTGCAATATTCAAAGGAGATCCCAGTTTTTAAATACCATACATATAAATGAAAATTAAGTTCTGAGTTTTATTTCTTTAATCTAAGTGCTTCACATAGAGTAACTCGCTAAAGCCCTCACAGCCACTGTGAAGGGCAGGTATAGTTTACAGAAGAGGAAAATGAGGCACGAAGAGGTAAGAAACTTGCTCAAAGGCTCACTCACACCTGGGAAGTGGATTAAGGTTATCAACTCAAGTGGACTCACACAGGTCTGTGCCCCTAATATTGGCCATGTTGAGAGATAGATCTCCTCCACCCTCACTCCTATCACCCCACAGAAGTAGACCTACCTATTGCTCTAACATGCTGGTATTTCCACTAACCTTGAACAGCTTTAGTACTTCTACCCTCACATATGAGAAAACTCCGAAAAACTTGTTTTGGGCTCTGTGTCCACTCTCTGAACTCACCAGCCTATTTGCAGACAGCTGGTAAACCCCATACAGTCTGATGCATAGACTTAGAATGAGAGGAAAGGGCGAGTCCTAAACTCGGGGCCGCCTTGTTCCTTCAGTTCTTCCTTGGCTTCCAAAGCTGACCCAAAAGTCTGTTGGCAAATTCCTCTGCTTAGCAATTAGCTACTGTTGAACAAAGATCAGTACATTTGTCAGTTGTGCCTGTGCTGACTACTTAGTTCCCAACCTTAAGGTTTGTTTATAAATGGGTTAACTGATGGCTGGCTTGTTGAGTGTGGCAAAGGGCCAATCTTTTCTGTAATATGTGCAGTAGGGGGACTGCGGCCTCCCACTGGCAGCAACAACCATGAAGTCAGAGACACCGCCCCCCCCCGCCATAAAAATTACAGGATGTGAGAGGAAGAAAGTGGGGACATGATTCCATTTCTTAAAATGATTTTACAACTTAAATTCCCTAGCCCAACATTTACAGCTTAAATCAATTTCCATCAAATGGAGACCATTATGCAACAAGTTCAAAAGAGATGTGTGCTTTCTTCTGGAATTTCAAACAAAGATGCACTACATTTAAATAGCTTCCACAGCATTATTTCTTGGGGCTTTTGTTTTTGTTGTTGTTTTTGACTATGCAAAATGGTCTTGTATACAAAGATGCATAACTCAGTTTATTGAAACTGAATTTTCCATGGAAACCGTCCAGTGCTCCCCCAATTCACAAGCACTTTATCTGACCGTCTTTCTTCCTCCAGATAATGGCTGGCAGCAACCCACAGTGTGGAGGTTATACGCTGTACTTTAGAAAAAGTCTTGAATGGAGCCATTGTTCCCCTGAGATGGTCTGTGTGTTTCACTGAACAGAGAGCAGGGTGTAAAAAAGGCACCTTGTGTGCAACTGTTGGCGAGGTTGGGGAGTGAATTAAAATCTCCAGAAAGTCTGGGCAGTGCTGTTCAGAGGAGCAATGAACCCTCTGGAAGCACTGTTAGCTCAGACATTCCAATGCGGTGAGGCAGCCTCAGGGACATGGCTCCCTCCAGTCTCATTTAGAGAGGGATGGAGGGGGCGAGCAAAGGACATTGATCTGGACCTGATCTCTTTGCAAAAAATTGGGGAAGGCCTTTTCCAGGAATGGGGTGTTATTGATTATCACACTCAGATAACTTTCCTGTCTAATGGACCTAGACTTTCCTTGGTTACTAATAGTGAAGTGACTCATTTGGAGGATTCATGTTAACTGCTTGTGCATCTATCAGTTTGCAACAATCTAATTCCTGTGTGCCTTTTTTTTCTTTTTTTTTTAAACAGACAAGGCTTTGAGGGCTCCAGGTGATTAATGATGTTTGATATTACTAATTCATTAAATGCATTATAAAACCACAATCCAAAACTGTATATTGAATAAAGAGCCTACCTTGTGTATTGTCAATAATGCTTCCTTTTTCCTGGAGCCTGAAGCCTCATTCACCTCCTCAGAACGTGCAGGGACAGGGGTTGGGGTCAGTGACTACTTCCTATTCCTCTAGTACTAAGATCTCAAGCTTTTCTCGAACAAAAAGTTTCCTCCGTCTTCTGCAGAGGTCTTTCCACAACCAGCTCTCAAGGAAGGAGGTAATGTTGATTTTCATTAAAATCCTAGTGGTGAGAAAACAGCAAAACAGTGTAAGGACCCAGGCTGACATACTTTTCTTTAAGGCAGGATTCTTTGGTGCACCCTCCTGTGCATTCTTTGCTCCAACCCCTCCTGCGCCTGGAAGCTCAAAGGATGGGAGGCCACTTTTAACAGTGACCTGAAAGAAGGGGTCAAACTTGAGCAGCAGGAAAATGTGTGGGAGGAGGTGGGACCCTTCCAGGTAGAGGTTCAGAGTGGGAGAAACACCATGTCGGGTTCCTACAGTTACGGGGAGTTAGTCTGGAAGGCAGTAGGGAGCTGATGAAGGTTTCTGTACAGATTAAAGTTGCAGAAGAGAAAGGACAACATGGTTGCAGTGTGAGGGAGTACAAGGAGTGGACAAGTGACTGAATGTAGGAGGAGAGGTCATAACTATGGAACGGGTTGGTCCATTAAAATAGGTGAAGAGGGAGAGGGATTTAGGGGAGGGAGAGGGGTGTGATAATTCGATTTTTCTCCAGGTCTCTGGCTCTCTTGACTGCTAGTTGGGTATAAAAACCACCTCAACGGCCAGGGAGGGCTCGGTGCAGAGGCTGCAGTTTCTGGCAGCGCTGAACATCTCCTGCTTGCCTCAGCAACGAAAGACACTAGATTTGGAGTCCACAGACCTGGAGGCCACTATTTGGATGGTCACTACACTCCGCAGCCTGGCGCAGCACCGGGCACTGTGGTGCTCAATAACAAATAGCTGTTGGATGAGTGACGGAACACATTGGAGACTCGGTGCTGCCCTTACCAGAGTAACCTTGGTTCGAGTAATTTAACCTTCAAGAGCCTCAGTTTCCGTGTGTGTGTTGAGCAGGGACGGTGCCTGGCGGAAGGTGTGAGACGATAAATTCCCGCGGCCTGAGTTGGACCGAGTTTCGGCTCTCCAGCCAGAGCCGGGCGACCCCGCCGCACTCTCCCCAGCTCCCACTGAGGCCCGGACGCCGGGGGGCCCTGGGAGGCCGGGCGGGGGTCGCCGGGCCGACGTCCAGGGCCAGGGTGGCGGCGGGGTCCGCCCCTCGCGCCCGCCTTCTCCGCGCGGCCCGCGGCCCGGGGGCGGGCCCGTCTCAGGCCTCTCCCCCCGGCCGCCCGGCGGCCCGCGGCGGCGCTCGCGGCCTCTCACCCGGGGCGGGCGAGTTCTGGGAAAGCCCGGCCCAGGGCGGGGGCCCCGCTGCCGCCCGCGCCGCCGTCAGGGCAGCGCGCAGAGCTCGGCGGGCGCGGAGCGAGGTAGCGGCGCCGGGCGGGGGCGCACGGGGCGGCGCGGGGCCGGACGACCCCCGAGCGGGAGCGGCGGCGGCGCGCCCCGGCGGTGCCTCCCGGGCTCTGCCTCTCGGGCACTTGCCCGGCTCTGCGCGCTCCTGGCATCTGCTCCGCCGCTGACACACAGTAGCGGGGACACCCGACGCCGCTAGCGACAGGCACGTTCCAGAAGGACGCTGCAACTTGGGGACTCCGGCGCGCCCGGCCAGCAGAGGAAAGGTGAGGAGGAGACTCTGGAGCTCGGTTCCCGAGGCGTGGAGAAGGGGAGAGAGGGGCTTGTAATCTCTGAACCAGTCAGTAGAGCCGCCGAGGGCAGCCAAACTCACCCAGCTGTACCTGGCGGGAGAGTGTCCCTCCCCCGCCCCATCTCCAGGGGAAAACTGAGGCTGGCGACTCCCGAGGGGACGAGACCCAGCCTCACATGGGCTGGAGGACACCCTGGTGGGGCTTCCTTCGCCCCTTCAGATGTTTGCCTTGGGTCTCCACTGCATTTTGTGTGTGCAGTACGAAGATGAAAAATATAAACTCTTTCTGAGGCGGTTCCTAGTGACAGTATTTCAAGGAAAAGTGCTCAAGAGAGTGTTCCTGGAGAGATTAGCTACATCAAGTCCTAGAAAATACAATATTGGACCTGGGTCTCACTTTCACTGGCCACTAGAAGAATGGCTGCGTCTTTTTGCTTAACGTCCTCTAGTGCTGTGATAATGAATAACCTAGAAGGAAAAGTCCTCCATTGTGGCTGATGTTAAATGCACAGTGTAAATTTATGGTCCCCCCCGCCCCACTTGCCTTGTATTTAAGTCATGAGACACTTGGTACAACTGACTCAACTAATTATTGAATGTTAGAGAGATCCATCATCCATCATTTAAAGATTTAGCAGCGTCATTTTAAAGAGGGAGCACACTCAATAGATGTTAAGTAGGAGTCACTTGATGGAAAAGTTTTATTTCCACATGGTTTTTAATTTGGGTTGCATCATGCAAAGTTTGCCACTAGGTCATTTAGATCTTGCAGGATTAGTGCATTTCCTTGTGTTTCTGCTAAGAACCCCGGGTCGGGATAGGGTGGGGTCCCTGTCAGAATGGGCACAGCCAAGGCCTGGGGTGCTGCAACCCACCAGGAAGAATTTTTGAGAGCCTGTCTTGGGAGGTGGATTTAGGTGACCCCGTAGATGCAATTACAGGGCCCAGCTGGCCCTGGGGGAAGGGGTGGTCGACTATCTCTGGATGCTGTATCCAGCCACATCTTCACGTATGCTTTCTGAAGAGTGCCTGGGGTGCTGTCATCTAGCACACCCTTTGTTCTTCCTGAGTGCCCTTTCTGCTCCATTTCATTACTCTAAATCCTAACCAGTTTTGTTGCTGCCATAAGACCTTCCCTCATACCCCAGTCCCAAATAGTCAACTTTCTCAGGCTCTGATGCCTGCAGCATTTTACCTTCCTGGCTTTTCTCCTCTCAGCATTCTTTGAGAAGTATTTATGTAGATGTTTCATTTTCCCTACTGAAGGACTTCACTGTGGCTTTCTTGGCACAGTGTTCGCACCTAGAAGCCTCTCTGGAAATAAATAGTGCTATGGCTTTGGTTCTTCAATACAAATCTCTGTTTTGGAGAAGAGGGTTCAGAGAAGAGCATAATGTTTACCATTCGAATTGTCCTCCACTTACAACCCCACAGGGGAAATTTTCCTTATAGCCAAGAGTCATGCATAATAATCATTTTTGGTCCAAGCCTGGGGACCAAGTAAGAGCTGGAGGGGACTGTCTTCCAGTCCTTCTAGTAAAATAAGCTCCTTGGATATGCGCCAAGGTTGACCTGTGTCATTAAAAATTCCATGCTCCAGTGGGTTGTGGTGAAGCTAGATTCCAATGAAGGTGGTTGGTTTTCTTTTGCTATTTGCAACTATTCTAAGTTACAGTCTCTTCTGGGCGTTTGTTGTATACTTTAAACAATTCATTTAATGTGCAATTTGTTACCTACAAATTTTTTTAATGAATAATGGAAAGTTGAAAAGAATTGTGCTTGCTGTTTTCTCAAGCAGAGAGCAGGGAATGTTCCCCATGCCTGGGCAAGAGGGGATATTTGCACAGAGTAAGGCTGCTCTGCACTAGTGTATTGGCAGTCCCTGCCATGCCACACCAGGGTGGCAATCAGCCTGTATAGGATAACAGTTGCTTCAGCCTGGGCTCCTGCTTTCTTTGCCTGGTCTCACTGTGCTTGAGGGAAGAAGGGTCTGAGGGAGCACGATAATATAGAGCTTTGAGTTTGAAGGAGTAGTATAGCAGAGAAGAGGAGAGAAAAAGCAGTAACAGCGTAGAGTGTGAACTGGTATGATCCAGGTGCTTTCCTCTAGATGCTTGGTTAAGATCTTGGCACTTAGCAGGTGGAAATTTGGTTGGGGAGAGCAAGGGCAGGTGACTGGGGAGCCTGGTATTCCTGGAGAAGGCTGAGGGGTATTGATGGAGGCTTAGGGAAGCGTGTGGCCCAATTATGTGGGGTTTCCTATGAGGAGAGCTGGAGATGGGGAAGTGGGGAGTCGAGAAGGAAGAAGAAGATATCAAAGGTACACTTTGTGAATGGCCAGCTACAGGATCTAGAAAGGAAGAGAAAACCCTCTTCAGCATCATGTGATCTTCTCTTCTCCCAGGGTGCAGGACTCAGGCTTGGTTTTTTTGTGTTTTTTTTTTTTTTTTAAGTCAGCCCTGTAATTCATCTATATAGGTTTTCATGAGCCAGATTGGAACCCAGGCCTCTACAGCTGTGCCGTCCAGTCAGGGTAGCTACAAGTCACATAGGGCTATTTACATTTAACTTTGAGTAAGTTAGAATTAAATGAGATTAGTCACATTTCAAGCACTTAATTGTCACATGTTGCTAGTTGCTACCATACTGGAGCATGAAGATATATAATATGTCCATCATCTTAGATGTCTGCCCTGGGATATTCATAATGACTATTAATCTCCAAAGTACTAATTTCCAAGTCAAATTTAGTCATAAATTAACAATTTCCTATTCTTAGTCCCCTACTAAGTCTATTTAGATAAAAATAACAGTAGTAGTTGTTGTTGCTAACACTGCATTCTAAGTACTTTGTATCTGTCAATTCATTTAATCCTAACAACAGCATTAGGTGCTAAATGCCAGAGACCTGTTATCCCTTACCTGCAATTCCAAAATTTAAAAAAAGAAACTCTCAAAACTGGTTTTTATAAGTTTGGCCACAAAATTTGGTCTGAATTGACATGAGGTTCTTATGGTCTTAATTTTTCTCACTGATAAATAGTATATCTACATTTTTTATTCTGGAAATGATGGACATGTTTGCTATAGGTCATAGACTTCCGTGGTGGCTCAGATGGTAAAGCATCTGTCTACAATGCGGGAGACCCAGGTTTGATCCCTGGGTTGGTAAGATCCTCTGGAGAAGGAAATGGCAACCCACTTCAGTACTCTTGCCTGGAAAATCCCGTGGATGGAGGAGCGTTGTAGGCTACAGTCCATGGGGTCGCAAAGAGTCAGACACGACTGAGCGACTTCACTTTCACTTTGCTATAGATCTCACCTACAGCATTATTTAATATATGACATGTGTACTGTTTTGCCATTACCAAAGCCAAAAATCTTCTGATTTTGTGTAAGGACATATAGACTTCTATTTTTATGCCCCTTTTGAAGACAGGAAAACCGAGGAACTAAAAGGTTAGGTAACATACATGAAGTCAGAGCAAGAAAGTGCCAGGGCCAGGATTCATGCAGAGCTGGCTGGCTCCAGACCCTGTTCCCTTGACCACTGTGCTTTCCTGTATCAACCCTTAGGTTCATCACCGAAAACAAACAACTGGCTCTTTTTTGGTGGAGTGAAACCAAATAACTTGAACTTGGCTCATTAGAAAATTACAGATAGGGTTATGGCTAAATTGTTTAGCAATTGAGGTTTTGGAATGCTGTGACTAGTTAAACCACCGTAATTGGTATGCTTTGCAAGTGTTTAGCTTACCCTTTTCCACCTTAGCTAATCACAGTTTGTTTAGAGCCATTCTCTGTGAAAAGAACTGATAGGAAAAGAAGCTGCTCATTGTGGCTGTTGGTAAAACTGCTGGACCCTTGCTGAAACCTGTGGCACATGGTTCTCATAACAGTTGTAGAACAGAAGGTAGGGCATGGCTTGGTCCTGGTGTATACCGACTGTTGTGCTGTGGGTGGGACCATTCTGGTGGCCAGCCGGGGTTCTGAAACTTCCTGGTAGGGCGTTGGAGGATCTGAGTCAATCTGACTTGGTTGGAAGTCTCTCCCGGAGAGACTGAGGTTCTCTCTTCTTTTGGGGAGGTTTGACTAGAATCACAGGGTTGGCCTGGGGTCAGGAACAGACTTTTCACTTTCCCTCTTTAGCTGGTCCCTTCTTGGCTTTTTTGTTCAAGTCTGCATTTGAAGAAGCTCTTTAGTAACCCCAAGCTTTATCCTGTGAGTATAAGAAAATGTTCTGAAGCTCTACCATCTGTGGACCTTATAGCCTAGGGTCTGCAGGACCCCTGTCTTTCTGTGTCCTGGGTGCATGTGTACCTCTCATGACATAGCCTTCAATGTTCTAGTGGTCGTGGTACCTCCAGTTATAATAGCTTAAGGTATAGGGGCAAGGCACTCTTGGTCCAATACAAGGGCTCTAGAATCAAATTTACCTGGTTTTACAGAAGCTTTGCCATCTACTAGCTGTACAGCTTTAGATAAGAAGTTAACTTTTCTGTAAGATAGTAATTTTGCAGAGTTGCTCAGAGACCTAGGGCTTCCCTGACAGCTCAGCAGGAAAGAATCTGACTGCAGTGCAGGAGACGCAGGAGACACAGGTTCGATCCCTGGGTTGGGAAGATCCTCTGGAGGAGGACATGGCCACCCACTCTAGTATTCTTGCCTGGAAAATCCCATGGACAGAGGAGCCTGGCGGGCTACAGGCCATAGGGTCACACAGAGTTGGATACAATTGAACACTCACACATCACGCATTTGAGACCTCAGTAAGATAATGTACCTAAAGCGCTTTGCGTAGTGCCAGGCACATAGTCAGTGTTCAAAATGTTAGTTACTAATGTTATTGTCTTTTCTGGGTCTTCCTAAGTCTTGCCAGTCTGCAACTTTAGGCTTAGGAAAAATATGTCTAGTACGTTGAATAATGCCAGTGATCCTGTAAATTGTCCAAGTCTTAATCCCCATAACCTGTACACATATTTCCTAACAGGACAAAAGGAACTTTGCTGACGTTTTTAAAGATTTTGAGATGAGGGGATTATGCTAGATTACCTGAGTGGGCTCAACCTAGTCAAGAGGGTTCTTATAAGAGGGAGGCCAGAGGATCACAGAGTCCCTCATAGAAGGTCCGACTCATGTAAGAAAGGCGTCAGGAGCCAAGGGATTTAGGCTGCCTTGAGATGCTGGGCCTCCAGAAGGAAAACAGCCCTGCCAACCCACCTGAGACTTCTGGCCTCCAGAGCTGAAGATAACAAATCTGTATTGTTTACACCACATTTGAGGCCATTTGTCACAGTAGTTATAGGAAACTCACAAGAGTGTAGAAGAGAAAAAAGAAAGTAGTCAAGAGGGAAATGAAAGCTGTCAAAGTAAGAGAGTAATAAGCGCCAGGATTTAGTTTGAACTTTGCTAGGGACTTGTTCTGACTACCTTATGTGTATTAACCTGTCATCCTCACTACAACCTTCTGAGGTAGGTACTTTTATTATCTATATATCATGGAAGGAGATGCTCAGGCACTGAGAAGATAGGTAACTTACCCAAGTGTACACAGCTAGTATGGGGTGGTGGTTTAGTCACTAAGTCGTGTGTGACTCTTGTGACCCCGTGGGCTGTAGCCCGCCAGGCTCGTCTGTCCATGGGATTTCCCAGACAGGGTCACTGGAGTGGGTTGCCATTCCCTTCTCCAGGGGTTCTTCCCCACCCAGGGATGGAACCCAGGTCTCTCGCACTGCAGGCAGATTCTTGACCAACTGAGCTATCAGGGAAGCCCTAGTACGGGGTAGTGCTGGGATCAAATCCACAGTCTGGGACTCTCTTTATTTTGCTGGGGACATAATTGCTTTATAATGTTGTGCTAGTTGCTGCTGCACAATGAAGTGAATCCACTATATATATATTCATAGATCCCCTCCTTCTTCGACCTGTCTCCCACTGCCCCCATTCCCTGTCTCCCGCCCATTCCATCTATCTAGGATTCCCCAAAGCAGGCATTTCTGTGTCTGCTAAGGCTGACAGTGCCAGCCACTGAGTGGTATGTTACTGTAAGGAAGGAAAAAGTGATATTTGAATGGGGTAGAAGGAGTGTGTTATAGCCCTACCTCACCGAAAAAAAAAAAGAAAAGAAACATGGGTATCAAAGCCCTTGGTAAGTTCTTGCCCTTTCTGTCTCTTGTAATGTGAGTGGACAGCTTGCAGCCGGAGGACGCCGGCTCTGGGAGCAGTCCCTGTGCTGGCCTCCCTCTCGGCTTCCCACCTCTGTTTCTCCGGCAGCCCCGCTCACTCACCACAGACCGCTGGCCCTGGCGCCCAGTTGGCTCGGCTTCCCACCTCTGCCTGTTTATTGGATTTGCCTCATTCCTGACTCTCCGCTCCAGCCCTGAATTCCACCTTTTCCTGGCCCCTCATATGCTCAAACTTGAGATGGTTCGTGTCAGATGGTGAGGTACCTCTGGGACTGCTGGGGCGGGTGCGTGGTGGTGATTTCTTTCTTTTCCTTTGGGTTAGTTGCCTGTTGATGACTTTCTAGCTGTGCTTCTTTTGCCTCTCAAGCTCATAATGCAGAGTGATACTGGTTTTCCAATTGGAGCCTCTGCCAGGTGAAGGAGATGGTGGAAGAGAAAGGTCTCAACCCTTCATCCCATTTTGCTCACAGTCCCACTCTTACTCATTTTATTTATATAGTGAGGTCCTGCCTCAGATTTGGCATGTAAGCGGACCTCTGTGCTAGAGAGACAGAAGTTTGTTTTGAGAAGACCTAAACCCTGCATTAAGGCACACTAGGTATGACCTTAGCCCAGAGACTTGGATGTGCAGGAAATAGAACTCTGCTATGTTTTCTCTAATTGTCTTTTACAAGTTGAGGATCTGGAGCCAAGGTGCTTAGATTTGTTTACCTGGCTCCACTATTTATATGCAATCTGTGTGATCTTGTGCAAAATACTTGTTCTACTGGGGCCTAAACTTCCTCATTCACTAAATGGGAGGGGTGACAGATAGTAGCATCTGGGCCTCGCTGGTGGCCCAGTCATAAAGAATCTGCCTGCCAACGCAGGAGACTCAGGTTCGATCCCTGGGTTGGGAAGATGCCTTGGAGAAGGAAATGGCAACTCATTCCAGTATTCTTGCCTGGGAAATCCTTTGGACAGAGGAGCCTGGAGGGCCACAGTTCATGAGGTCACAAATCAGTCGGATATGACTTAGCGACTAAACAGCAACAACAAAACAGTAACACCTAGTGAGTGAGACTGTTCATGTAAAGGGCTTAGAACAGTGTCTGATAGACAATAAGAATTCAACAAATATTGGCTCTTAGGCTCAGTTTCATGCTGATGGAGTCTCCATGGTGCTCTCCCCTGGTGCGCTGGGGGTCTTACTTCCATTACTCCTCTCTCTCCTAATTGCCACTGTTCACTGTGCCTGACCACAGATGACTTCAGGTACATCAGGCTGCTTCTCATGGGGCCACAGCTGGCCCTCCCCGAGGTCTCTGAGGTCTTCCTGCCTCTTCCAGGAAGAGGGTCCCTTCGGTTCTGAGAAACTCTGGAATGTGTGTTCTTTTCTCTCCTGCCTGCCAGCTATGGGGGCTGAGATGAGAGGGACAGGGTGGAGCTCCAGTCTTCTCCCTGCTTTTTCTCCGTGACATTGGGTCTATAAGACAGGCTTCATACTCTTGCATCCTTTCCCCTCGCCCCTTAAGGCATAAAATAAAATAATCATACAGGGTGGCTAGGCCTGACAGGGTTGTTGGTTAAACAGGGCTGGCCAGTACCGTTATTTACGTAGTGGTGGTGTTGCTGCTGGCTCCATGGACTGATCTGCTGTGGGGCAACCCCACAGAAATATGCTCCAAGTCTAAAAACACTGGAATGTCTCCTTCAGAAGGCCTGGTTACATTTGTACATGAGTTCAGAGCTATAACAAAATGCAGTTAGCATTTATGAAATTTATTGCTTTGTAGAAGCAGCTACATTTTGATAACAAAACAGTAAGGGTGCTCCATTCAGAATTAAGGAAGAGGCAGAAGCAAGGAGAGACTCTATTTTGATGACTTCATTTTAGGTTTAAACTATACAATATCACTGACTATGGAAAATCCAGAGAATGGAAAAAAAATCACTGGGAAAAACACATGTGACCAAGTGCATACTAGACACATCTGGGATTAAAATATCATATAACACAGTTTAATTTGGATATCACTGGAGTTAGTTCAAGTTACTGTCATTTCTAAAGAAAGCTTCAATTCATTTGTTATTATTAATAACACAAACTCAGATTTCATTGATGAACATATTTTTGCCTATGATCCGCTTGCCTGGAGGAGTTGAAGCACTCTCTAATAGTCTGGTTTGTCCATCTCAGGGAGGTGGATAAAATTCACAGAAGTTAAATGCTTTTGGCATGAGATTGTATTCCTTTTTCCCCGCAAAGGCAGAATGAATTTGGATGACAGAGTCGAGCGTGAGCCTCACTGGGTCTGCAGTTTTGCTAACTGCTGGGGTCTGAGTAAATTCAGATTCACTTCTCTACCACTCAGCAGGCTAATTAGTCCCTAATTCAGCTTGGTTTACTGTGGCAGAGGTTATTCTTTCATGGTGCCTCCGGCAGGGTCCTAAAATTCACAGTGAGACGGATTGGTCAAGCTCCAGGCAGTTGTGAAAGAAATATGCTCAGTTATTATTTGAATCTCAGAGAGGACGGCAAGAGCTTCTTGACTTATGCATAGAAACGACATAAATTTGTAAAAAGAACTCCAAAAAGTGACTTTGCTGTGGCATCAGTGTAACAGCAGTCAGATAGCCTTGCAGGTTCTTTTCAGGGCACCTCTTCCATCTAGGATTTTGGCTAAGTACCCTTTGCTGACTGAGAACTTCTCGAATGCCAAGTCATGGGATGGCTGACAACAGGTGAAGTGTGTTCCTGACTCAGGCAGGCAAGTCCAGATCAAATTAGCTACAGAGGATCAGAGAGCGTGCTTACTTCTAGCCACGCGATCTATCTCTGATGAATTGTCACTATCTATCTAAGCAGTCAGGAAGGTCTCAAGTATGTCACTTGTTTAGATTATTAGTTATAAAAAATAAAGAATTTTTAGACAAACACTGTATGTTTTCACTTATATGTGAAATCTAAAAATCAAAACAAACGGACGAATACAACAAAACAGAAACAGACTCACAGATACAGAGAACAAACTAGTGGCTACCACAGGGGAGAGGAGTACAGGTTAGGGCAAATAGGTGAAGGGAATTAAGAGGAAAAAACTAGCAGTTATAAAATAAGTCAGTGCTAGCTTCGGTAGCACATATACTAAAATTGGAATGATACAGAGAAGATAAACATGTCTCCTGCACAAGGATGACACGCAAATTCATGAAGCAGTCCATACTTTTTTAAAAAAGTACTAAAAAAAAAGTCACAGGGATGTAATGTATAGCAGAGGGAATATAGTCAATATATGTCATAACTTTGTATGATATATAATCTCTAAAAATATTGAGTCATTATGTTGTACATCTGAAACTAACACTGTAAGTCAACTATACTTAAATAAAAAATTAATTAAAAAATAATTTTTAATCCAAAGCCATTTTAACAACTAAAATTCTGTCTTTTAATTATTAATGCAGATGTTATGCATCTATTTATGATTTGTTTCTTTTTTATTACATGCTGTGTCTTGCAACAGTGAAAATTGAGAAATCCAAATGTTCCCCTCTCACTTTGAAGAGTTGGAGAAACGTCTTCTCAGAGACAAAGATTTGACCAAGTCACGTGGCTGGGTAGCTGTAGGACTGGAACTTTTGTTTATTTCAAGCAAAATTAAGACCATAGTATAGATACCTAATTGGAGAAGGAAATGGGAACCCACTCCAGTATCCTTGCCTGGAGAATCCCATGGATAGAGGAGCCCGGCAGGCAAGAGTCCTTGGGGTTGCAGAGTCGGACACAACTGAAGCAACTTAGCAGGCAGCATAAATACCTAATACACAATTTTCAATTGTGTTTCTTTGCCTAACATTCTATCATTAAGATGTTTCCACTCCATTAAGTGTATTTAAATCTTGATTTCAGTGTCTGAATCTCATCTGTCATGTTGTCCCATGGAGGGTTTACTGATTCCCCCCCTTTTGGGCATTCAGTCGTTGATCCCCAATTTTTTCTATTTAAGTAACTCTTCATTGCCTAGGTCTCTAATTCTTTAGCACAGAGTCCTAGAAGTGAAATTACTAGGTCAAAGTGGAGAACTTTTTTAAAGGCTCCAGATAAATACTGGCAAAATGCTTTCCCAAAAAGGTTGCAACAGTTTGCACTTCAACTAATGATGTGCTAGAGTAGTCTTTCTGGTGGGATGTCAATGAGAGATATCAGACTTGGTACTTCATAGTTTGAATGTGCATTTCTTTGATCACTAGAGATAAAAAACATTGATATCTCATCAATGTGCTTCCTCTTGGTCAATTATTTAATCGCATACTTTGTCCATTTATTTGAGACATCCTAATGAATTAAGACTGTAACGTATCATTGTCATTTGATGCTGTTTTTCTCAACTAGCATTTTTTCCTGATTATAATACAATGCAAGTTAATTTTGGCTAATTTTGGAAAATAGAGAAAGGCACAGCAAAGAAGTCCAAAATCACCTGCATTCCTACCATTTAGAGTTCTTACTAATGTTTGGTTCATGGCTTTCTGGGTTTATTTTCTTTTTTTCCAACTTGAGATCATGTTTTCACATTTTATAGCTTTTCACCTAACTTTATAAATCATAATTAGGCAAATTATGTTTATCCTACTATGGGATACTCTGTATATATATATTAATGAAGTATCATATTTTTGAAATGTTTATTGTGTGTCTTAATGTGCAGAAAGTTTTCCATATGGCCAGATAGGTCTCTGTTCTCCCTGGAGATTACTTCCACAGCTTTCAATTTGTACTCTTTATTCCTTTCTGTGATTAACTGTTGTTTTTTTTTCTTAGGTTTTTAGGCTTTTACTTACGCTCAGTTTTTTATTTGAAATTAGTTTTTTTTGTTTGTTCATATTATGAGTTGAAGACCTATCTGTTTTCTAAATACTTAATTTTCCTTCATAATATATTTATTTCCTCAGATTTATATTTCATATATAGTTTTCTTAAATAGTATACCTATTCGATTATCCTAGATTATTCCTAATCTTATTTGGTATATTCTAAAGTCAACTTTGGAGAAGGAAATGGCAACCCACTCCAGTGTTCTTGCCTGGAGGATCCCAGGGACAGTGGAGCTTGGTGGGCTGCCGTCTTTGGGGTTGCATATATATCGGACACGACTGAAGTGACTTAGCAGCAAAGTCAATTTCAGGCCTAAGATATCTATTTGTAAATTCTTTAATGAGTACCACACTGTTTTGGTTAGTTAATATTTTAGCCTTATAACATTAATTACACACTGGATTCTCATTATAATTATTAAAATTTTTCTTATTTTCCTTGGTTATTCTTATAAATTAAGCTTTGAAACACTTTGTCAGAATGTCAAATATCTGTTGATATTCTGATTAGGATTATAATAAACCTATATATTGGGCTTCCCAGGTGGTGCTGGTAGTAAAGAACCCACCTGACAGTGCAGGAGACATAAGAGATGCGGGTTCAATCCCTGGGTCAGAAAGATCCCCTGGAGGAGGGCATGGGAACCCACTCCAGTATTCTTGCCTGGAGAATCCCATGGACAGAGGAGCCTGACGGGCTATGGTCCATAGAGTCACAAAGAGTTGGACATGACTTAGCAGACAGGCAAACATATATTAATTTAGGAAGAATTAATATGTTTATGTATTTAGTCTTTCCATACTCATATGTTTCTTAATTTACTTAAATGTTTTTATATCTCTTACTGAAGCTTGTAGTAACCGTCATGTAAATCGTAAATGTATGCATGCATGCTCAGTCCTGTCCAACTCTTGTAACCCAGTGGACTATATCCCACCAGGTTCCTCTGTCCATAGAATTTTCTAGTCAAGAATTCTGGAGTGAGTTGCCATTTCCTACTCCAGTGAATCATATATTTCTTACTTATTTTAAAATAAGTTTTACATTTTTATTTAATCAGCTTAATTTTTTAGCTGATTTTCCTGAACTTTCTAGGTAGAGAATTGTGTTGTCTGCAAATAATAATTGTTTCTTTTAAATCAGAAATTTGAACATAAATTACTAAAAGGGAGGATGATAGACCTTTTAATTTTACTCCTGATTTTAATAGAAATGCTTTTCATGTTCAGTAGTAATTATGATGTTGCTCTTGGTTAAAAATAGTTTGAGGAAGGAGTTTTATATTCGTAGATTTTTTTTTTTTTAAGTGAAAGGGAGTTGAATTTATCAAAAGTCAAAAGGTCATCTTTGAGATGACTGTGTGCTTTTTTTTCACATTTGACCTACTGATATGTTATATTAACAAGTTTCCCATCATTAAACCATGTTTTCAATCTTGTTGTGGCAGTTAATTATCATCATGTTAATGAATTCTATCTGTAGAGATTCATCTAGGACCTATTTAGATTTTACTTTGTTGGGTTTTTTTTTAGATTTATTTTAGCTATGGTTGTCAAAGACTGACATTAAAATTAGCATGCTGCCCCTGAGTGTGCATAGATTGAATTCCTGGAGACCTCCTGTGCTGTCCTGAGAGTGACAGGGCCAGCTTAAAAAATGGTGAGGAGCTGGAGGCCCTGTTGCTGTGGGATAGGGTAAGGACAATGAAGTGTCACAGTAGCTTGGTTCATTGGGGCTTTCCTGTGAAGTGAAAATGCAATGTCTTTTGTTTTTTTTTAAAAAAACTGGGACACTCTTGTTTCTTTGCACTCATCATAGAATAGGCAGAATTGAAACTACGACTAGAGGGTTAGGCACTGTTCATAATGATTCCAGACATCAAATGTGGACCTCAGTCTCCTTTTCTAAATTGATACAGGATTTTAAGTAGCAAAGCAGCAAACCTGAAAGATAAGCGTAGAGTCTAGTAGGAGTCAAATTGAATGTCAAGTCTTCGTTTAGGTGAAAAGTTAAAAAAAAAAAAAGTTCCTAAGGCATACAGAAGGGAAGAGAGAAAGTGGTTACAAAAGAAAAATATTAAATGGGGAGTACTGTAAATGTGCATTTGACAGCTTTAGGACTGAGAAACTGACCCAACGATTTAGCTGCTGTGTGCATATCTTTGTGGAGAAGTTGAGGAGACTCTGAGCCTAAGATGTAAGAAGGTGGTTGGTTGTTTCTTCAACTCAGTCTTCTTCACACTCTTCCTACTTCTGTATCGCCCCTCATTCTCTGTCTCGTTTTTCTACAGTTTTGTGTTTTCCCAGTCTTATTGTCTCATCCACTCAACATTGTCTCATCCATTCATCAGTCCTTCTCAGTCACTCCCATGTGTGAAGCACTGTGCTGGCTGATGGGGGATGCTGGTGAGCAAGACCCCCATGGCTACTGCCCACCTGAGCTTACCTGAGCCAGGTGTTGATGAAGGTGAGAATCTGATAATCTCTTAATTTATGAAACAAGATGTTACTAACTCTCCCCCTTACTCAGTATCTCAGACATTTGCTTATTTATAGAAGGATATTATAAAACATCGTGAATGAGGAATCATTTCTAAATTGTAAAATTAGACAGTTTGTTGTTGTTGTTCAGTCGCTCAGTTGTGTCCGACTCTTTGCGACTCCATGGACTACAGCACACCAGGCTTCCCTGTCCTTCACCATCTCCCGGAGCTTGCTCAGAGTCATGTCCATCGAGTCAGTGATTCCATCCAATCATTTTATCCTCTGTTGTCCTCTTCTCCTGCATTTAATCTTGCCCAGCATCAGGGTCTCTTCCAGTGAGTCTGCTCTTTGCATCGGGTGGCCAAAGTATTGGAGCGTCGACTTCAGCATCAGTCCTTCCAATGAATATTCATGATTGATTTCCTTTAGGGTTAACTGGTTTGATCTCCTTGCAGTCCAGGGGACTCAAGAGTCTTCTCCAGCATCACATTTCCAAAGCATCAATTCTTTGGCGCTCAGCCTTCTTTGTGGTCCAACTCTCACACCCATACATGACTACTGGAAAGACTATATCTTTGACTAGATGGATTTTTGTTGGTAGAGTAATGTCTCTGCTTTTTAGTATGCTGTCTAGGTTTGTCACAGCTTTTCTTCCAAGGAGCAAACATCTTTTAATTTTAGGCACTATTTTGTTTTAAGGGGCTTGGTTAAACTCTGTGACTTGACTTATGGGAAGGAGGCGTCTGTTGCTGCTCCTTGATGTTTTCTCAAGCAAAACATCTTCATCCTTGTTTCTTCCCTTCTGAAGAAATTTCTTTTCAAACTGGAAAAGTTCTGGAAGCAAGGGCTGCTGGGACTGAAGAAGGAGCACATTCTAAGGCATAAACTAGAAGGACCAAGGAGAGGCAGGGTGTGCTCACCTTGACCAGCTCTGTTCGGTGCAGAGGCTCAGGTGGAAGCTTGGGAGAGTGCCCAGGATGTGGTTGCTGCTGTATCGAGAAAGCCATTCAGGTTCATCTGGAGAAACTAGTTCACATAAATACTCTGCTGTTGCTTCATTATGCTTTTTAAATTGGTTCTGTAAAGAGCATATTGACTGCATTCCTAATGTTATCAAAAATCTTAGCCATCAAAGATCTTTCAGTCCAGTCAGGGAGAGAGGACACAAATACCTGAAATTGTCTACATCCTCACCAAGAAATGGCTGAGTCCCTGGCCAGCTGTTAAATGGCTTGAGTCCAGGAGAGGGAGCTCTGGGCTGGAATTTTCTGGACAGAGAGAGGGCTGAAGGAAGCTGGGTATGGCTTGATGAAAAGGATGGGAAGGTGTTTCTGCCTGGGAAGAGATAAAACCATCCTTAGAAGTCTGGTTCACGGGAGTGTGCTAGTTGGCCAGGTGAGCAGTGTCTCCTCTGAGGCCTTCTTTTTCCTTGTTTGCCTTACATGCATGTTGTGGATCCTTCAAATATATCCACCTCCATGAGTTTCATCAATGATTCCAGATCTTTCTGTAATCCATGCCCCACTCCTAAGCTCCAGAGCTGCACATACAGCTGCCTGTGAGACATCTCCCCAAAACCCATGTCTCAAATTGAACTGTCTTTTCCTAAACCTATTTCTTCCACATTCCCCATCACAGTGGATGGAATCTTTATGGATTCAGTTAACAAGACTGGAAACCTCAGCTCTCCAAGCACAACCCCCCACCCTTACCTTCTGAGCTTCTCCCTCCCGGTATTCACTACACTTTGCTACCTTCCATTTCCATGTCTATCTTTCCCAATAAATCATGTGCTCCATGAAGGCAGAGTCTTCCCAGGTGGCACTAATGGTAAAGAACTCTCATGCCAATGCAGGAGATGTAAGATACGCATGTTTGATCCCTGTGTGGGGAAGAATCCCCTGGAGGAGGGCATGACAACCCACTCCAGTATTGTTGCCTGGAGAAGCCCATGAACAGAGGAGTCTGGTGGGCTATAGTCCATAGGGTTGCAAAGAATCAGACATGATTGAAGAGACTGAGCATTCATTAAGCCAGGGGCAGGGTTCACTTCTTTTGATCTCTAGCTCCAGCACAATATTCAGCCTGTGACAAAAGTGCTCCATAAATACTTGTAGATTGATAGTATGAATTGAACTTCCTGTCCATTCTGCCTCCTAAATATTTCTTTAGTCAGGCAGACCCTAGTTTGAAATCTAGCTTTGCTGTTTACTAGCTGGGTAACTTTAATAGATCTATTTTTTTTTAATTGAGTTAGTTTTTAATTTACAGATTAAGCTATTTTTAATCTCACTATGCATCAGCTTCTGAATCAGTAAAATGGACCTAATTGTGGTGCCTACCTCATAGGTTTGACATGAATTAAATGAAATAAAGCATATAAACTATTATATGCATAATAAATAAATTATGCATAAATAAAGCATATAACACATTATACCATGTGTTTGACACATGGTGTAGTCTTAACTGTTACAAAGGTAGGTTTGAAGCTAGACTGTGAAAGTCCCTTAAAGTAGGTTAAGAGGTGTGTGCTGTATCTTTTAGAAGGGGAGGATCCATGAAAAGTTAAAACTGTGTGGCAGAAAAACCATAATCTGTGCAATCAACCCAAATTTGTGTAAAAATCAAAACTCTATCACTTAATAGCTGTAAGCTTTTCACAAAAGTACCTAGCCATTTTTGACCTCAGTTTTAAACCTCTAAAATTAATACACAGTATTATAATATTATATAACCTCTAATAATAATACTCAGTACCAGGATTTGTTGTAAGGTTTAAATGAGATGGTATATGAAAGGTGTCTGAGACTATTTTTTTTATAAGTTGCTGTCTTTCTTCCAGTGATAAGTTCTGGGTTCCCTTGGAAAGGTATCTGTAGTCCAGAGGGTTTTCTTTGGCTCAACTTCGTTTAACATTTTTGTCAGACTTGGATGAAGGCAAAAAACCTTATTTCCAAATTTGCAGATGACTCAAAGTTGGCAAAATAGCTAATACAATAGGTGATGGAATGGAGGCTCAAAATGACTTCAACAATCTGGAATGCTAGGCCTTCACCAAATGGGAAGTTGGGCATCTAGCAGATGGATCAAAGTAGTCAGGGACAAGGAGACCGTTTATTTACTTTAAAATTTTTGTTGGAGTATAATTGACTTACAATATTATGTTAGTTTTAGGTATACAGTGAAGTGAATCAGTTATACATATACATGTATCTACTCCTTTCAGATTATTTTCCCATATAGATCATTACAGAATATTGGGTAGAATTCCTTGTGCTATAAGTAGGTCTTTATTCATTATTTATTTTATATATAGTAGTGTGTATGCGTCGATCTCAGTCCCCTGATTTATGAGGAGACCATTTAGAAGGAGATTCCACTAGTCCAGATGATGAATGGAAAGGGTCTGACCAGGGGGTGGTGTCAGTGGCTAACAGTTTGGAAAAAATTTTTAGAAAAATCACCAGAATGTGACAAATAACTAGATGGGTGTGTGGACGAAGAGGACAAGTGATAACTGGGAAGTTTCCTTTCCGAATTCCTGGGAAGTAGGAGATGCCAGTTAATAGGAAGGAGGAAGTTAGGCAGAAGAATTGAATTAAGGAGAGAAGGGAGGACAGGAATCTGGTTTTGTACTTGGGGTGTTGGCTGTATCCAACAGGAAGTTGGAAAGTCAGGACTGTAGCTGGTGGGAGTGGCTGTGTCTAGAAAGAGGCATTTGGGAGTCATCCACTTAGAGGTGATAGTTGAAGCCGTGGGTGGGAGGGGTTGGGATGGCCAAGGAGTGGCCAGTGCTATTCAGAATAATTAGCGTTGTTGGCTCTAACTAGAGATAAGCAGGATAAACAAACCCATGCCCAAGTGGGAACTAGTTCTACTGCCTTCCAGGAGTTCTTTAATGCATTAAAGCAAACTTTCACAGGATGAAAAAAATCTCATATAATAATTTCAGATTTTCAAAAAGTTATTTTTCATTACACAATATGTAAATACGTTCTTGGTTGTAAAGAATGTGAACATTGTAGATAAAGTAAAAGCCCCTATAACCCCTTTCTAAGTCTGCTTTTTCTTTTTTAGAGGTAATCACTGTTCCTAGTTGGGCGGGTGCTGTTCAAACGTTTTGCTATGCGTTTATACAGTTGTACATACACATACACATAATGATATACTTTGTGTGTTTTGTTTTATATAAGGCACCCCTAACATGTTTTATTCTTTGATTTATTTTTATCTGAAGAAAATGAAACAATACACCCTGGAACCCTTTCTAGGTAAATGTATCTAGAGCTAAGTTATAAAAACAACAAAAAACTTGTTCTCCTGGATATGAATGTACTATATTTTATTTAATCATTCCCTTGTAGATGGAATATACCTTCTCTCCAACTTTTGCCATCTGCTCATTCTGCAAGGCACAGTGCGATCCCTGTGTTTTGGGAAGATCCCCTGGAGGAGGAAATGGCAACCCACTCCAGTATTCTTGCCTGGAGAACCCATGGACATAGGAGCCTGGCGGGCTATAGTCCATGGGGTCACAAAGAGTCGGACATGACTGAAGCGACTTAGTGTACACACACACAATGTGTAGCAGACTGCCCAGGAGAAACTGGGATACGTCAGTGATAGTAAGCCAGGAGTTGGCAGACTATTGGGGCAATGAGAAGCACATAAAGAAGAGGAAAGGCAGAAAATGCTGCTTCTCTCTCTCTTTTTTTTTTTTTTTTTGGTAATAACTTTGTATTTTGTATAATCTATAAAAATATGAAATCACTATTTTGTACACCTGAAACTAATATAACATTGGAAATTAACTCTACTTCAATTAAAAAGAAAGACAAATCAATAAATCACTTAAAAAGAAGGCAAAAGATATATAGACACATTAAGGGGTATACTAAAGGTATTTAATAAGATAAAGTAAAATCAAGTAATAGAAAATGCTACTTCTTAAGATTGCCTCACACTGTGTTGGTTTCAGGGAAGGAGACCTTGTTTGTTGTGGAGCTGCAGAAGGAGATGAGAGAGGCTGAACTCTTTGTGTTTTAGATGGAGACGTGGATGGACGATGGAGGTGTAATCTATCGCCCTAGTTCTTGGTGCCTTAGTTCTTCCTGCCTCACCAAGGGATCAATTACTAATATATTACGAACCTTAGGACAGGGAATTTCTGTGTCAGGCTCAGCCACCTGCTGTGTTTAACCTTGTCAGGATCCTTTCTCTGCCTTAAGCTGGAGGAGCTGGAAGTAGTGAGGAGAAAGGGAAGAGGAGGGTGTATGCTCATGAGATAGGGACTTTCATCTGGATCACCAGGTCCAAGCCAAAGTTGGAGTGATTGATTTGGGGAGGGGTGGGTTGGGTTTGAAAACATTTTTCTTCTTACAGATACCATCAAAATGAATACATGAAATTTTCAATTCCCACTGGGAGCTCCTGAAAATATACCATATACCCCAGTGAGACACTGGTATACTGTTCCCTTTTTCTTTCTTTTTTTTAATTTAGTTGGAGGATAATTGCATTACAAAGTTGTGTTTGTTTCTGCCACACAACAATGTGAATCAACCGTAAGTATACATATGTCCCCTCCCTCCTGGGCCTCCCACCCCCCATCCCATCCCACCCCTCTAGGTTGTCACTCACTGAGTTGAGCTCCCTTGTATTATACAGCAACTTCCCGCTAGCTGTCTATTTTATATACGGTAATGTATATGTTTTGATGTTACTCTCTCAGTTCGTCCACAGTCTCCTTCCCCGCTCTGACTCTGTTCCTGCTCTGCAAATAGCTTCATCGGTGCCGTTTTTCTAGATTCCATGCTGCTGCTGCTGCTGCTAAGTCGCTTCAGTCGTGTCCGACTCTGTGCGACCCCATAGACGGCAGCCCACCAGGCTCCTCTGTCTCTGGGATTCTCCAGGCAAGAACACTGGAGTAGGTTGCCATTTCCTTCTCCAATGCATGCATGCATGCTAAGTCGCTTCAGTCATGTCCGACTCTGTGCGACCCCCATATACAGCAGCCCACCAGGCTCCTCTATCTCTGGGATTTTCCAGGCAAGAATACTGGAGTGGGTTGCCATTTCCTTCTCCACTAGATTCCATATATGTACATTAATATACAATATTTGTTTTTCTCTTTCTAACTTACTTCACTCTATATAACAGGCTCTGGATTCATCCTCCTCACTAGAACTGATGCTCCCATTTTTTCTTGAACGTGTGGGATTTCTTGAGTGTAAGGACTCAAGAAGGAAAAGGAAGGACAGCCTTTTCTGTACTTGCTTTGTCCCACCTCAATCATTCTCTCTCTCTCTCCATCCACCTCTCTTTCTCTTTCTGGTTTTCCTGCCTTTGGTGCTCTGAATCATATTATGTTGTAAGCAAATTTGGGACTTGTGTATTTTATGCATAATACCAGGGACCTCCTTTTCCTTCTCTTCCTTGCTGCTGCCTTCATTCAGGGCTCAGGAGATTCTCCTTTGCTCAGTCTCAGGAAATCACACTGGTTCTACTTTCTACCCTTCCCTCTGTTCAGAACTGACTCAGCTGCTGCGAAGCTCTGCCAGGCAGTTAGGAAGCTGCACCATCCCAGGGCGAGATGGCCTAGAGCTGGGCTCCACAGCAGCCCCAAATCAGCTACATAGGCAGCCCATGTTCTCCAGCACATGTGGGAAGAATTTTCCCTTGGGGTCTCTGTCTAGTTCCCCAAGCCTAGCTCCTCCCGATTCACATCCTCCCTGTTTGCAGCACAGTGAGGTTTGGTTGACTTTTTGTGTTTCTCCTGTTTCTGCTTCCAGGCAAGTCCGGCCCTCTGAGGTCCAGGAGCTGGGCTCATCTCCCCAATGAGTGGGCTTATCTCTACAAGGCCTCCACAGGCCTGTGTTTGAAATGGCTCTGATCTGCTACTTGTGAGAGAGTGACCACCACCCACCTCTCTAGGTACATCTCCCAGCCCTTCTGCCCTGACTTGTCCCCTGACACACCAGATACTCCATCAGTAAAAACCCGATGCGTTCACTACTTGGAGCTCCCTGAGCATAGCACATGGTCTTTCCATTCTGTGCCTCACCCTGGGCTGCCCATTGGTCTCCAGCCCTCTTCCTTCTGTCCTTTAGGTTCAGTTTAGGTGTCAATCACTCTACAAAGCCTTCCCTGACTGCCTTCATGCCAGATTGACTTCATTGACTTTGGGTTTTCAATATTGCATCTGTATCCGCCCCTCCACTGTGATGGTCTCCTTTACCTCTCCATCCCTAGGGCGAGCTCAGGACCTGGATTATTGCAGGCACTCAGTTCATGCTTGTTGAACCCCACTGGCTTAGGGCAGGGAATATCTTTGTAGTTTTTCTTCTATGTTTGCCCTCCTGGTGGATCGCTTCCTTCCTAAGTAGCATCTTGTTATTTGAGTCCCACTAGTATCATCTTTGGAGGAGGCAATGGCACCCCACTCCAGTATTCTTGCCTGGAAAATCCCATGGATGAAGGAGCCTGGTGGGCTGCAGTCCATGGGGTCGCTAAGAGTCAGACAGACAGAGCGACTTCACTTTCACTTTTCACTTTCATGCATTGGAGAAGGAAATGGCAACCCACTCCAGTGTTCTTGCCTGGAGAATCCCAGGGATGGGGGAGCCTGGTGGGCTGCCACCTACGGGGTCACATAGAGTCAGACACGACTGAAGCAACTTAGCAGCAGCAGCAGCAGCAGCAGCAGTATCATCTTATTTGAGGCTCACCAAGAGGCCTTGCTTTATAATAAATTATTAGGTTGCATTCTGTTTGGATGGTTTGCTGGGGAGAGTGGCATTTTTAGATTCCAGACAAGTCTCTGTCTAGGAGGAGTGGAGAAACGAGGAGGGGCACATACTGTGCAGGGTCAGGAAGGAGGCCCCTTGAGGTGCTCAGGGCTTCATGAGCTGCCTTTCCATGCATGACAACCCCATCCTATGTGGAGTCTTTCCTTTCAAAGCACCTTGGCATACCTGGTCTCATTTGATCTTTCCTACAAGTCACCTTCAGAAGTAGAAGGCAACAGGTATACACAGTGAAACAGATAAGGCGGATTCTTTTATTTATTCTGTATAGATTTATTGAGTTCCCATTCCCTTGCCGGGAACACAACAATGAACAAAACCAGCATGTTTCCAGCTGTCAGGAAGTTCTGGTTCTAGTCAGGCAATGCCAACAAGTGAGTAGTGTACAAATAAGTAATACATAGAATTTCCAGTGACAGTACGTGCTCAAAAGACAATCAGACCAGGTAATATTACAGAAAGTGATGAGTGGGAGGGGTGAAGGAACTGCCCTAGAGCAGGTAAAGCCTTTCTGAGGAGATGACATATGAGCTGAAGTCTGAAAGGTGAGAAGAAACAGGCCAGGTGATATGTTGAGAGTCCGAAAGTGGAGCTGACCCTGGAGCCCCGAAGCATTTCCTTTAGCTGTTCTCTTACTGTAGGAAAGCAACCAAGGCCATCAGTCAGGACAGGAAAAAAATGTGTGTGTGTATATATATACATATATATATATATATATATATATATATATATATATATATATACAGAAAAAAGATATATATATATATATAATACATATATGTAAATACATATATCAGTTCAGTTCAGTTCAGTCACTCAGTCATGTCTGACTCTTTGTGACCCCATGAACTGCAGCACCCCAGGCCTCCTTGTCCATCACCAACTCCTGGAGTCCACCCAAACCCATGTCCATCGAGTCGGTGATGCCATCCAACCATCTCATCCTCTGTCATCCCCTTCTCCTCATGCCCTCAATCTTTCCCAGCATCAGAGTCTTTTCCAATGAGTCAGCTCTTCGCATCAGGTGGCCAAAGTATTGGAGTTTCAACTTCAACATCAGTCCCTCCAGTGAACACCCAGGACTGATCTCCTTTAGGATGGACTGGTTGGATCTCCTTGCAGTTCAAGGGACTCTCCAACACCACAGTTCAAAAGCATCAATTCTTATTTGCTCAGCTTTCTTTATAGTCCAACTCTCACATCCATACATGACCACTGGAAAAACCATAACCTTGACTAGATGGACCTTTGTTGGCAAAGTAATGTCTCTGCTTTTTAATATGCTGTCTAGGTTGGTCATAACTTTCCTTCCAAGGAGTAAGCGTCTTTTAATTTCATGGCTGCTATCACCATCTGCAGTGATTTTGGAGCCCAAAAAAATAAAGTCTGACACTGCTTCTACTGTCTCCCCATCTATTTCCCATGAAATGATGGGACCAGATGCCATGATCTTAGTTTTCTGAATGTTGAGCTTTAAGCCAGCTTTTTCACTCTCCTCTTTCACTTTCATCAAGAGGCTCTTTAGTTCCTCTTCCCTTTCTGCCATAAGGGTGGTGTCATCTGCATATCTGAGGTTATTGATATTTCTCCCAGCAATCTCGATTCCAGCTTGTGCTTCCTCCAGCCCAGCATTTCAGTTGCCCCTCAAACTTGGCTCTGTTTGGCCTAGTTTAATATCATAAAATGTCACTTAAACCTAGCAAATGTCCCTTTAATAAATTTCAACTAAACCCGTCAGTTTTATGGACCATCTAACTCAGGGCCTACCAAAGGATTTGGCACAAAGTAGGTGTTCAGAAAATAATTTGTTAAATGAGTGAATGAATTAATCTTACCCTTTGGTTGAATCCCATGGGCAGAGGAGCCTGGCAGGCTACAGTCCATAGGGTCACAAAGAGTTGGACACAACTGAAGCAACTTAGCACACATGCATGCACCCTTTGGTTGACCAGCCCTTGGAAGCAAGATTGAGCAATCTGGAATTTATTGTACTCGAAGAATAGGACAGTGTTTACAAGTATATCAAACAGGTGAGATGACGCATGATGATTTCAGGGGGGCACAGACTGTGATTTCTCTAGATCTTCTCCTTTTTAACATAAGATTTAGAATGTTAGGATAGAGATTGCTAAAGTTGATGTAGATTTTATTATGTCCCAAAGTTTCTTTTAGAGAATATAATATTAAACAAGAGAAGCAGGATAAGAATGGTACAAACAGTATAATTTCAGTTCTATTAAAAAAAATCTACATTCATGGGGGGAAAACTGGAAAGAAGTTATAACAAAATTGGGACTTACCCAATGATCTTACCTTATCTTTTCTACTTACCAGACTTTTTCCAAATTTTCTACAGTAAGTGTGTATTACTTTTATAATCAGAAAAATATAACATGTGATTTGTTAAACAGTTAGTATAGAATGTGGTATGACATTCTTGCCAAAGCCTGCTTTTTTTTTTTTAATCCCTGGCATTCATCATAAAAATCACAGCTGATATTTCAAATAATGACATTATGGTACCAAAAGTGAACTGCACCTTAGCAGATGTACTCCTACCTGTGTCATGTGACACAGTTGATCTGCCGAGGAGCCTACACTATCCAGATGCTGAGATTGGCCATATCATGGCTCCTTGCCTCTACCTGCGCGTCCCTCAGCTTCCCTGGGTACTTGCTTCCACCCCCCCACCCCGCACCTGTCAGAGGCTCGGGAATGGCTGGGAAGCTGGTAGCGCAGGTCAGAGCTGCCCTGCTTGCTTCTGATTGTGGACTCAGCAAACAACTCTGTAATTTGGATTATATTGACTGCCCTGAAAAATAGCAAATGTGCCAAGGTATTGTCCTGTAGACTAAACAAATTTAAAAAAACTAAAAGCAGCCAAACCCTGAAAACTTATTCACTTCATTTTTTCAATCAGGTGAAAAGTATGAATAATATTGCTTCTCCCTTTTGGATGATGACATCTCAGTGGTAAATCGAGACATCGCTTAAGTGAACTTCGAGTTTTAACAAGATCTTCTACTTGCGTTTTTGACTTTACCGAAAACAAGTGCCATTAGAATGATATCAACTGTTTGAGTCAGTTGTTGGCTTGGGCCTCCACCCAGAATTTGATGTCATTGATGGGCATCCATGAGCAACAGGAATAATTTTGAAACTTTTGACCACAGGACCTCTGAAGACCTTCATTAGTGCTAGTGTTAAATATAATACAAATGTAAAAATGAAAATGGCCATCTTATGCACTAAGTATGTGGATTTAAAATGCTTTCTATCTGCTAGGGCTTTGCATGGGAACCTTTATGAAACTGGAGAGTTACTGAGTCTGGAAATGTTTCACTCAGTGCGATGATGAAATGTAGACTAGGTATCAGATGTGGCAGACCCAGGATGGAGGGAGAGAAGGAAACACAGCCATGAGGAATAGAGTTTGCAGGACTTGAATCATATCTTATTTTGATTAAATCAGGATCAGTTTACTGAGAGCCTGTAATGTGAGAATGTGTTAGAGTAGTAGAGGGATTCTATTATGGTTATCTTACTCAAGAGTGAGTTCATTTTCATCACATGTATTTTTAATTCTTTGGAAAGACAATTACATTAATTGAGGAATGACATGTAGAATATCAGTTTGAAAAAACATTTAGCGAGTGGGAGTACTGATGTTGCCTAACTATCAATTAAATAAAAATAGCTTGTAACATGAGCTCTAGGTATCCCATCTAAAGGGTGTCAGTAGACTGCTTGGGGAAGCCCTTTATATTTTTGATGCATTGATTGGGTAAAACAAGATTTTCAAGGAAGAGGCTCCAGGTTATTCCCACTTTTCTCTTTTCATTGCACAGCTTCTAAAAATGTGCTGCTTTGACCTAGTATGAGAATTTTCCAACTCCAGGATGAATTGTCCAAGATGGTTCTACTGCTTCTGCTGCAGTTAGCCTTAGTGAAGGCAGAGTAGTCTCCAGGTGCCAGCCAACCCATGACCTTCCATCTCTCTCCAAAATGAGACTCCTCCCTCTCTCCTCCGCTTTCTCCCTGGCCTCACTTCCCTGGACAGAGTCCTCTTTTAAAGACTGTGACATTCTCTAGGAAGTATTGGTCAGAGATGAAGTTAGAAAAAATCAACTGAGACTAAATCACAGAGGGTTAAATGCCATCTTCTGCTGTCCACTTTTCTCTCTTCTCATCAGCTTACCAAAAACATAAATCTTTTTGTGCATGCATCTTGTGAGTGTCTATACCATAATCCTATCCGCCTCCACTCTTGACTTAAAGCTATATTCTACTATGTCTAATATCTCCATATTTCTGGGACAGCAACAAGGAGAGAAGGGGTGATTTGCAAGCTGATTGGAGAATGTGTTTTTCAGTGACATTTTCCTTTCCTTCTGAGTTTTATAATTGAAAATTAACCTGTGTGGACAAATGTTTTTTATGATCTTGCATGTTACTGTATTGTCAGCCTTATCAGTATATTCGTTTGGAATTACTTATTTGAGTAACTTTCTCATCTACTTATCAGTAGATTCCTGATCTTAATCTCTTTGGATTTCTGAGTCATAAGTCTAGAAT
This sequence comes from Muntiacus reevesi, assembly GCF_963930625.1. Lineage (NCBI taxonomy): Eukaryota > Metazoa > Chordata > Mammalia > Artiodactyla > Cervidae > Muntiacus > Muntiacus reevesi. The sequence continues at coordinate 137,905,064 of NC_089250.1, forward strand.
CAGACTCTGAAACTTTTCTAATAGAGTAGAAGTCACAAAGGGTTAAGTCTTTGGGGTCTTGGGAAAGGATCTAGATGGGTACACCAGTGCTTTTGGGGAGTGTTTTTGAATCTTTGCTTCTTTGTGAATAATGGAATTTTTGTCATCATAGTTCAGAGAAAGGAGGTCAGAGAGAGGTGGAACAGCAGAGATTCAGTGGAGAAGAAAGACTCCTCTGAAGACTGACTCATATCATGCAGAGTTTGGGTGTGATTGTGTGCATACACCAACAACTGTGCACTCCATGTCCCTGTGGTAGGAAGAAGGGGAGGAGAGGGTTTTGCAGACATAATATTTTCTTTAATCTCTTTGCAGAGTGGACTTTGGAGAAGAGCAAGCCTAAGTAAACAACGTGGCATAGTTGTTTGTCTGTCATACACATGATACTCAGAAAGACTCTATGAAATCCTTTCTTTAAGTTAAGAAGCAAATAGAATTATTTGGTTACCAGCTTTGATGGTTACCCCAGTGTTTCTTTTCCATGATGGTGAAATTCCTGAGCAGTTTTCACCTTCTGTGATTAGTTGAAATGTTCTCCTACAAGCTTCAAATGAATTCATGGTTATGCATTGTATTTTCTTTATCTTTCTTTACACTGCTCATCCTATGTGAATATGGGTAAAGTGATTGCTACCTCTTTGTAAAGTTCCACCCCAGACCCCGCTCCAGCAGAACTTTACTGATCCCCTGGTGCTTGGCCATCTTGCTTTCTTAACTCTGTAGAATATAATCAGTACTTAATAAGTAATTGAGAGCTGTCTGATAGATTAGTTTTTGTTGTTGCTGTTAAGTCCCACCTCCTTCTAACACCTACAGTTAGAAAAGACAGTATGCTTGTATTTCATATTTTTCTAATTTTACTATTCTTTATGATACAAAGTACCCTTTCTGGTTTAAGAGCATAAAATTGGAAACATCATAGAAATTAGGGAATATAACTTCCCCTCCAATTCAGGAATTTTCTATATAGCTTCCTTGTTACATTAGTCTGTTCTCTTAGATAAGTCATTCAAGTACTTTGAGCCATATTCATAAAATGAGGGTGACAATAGTACTCACCTTTGTTAGCAACGTGTCTGGATGCCAGTGACAGAAAACCTAAAATAGTGGTGTCTTAAGAAAGATAGCATATTATTTTCCTCTCTCCCAAATCCAGGAACAGGCACAGTGGCTTCTATCTTAATTCTTTGCTATGCACAGCATCTAGTTTCATGTTCACCTTGCAGTCTGATATGGCTGCTCCAGTCCAGCCATCGTGCCTTCCTTGCCAGCAGAAAGGAGAAAGAGGAGAAAGAAAAGGGCATACTTTCTCTCTTCAAGGACACTGTCCACAAGTAGCAAACCATTCTGCTTATATCCAATTAGCACTAACTTAGTCACCTTGCTACATGTAGCTATAAGGGAGGCTGATAAAGAGATGGCCTTGTACTTGGCTGAAATTCAGAGTTTATATTACTGAGTGATATGGGAACAGATCTGGGGGACAATTAGTAGTCTCTGCCACCCTACTGATAATTTTATGAAATAAAAAATGATGAAATGAGATAATATGTACAATGTGCTTCAGGCATGTGCTTCATGCCTGACATATAATACATGCTCAGCTAATATGTAAGTATTAGCCATTGTTTTTATGGCTAAACATTATAGGCAGTCATTCATTCACTGTATTATTTGTTCAACAGATATTGAATACCTACTGTGCTGAATACTATACCTCTCCTGTTTAAATCCTTCTATCAACAATCTGAAGGAGACTACTGTCCAAAATAGCTTATTTTTTATGGGATAGCTCTAAAAGTTCCATAACTTATTTATCAGAGTAAGTCAAAGCATGCTTCCTAAATAATTCAGTCTTACCCTTTGAAACCATAGAACAAGCCTGTTTCCTCCATTCAGTTCGTCAAATATATGAAGTTGGCTAATAAGTCTCACATTTAGTTTTCTGACCCTAAGCAGGCATTTTTGTTGCTCATTTATTTAGTATGTGGTTGGCAAACTTTTTCTGTAAAGGGCTAGATGGTAACTATTTCTGGCTTTTCAGGTCATAAGTCCTCTGTCACAATTTCTCAACTCTACCATCATAATGGGAAAGCAGCCTTGGACGTTTTATAAGTGAATGGCTATGGCTATGTTCCTATAAAATTTGTTGTTGTTGTTTAGTCTCTCAGTTCTGTCCAACCCTTGCAACCCCATGGACTGTAGCTCACTAGCCTCCCCTGTCCATGGGATTTCCCAGGCAAGAATACTGGAGTGGGTTGCCATGTCCTCTTCCAGGGGATCTTCCAGACCCAGGGATCAAACCCACGTTCCTGTGTCTCCTGTTTTGCCAGGTGGATTCTTTATCACTGAACCACTGGGGAAGGCAGTTTCTATAAAATATTATTTACAAAAACAGATAGCAGGCCAGATTTTGGCCTCATGCTGTGGTTTGCCAACCCTGTGATTTAGCCCATGCTGCTGCTGCTGCTGCTGCTGCTAAGTTGCTTCAATCCATAGAAACTTATAAATAAGGTTATTTGTGACTGATATTCCCATTGTCTGAAGCTGAAAACTTTCTTTGTGTCACTCCTGATTTTTCTTTTACATTTCATTTCTCTTTTTGTCTTATTACTTTGGTTAAGATTTTCAGCACCCCTTGCATCTCCATAGCATTACTTGTTGGCCAATTATTTCCCTAGATATGTTATCCATCATTTCTAGCTTGGAAATGCTCTTTGACAAATCTTCTCTTGTTCTACCACATGTTGTTTGACCTCCCCCAGGCTGACTCTTCTCCAGTCATCTCACAAATCTGTCCACATTAAGAAAATAAGAATCCTTTTTCCATCCCTTTCTTCTTCAAACCTGTTAGACTTCGATTTTCCTTTGGTGGTGCTTCAGCTTTTCTTCACTGAGCAGTCTAATACTAACTATAACCTAATCCAACTTCCCTTAAAGACAATTTAGAGGAGGCAGGTAGAAAATTAACATTTACTAATGGACCAGGCACTGCTGACATTTACAATATGTGTGTTTCATTTCAATGTTATAGACATGGTAAGTGCAAGTTGAGATAGGTCATATCACCAGCTGTGGTCATGCAGCTGAAATACAAGGAATCATTCCCAGTTACAGAATAGAAATTCAAATCTGACTGGACTGGGGAATTTAAGTGTGCGCATCTGGCAAAAGTAATTCAAAACCATTCACAAATACAGCATAGTTGCTATACTTTGGTTGTCCTCTCTCATCAAGACATTTGTAAAGCAGAGAATAACAAACATTTGTGCTGAACTTTTGGTTTTCAGAACATTTACTTCATAGTTTTATAGAGTAGGTGATTGTATTTCAATTTTGCAGGAAAGCAAATCAAACCACAAAATGATTAAAATGTTTGCAGGAATTGCCAGCCACCTGCTTCTAGGAGAGTCCACAGTTGCTCTTCTCAGAAAAGTTCATCGCACCTCTTTTCTAGCTACCCCCTTATTGTTTTTTAGACCTCAGCTCGTCATCATCTTCTCCAGGAAACACTTTCTGCAGTCACCTCTACCTTGTGCCCACCATCTGATTTAGATGCTCTTTCTACATCTTAAACAAGATCATCACCCTCTTTGTACTGAACCTTAACTGATGTTGTATTAGCTTGTAAGGAAATCAAGGGCACATCCCTGCCTCATTTAACTTTGTACTCAATAAATATTTGTCAAGTAAAGGAATGCCCTGAGATGGAGCCAAGTCAGTGCTGCAGGGAGTCATTTCCTTGTGATGTTTCTCAGTTCTGATTATACCTGGAGGCAAAACAGAAACCTCAACCTTCCAGAGACAAACAAAAGAGGATCCTCCCTGAAGCCATTGATTTCTGCAGCCAGGGAACATCAGAAATTCAAATCTATGGGGTTTCAGACTAGAAAGCAAAGAATGCAGCATAACTTTGGTGAAGTGCACAGGTTCTAAAGTCAGTCTTCTTAGATTTGAATCCTGACTTCACCATTTTCCAGCTGTGTGATCTTTGGCAAGTGACTTAGCTTTTCTATACTTGGGTTTTTGTCAAACGTGGATAATGATGGAATTTTGGTATATTAGTTATCTATGGCTGTGCAACAACTTACCCCTAAACTGAGTGCCTCATAACAATAGACATTTATTATCTCACAGTTTCTATGGGTCAGGAATTTGAAAGAGGCTCAAGTGAGTGCTTCTGGCTCAGGGTTGCTCATTAAATGACAATCAAGATGTTGATTGAGGTTCCTGCCATGTGGAACCTTGACTGAGACTGAAGGATCACCTTCCAAGATGGCTGACTCAAGTAGCTTTTGGCAGGAGGCCATAGTTCTTCCCACCAGCAACTCTCATTATGGGATAATAATTGATTTCCCCCAGAGAAAGCAAGAGAGGAAGCCCCAGGGAGAAACTCCAGTGACTTTTATGACCTATTTTTAGAACATACACTGTTACTTCCACCACATTCTCTATAGAAGGGAGTCACTAAGGTGGCCCACGTTCAAAGAAAGGGGAATTAGGCTCCACCTTTTGAAAGGAGTATCATAGAATTTGTGGACATATTTTAAAACCACACACTATCTTATAGATTTGAGTGAGAATTCCATGAGATAAGAATTATAAAGTGCTTAATAGGACTTAAGCAGCATCTACCTTGAATTACTTTCCTCATAGATTAGAAAGGACAAATGAACTGTCAATCTGAAGGCTTTGACTTGAAAAATTACTCTATAAAATGGAGCAAAGATAACAGAATTAATTGATGCCATAAGCAATTAAAGTATTCAGTATAGTTCTTGGCATGAAAAGTTGTTCATGTTTTGAATTTTAAAAAGTGAGTAAAAACAGCATGTACAGTGTGATCTGGTGTTTGTGTGATTATATACAAATATCTCTGTATGTTGATACATAAGGGAGCATTCAATTTTTTTTTCCATTTATTTTTATTAGTTGGAGGCTAATTACTTGACAATATTGTAGTGGTTTTTGCCATACATTGACCTGAATCAGTCATGGATTTACATATGTTCCCCATCCCGATCCCCCCTCCCATCTCCCTCTCCATCCCATCCCTCTGGGTCTTCCCAGTGCACCAGTCCTAAACACTTGTCTCATGCATCCAACCTGGGCTGGTGATCTGTCTCACCCTTGATAGTATACTTGTTTCAGTGCTGTTCTCTTTGAACATCCTACTCTTGTCTTCTCCCACAGAGTCCAAAAGTCTGTTCTGTACATCTGTGTCTCTTTTTCTGTTTTGCATATAGGTTTATCATTACCATCTTTTTAAATTCCATATATATGTGTTAATATACTGTATTGGTCTTTATCTTTCTGGCTTACTTCACTCTGTATAATGGGCTCCAGTTTCACCCATTTCATTAGAACTGATTCAAATGAATTTTTTTTAATGGCTGAGTAATATTCCATAGTGTATACGTACCACAGCTTCCTTATCCATTCGTCTGCTGATGGGCATCTAGGTTGCTTCCATGTCCTGGCTATTATAAATAGTGCTGCGATGAACATTGGGGTGCACGTGTCTCTTTCAGATCTGGTTTCCTCGGTGTGTATGCCTAAGAGTGGGATTGCTGGGTCATATGGCAGTTCTATTTCCAGTTTTTTAAGGAATACCCACACTGTTCTCCATAGTGGCTGTTCTAGTTTGCATTCCCACCAGCAGTGTAAGAGGGTTCCCTTTTCTCCACACCCTCTTCAGCATTTATTGCTTGTAGACTTTTGGATAGCAGTCATTCTGACTGGCATGTAATGGTACCTCATTGAGGTTTTGATTTGCATTTCTCTGATAATGAGTGATGTTGAGCATCTTTTCATGTGTTTGTTAGCCATCTGTATGTCTTCTTTGGAGAAATGTCTGTTTAGATCTTTGGCCCATTTTTTGATTGGGTCATTTATTTTTTTGGAATTGAGCTGCAGGAGTTGCTTGTATATTTTTGAGATTAATCCCTTGTCTGTTTCTTCATTTGTTATTATTTTCTCCCATTCTGAAGGCTGTCTTTTCACCTTGCTTATAGTTTCCTTTGTTGTGCAAAAGCTTTTAAGTTTCATTAGGTCCCATTTGTTTATTTTTGCTTTTATTTCCAATATTCTGGGAGGTGGGTCATAGAGGATCTTGCTGTGATTTATGTCGGAGAGGGTTTTGCCTATGTTCTCCTCTAGGAGTTCTATAGTTTCTGGTCTTACATTTAGATCTTTAATCCATTTTGAGTTTATTTTTGTGTATGGTGTTAGAAAGTGTTCTAGTTTCATTCTTTTACAAGTGGTTGACCAGTTTTCCCAGCACCACTTGTTAAAGGGGTTGTCTTTTTTCCATTGTATATTCTTGCCTCCTTTGTCGAATATAAGGTGTCTGTAGGTACGTGGATTTATCTTTGGGCTTTCTATTCTGTTCCACTGATCTATATTTCTGTCTTTGTGCCAGTACCATACTGTCTTGATGACTGTGGCTTTGTAGTAGAGCCTGAAGACAGGCAGGTTGATTCCTCCAATTCCATTCTTCTTTCTCAAGATTACTTTGGCTATTTGAGGTTTTTTGTATTTCCATACAAATTGTGAAATTATTTGTTCTAGTTCTGTGAAGAATACCGTTGGTAGCTTGATAGGGATCGCATTGAATCTATAGATTACTTTGGGTAATATACTCATTTTCACAATATTGATTCTTCCAATCCATGAACACAGTATATTTCTCCATCTATTTGTGTCCTCTTTGATTTCTTTCATCAGTGTTTTATAGTTTTCTATGTATAGGTCTTTTGTTTCTTTAGGTAGATATACTCCTAAGTACTTTATTCTTTTTGTTGCAATGGTGAATGGTATTGTTTCCTTAATTTCTCTTTCTGTTTTCTCATTGTTAATGTATAGGAATGCAAGGGATTTCTGTGTGTTAATTTTATATCCTGCAACTTTGCTATATTCTTTGATTAGCTCTAGCAATTTTCTGGTAGAGTCTTTAGGGTTTTCTATGTAGAGGATCATGTCATCTGCAAACAATGAGAGTTTCACTTCTTCTTTTCCTATCTGGATTCCTTTTATTTCTTTTTCTGCTCTGATTGCTGTGGCTAAAACTTCTAAAACTATGCTGAATAGTAGTGGTGAGAGTGGGCACCCTTGTCTTGTTCCTGATTTCAGGGGAAATGCTTTCAATTTTTCACCATTGAGGATAATGTTTGCTGTGCGTTTCTCATATATAGCTTTTATTATGTTGAGGTATGTTCCTTCTATTCCTTCTTTCTGGAGAGTTTTTATCATAAATGGATGTTGAATTTTGTCAAAGGTTTTTTCTGCATCTATTGAGATAATCAGATGGTTTTTATCTTTCAGTTTGTTAATGTGGTGTATTACATTGATTGATTTGTGGATATTAAAGAATCCTTGCATTCCTGGGATAAAGCCCACTTGGTCATGATGTATGATCTTTTTAATATGTTGTTGGATTCTGTTTGCCAGAATTTTGTTAAGGATTTTTGCATCTATGTTCATCAGTGATATTGGCCTGTAGTTTTCTTTTTTTGTGGCATCTTTGTCTGATTTTGGAATTGGGGTGATGGTGGCCTCATAGAATAAGTTTGGAAGTTTACCTTCTTCTGCAGTTTTCTGGAAGAGTTTGAGTAAGATAGGTGTTAGCTCTTCTCTAAATTTTTGGTAGAATTCTGCTGTGAAGCCATCTGGTCCTGGGCTTTTGTTTGTTGGACGATTTCTGATTACAGTTTCAATTTCCGTGCTTGTGATGGGTCTGTTAAGATCTTCTATTTCTTCCTGGTTCAGTTTTGGAAAGTTATACTTTTCTAGGAATTTGTCCATTTCTTCCAGGTTGTCCATTTTATTGGCATAGAGCTGCTGGTAATAATCTCTTATCATCCTTTGTACTTCAGTGTTGTCTGTTGTGATCTCTCATAAGGGAGCATTCTAGAATGAGGTTCCTCATAGTATTAATCATGGTTATCTCTGGGTGGTAGAATTTGTGTTAAGGTAAACAAAAATTTGTGTTTTTATTCATTGTTTGAATTGTTTTGCACTGAGCATAAATCTACAAAAATAAGGGTGGCATTTTCCAAAGAAAATAAAAAAGAAACTAAGTTGGAAAGAAGACATGAAAGGTGGAAAGGTTTAGCATGTTGAGCCAGGATTTTGCTTCTCTAAGTGGACTAGTTTATTCCCTGTGATGTATCTGATTGATAGGCTATCCTCTGATCCTTCAAGTTTGTTGTGAAGACTTGTATGTGCTGGGATCAGGTGAGAGTTTGCGACTGTGTTTTGCTTGAGGGGACATATATTAAGAGAAGAAGGGGAAAGTATGGAGAATTAAGGAGAAGAGCATCTGTGTGGCATCTTTGCCATCTGTGTGGCAAAGAGCAAAGACAGAACAAATCTGGTGTTGACAGCAAAGCCTGAATGCTCATAAGTTGCCTTGGGAAGAACAACTTTATCCATAAAAGAACAATATACTTGTGATGGGCACTCACTCTGTCAGCCTAGAGTGCCTTGAATATCTTCTATAATTGCACTTGCTGCATTGAACTGAAATCTGTTCAATTCTCCCTCCCTCTTAACAGACTTCCAAGCAGGTCCTGGCTATCTAGCCTATTACACTGGCTATTTAGCTCCCAACATGTAGCAGGGTTTAATAATCTGAAGAATAAAATAGCTTAAATTATTTTTTAAACTAGTGTCATTCACAATTGAAAATATTTATGCTTCCTAACATTTAACTAAGTAATTTATTGAAATGAAAGAGCAAATTAAAAATGTGTATATTTTATGGAAGAAATTGGAGAAACTGCCCAAAGATGCTTTTTGAAAGGTTTAAATATATCATTTATTTCCCATTTGTCACATCTGTTCTTTGTTCACCTTTTCCTTTTTTCTACCTCTTTTTTTTTTTAATTACTTGAGAAAAATTTCTAAGATTCTAATGTTTTTACTTACTTTCTGTATTTTTGGTTAAAGTGATTGCATTGTGGCTTATAGTATACATCTTAAGCTTATGACAACCTGACAATATTACTTTAAGTAATATTACTGGGCTTCCCTGATAGCTCAGTTGGTAAAGAATCCGCCTGCAGTGCAGGAGACCCTGGTTTGATTCCTGGGTCAGGAAGATCTCCTGGAAAAGGGATAGGCTACCCACTCTAGTATTCTTGTGCTTACCTGGTGGCTTAGCTGGTAAAGAATCTGCCTGCAATGGGGGAGACCTGGGTTTGATCTCTGGGTTGGGAAGATCCCCTGGAGAAGAGAAAGGCTACCCACTCCAGTATTCTGGCCTGGAGAATTCCATGGACTGTATAGTCCATGGGATTGCAAAGAGTTGGACACAACTTTCACTTCACCCTAATTCATGTAGAAAATAGTCTTATATTAATATATTTCCATTTCTTCTCTTTTGATCTTTGTGCTGTTATTGTCATATATTTTACTTCTAGATTTAGTCATTGTTATTATTTTTGCTTTAAATGGTCAATTAGTTATTTAAAATGTAAGAAAAATTGTATTTATCTACATATTTAACATTTTTCATACTCTATTTCTTTTTGTAGATCCTGATTTCTGTCAGATTTCTATTTCTTCTACCTAAAGGACTTTCTTTACCATTTCTTATTTTAGTGAGCCTTCTTTTTTTTTTTTTTTCTTTTTGACTGCATGGCTTGTGGGATCTTAGTTCCCCAACCAGGGATTGAACCCATGCCCCCTGCAGTGGAAAGATGGAGTCCTAATCACTGGACCTTCAGGAAAGTCCCTCTTTATCTTTCTTATATGTAAGTTCACCCTTGATGAATTCTTTCAGCTTTTGTATGTCTAAAAGTCTTTATTTCATTTTGTTTTCAGAAAATATTTTTGTTGGGTATAGAATTATAATTTGGCAGTGTATATGTATATATATATATATCTATATATATATATGGGAGAAGGAAATGGCAACCCACTCCAGTATTCTAGCCTGGAGAATCCCGTGGACAGAAGAGCCTGGTGGGGTGCTGTCCATGGGGTTGCACAGTGTCGGACATGACTGAAGTGACTTAGCATGCATGCATGCATTGTTGAAGGAAATGGCAGCCCACTCCAGTATTCTTGCCTGGAGAATGCTAGGGACAGGGGAGCCTGGTGGGCTGCAGTCTATGGGGTTGCACAGAGTGAGACATGACTGAAGTGGCTTAGCAGCAGCATATATATATATGTATATGTATATATATATTTTTTTAAGTTTATTTTTTTAATAAACTTTCTTATTTTTTAATAAACTATTCTGCATTGTTCCTAATGAGAAGCCTGCTAGCGTCCCTATTTTTCTCCACTCTACTTTATGTGTCTTCCTTCTCTGATTTCCTTGACTTTATTGAAGTCTCAACTTCTCTTTAAATTAGACACACTGTTTGGTTTCGTCTGAGTCCCTTCTCCCTCCCCAGTAGCCGAAAAACTCAAAAGGTATAAGCTAGGGCATTTATCGAACTCACCTTATTTATTTATTCTTCTTTCTGGAATTACTATTCTATGTTGCCTGTTATTCAATATCTCAAAGCAATTATTTCATTATTTTTTCTGACTTTTTTCAGTTGTTTAAGGAAGAAGCATAAACCTGATCTCTGTTAATCTGTACTGGCTGGAAACAGAAATTTGAAATATTGAATCAAAAAAATAAATACCTAAAACCAACTTCTGATTGCAAAACTTCTCCTCAAAATGGATTCACATTTTGCAGTAGCTTAGAATTATGAGGTCATTTTTAAAAATTTGTTTAGTGTTTGACATTATCTCTTTTTCTTGCAGGATACATTCAACTGGATTTTTAAATCATTGTAAGCCAGTGATGGATCAGAAGTTACAGAATGCAATGCCGAATAAAAGTCTTCGAAAGAATTGCTTCAAAGAACCAAAAAAAGAAAATTGATCTACTTCCTTAATACCTTGATCTAGAAAAACATACTGCACATAGTAGGAAGTGATAACTGGAAAAGTTTATTTGGGTCTTAATATACCTAAGTGATAGGAACTGTCACTTTGTTTCTCAGAGGGCTTATACACCTGAGATTATGTTAAAAACCAGTAGTTTTATTAACATCTTGACATGATCACAAGAGAGGACAAACAGAGGGCTAGCTGAAACCCTGCACCTTGGTCAAGATGACTTCTGAAGAAATGGCAGGTTCTGTTCTCAGACCTGTGAGTCAGAGAAAAGTGATCTCTGCTCAGTCAACTGTAGATGAAAGTAATGATAAGGTCTCCGACATCAATGTTCCAAAGTCTCATCCTGTCAGGCAGAGTGGGGAGACTTCTCATACCATCTCGCAGCTGACCAAACTTACAGAAGAATCTTCAGGAAGCAACGTGCCCCAGATTTTCTCAGTAGCAAGGGAGAAAATAACCAGTGATGAGAACAGTAATGAAAATTGCTGGGAGAAAAGCATGCCAGATTCTGTGAAAAACCTTAACATTAACTGCAACAGCATATTGAAAAACCATCAGCATGGCCCTCCTCAGAGCCAGTTTTATGAAACGTGCAATTCTATCACAGAGGAAGGTCTGTGTTTGGAAACTGGAATCCCTTCTTCACTGGAAGGAAAGGTGTTCCCTGGAATTCAACTGGAAATAGACAGACCTCCCATGGGCATTAGTCCATTAGGAACTCAGTCAGCCATCATAGAGACAAGCAGGGCGGTCCCTGAAAGCAACATGACAGTATTTCACTTGCGTTACGAGGTTGACAGAAGAATGTCAGACAGTCTCTGTCCCCTGTCAGATAACTTGATTTTGGATGATTGTGGAAACTGTGTACTACCTACTGTTGGTGAGGATCAAGAGAAAAATTACATGGCGTATACTTGCCAACTGATGGAATTGACAAGTAACTGTGACAATAAGAATAGGCAGCTGCAGTGTGATCATTGTGACCCCTTGAATGACAAATACTTGTGCTTTGAAGGCTCTTGCCCAAAGGCCGATGTGGTATGTTCAAGTGACAGCTTTTGCAGGGAGGATTTTACTGACAGTCCACCTGCCAAGACCTTTCTGAGCCATTTTGAGGACTTCCCTGATAATTGTGAAGATGTAGAAGAAGATTTGTTTAAAAATAAAAAGGAGCGGTCTGCTTGGTTAGTGAGGAGATTTTGCAAAAATGACAAGGAAGTTAAGAAATCTGTGTTTACTGGGACAAGGGCAATTGTGAGAACCTTGCCTTCTGGTCACATTGGACTGGAGGCTTTGAGTTATATTGATCAGAAGAAAAATGGTCTCTTGTTGCCTCCTGGGAGAGTCATGGAACGGCTGTCAACAGTGGTGGTTAGGCAAGATGGTTCCCAAGGTCTGTCAGAAGCCCAGTGGTATCCGGTAAGAGTTAAAGTTTCTTTTAATCCATTTTTCAAAGTTGACTTTTTAAAACTCCAAATCTCCATTGTCTTAATTCATGGGAAATGTTCAGTTCTGGCCAGTGATTCTTAGGGGAAGCATTTATAGTTACTGGAAATTAGTAGACCTAACAGATACTGGAATTGACAGCTGTCAAGACTGAGTTAATTCCACAGCAACATAAGTCACAAAATACACATAAATATGCGCTCAGAGAAGTTAGGGAGAGTCCCTGATTACTGTATGCGGGCTTATAAAACAGAAACTCCTGGGAGTGGGAAAGTGGTTCTGCTAACTAATTATTCAGCTCTATCCTTCAGAGATATGTCTGTCCTCTTCTGCCATGGAGTTCATCGTTGTTTTTAGGTTGCAAAGCTTAAAAGAACTTAAATCTCATTTTCTTTCTTTTTTTTTCCTCTTATTTATTTTTCATTTATTTTTATTAGTTGGAGGCTAATTACAATATTGTAGTGGTTTTTGCCATACATTGACATGAATCAGCCATGGATTTACATGTGTTCCCCATCCCGACCCCCCCTCCCACTTCCCTCCCCATCCCATCCCTCTGGGTCTTCCCAGTGCACCAGCCCTGAGCACTTGTCTCATGCATCCAACCTGGGCTGGTGATCTGTTTCACACTTGATAGTATACTTGTTTTAAATCTCATTTTCTCTGCTCAGTACCTCTAGGCAGTGCTTCCTGGTTTTTCCCTCTTAACCCTTTTTATGCCATGGCCCTCTTTGGTTATTTGATGAAGTTTTCGGGTTGAGAAGAACACTTTTAAACACATCAAATGAAATAGAAAGGATCATAAAGGACACAGATTATGTGGATAGACATATATCAAAATATTTTTGAAATTGTAATATAGCAGGGTACTTCTTTATTAACACACTAAATAATGGCAGCTGATGATGTGATAACTACCATAACTTCAAGGTAGTGAAGAATGTTAGTAGGGAATGGTTTACCTGGGACTTTCCCAGTTTTAGCAGTGCAAGTCCCATACTCTGGGAAGCCACACAGTCTTGGACAAACCAAGACAAATTAATTAATTAGTTACCTTAATTATAAATACTATTTTAGAGTCTCTTCCATGACTATAATATATGGCAATATCTGTGATTTCTATTGGTGACAAAATCACACGTACTGCTAGTGTTACTGAAGTTTGTTGCTTACATTCATATTGAAAGGAAATGCTAGACTTCTATTTGAGGTTAATAAAAGAATTTTTTCTCATCCAAATTTCTGGACTCTCTGAGTTCTATCCATAGTTCTCCCTCTTTAAGATTCCTGCTCTGGAAATGCACTCAATTAGCTGTGCACTCTTAGACCTGATCTTTGCATCAGAAGCCAGCACCATGTAGTCTCTTGTTTTTTTTTTTTTTTCCTTCTGTGGCTAAGTAGCCCTATTTTCTTCAACTGATCTTAGTGAAGAAGCTGTTTCTATAACTTTTGCATTCCAGTTTTACACAATTCCTTAAAATCTGGCCCTAAAAATAAACCCAATCTAAAAGAACATCCTTTTATTGATCTATGACTAGTATATTTTTATTTTCATCATCATCAATTGTGGGAACGAATATTTATTGTGAATTTAAATATGCCAGGCACTGGACTGAATAACTTACACACTTCATTTCATGAAATCATCTCAACTACTTTCTGATGTGGTCTGATTATTCACCCCATTCTATCATTAAGAAAACAGAGTCTAAAGAAAATTCTATACCTTCAGTTCAGTTCAGTGCGTTGCTCAGTTATGTCTGACTCTGTGCGACCCCATGGATTGCGGCATGCCAGGCTTCCCTATCCATCACCAACTCCCGGAGCTTGTTCAAACTCATGTCCATTGAGTCGGTGATGCCATCCAACTATCTCATCGTTTGTCTTCCCCTTCTCTTCCCACCTTCAATCTTTCCCAGCATCAGGGTCTTTTCTAAAGAGTCAGTTCTTTGCATCATGTGAGAGTTTCAGCTTTAGCATCAGTCCTTTCAGTGAATATTCAGGACTGATTTCCTTTAAGATGGACTGGTTGGATCTCCTTGCAGTCCAAAGGAGAACTCTCAAGAGTCTTCTCCACTATCATAGTTCAAAAGCATCAATTCTTTGGCACTCAGTTTTCTTTATAGTCCACCTCTCACATCCATACATGACTACTGGAGAAACCATAGCTTTAACTAGACAGACCTTTGTTGACAAAGTAATGTCTCTGATTTTTAATATGCTGTCTAGGTTGTTCATAGCTTTTCTTCCAAGGAGCAAGCATCTTTTAATTTCATGGCTGCAGTCACCATCTGCAGTGATTTTGGAGCCCAAGAAAATAAAGTCAGTCACTGTTTCCACTGTTTCCCCATCTATTTGCCAGGAAGTGATGGAACTGGATGCCAGGATCTTCATTTTTTGAATGTTGAGTTTTAAGCCAGCTTTTTCACTCTCCTCTTTCACTTTCTTCAAGATACTCTTTAGTTCCTCTTTGCTTTCTGCCATAAGCGTGGTGTCATCTGCATATCTGAAGTTATTGATATTTCTCTGGGCAGTGAACCTGTGTGTAATGATGATGACAAACCCAGTGAAAACCAAATTATCTATCACAAGCATTCATGCCCACTAGAATTCAAAACGGAAAAATAGAGCTGTGCAGAAGAACAAAGGAATTCAATATATACTGATCAAGAAAGATGTTCAAGAAAATAACAAATGAAAAAAATATAAAGCACAAGTTTCCAACCGTCTTCTACTGAGGTATAATGTACACATCATTTTAAAGTATGCAAATCCATGCTTTTTAGTACATTCATCTATCACAACTATCTAATTCCAAAATAATTTTAACACCTCAAAAAAAAACTCTTGCGGCTTTCCTGATGGCTCAGTCATAAACAATCTGCCTGCCAATGAAGGAGACATGGGTTCAATCCCTGATCCAGGGAGATCCCACGTATGAAGAGCAGCTAAGCCCGTGCACTGCAATTATTGAGCCTGTGCCCTAGAGCCCAGGAACTGCAACTACTGAAGCCCCCACACCCTAGAGTCTGTGCTGCATAACAAGAGAAGTCACTGCAGTGACAGGCCTGCGTACCACAGCTACAGAGTAGCCCCTGCTCGTCACAATTAGAAAAAAAAGCCCAAGCAGCAATGCAGAGCCAGCACAGCCAAAAATAAGGACAAATAAGTAGATAAATAAGAAACTCCTTAACCATTAGTGACCACTCTTTATTCCTCCCCTTCCCCTGGCAACCACTAATCTGCTTTTGGTCCCTGTGGATTTGCCAATTCTGGACATTTCCTACAAGATCTGACTTCTTGTGACTGGCTTCTTTCACTTAGCATCATGTTTTCCAGGTTCATCCATGTCATAATGTATATCAGAACTGTATTCTTTTTTATGACTGAATAATATTCTACTATATGGATGTACCAGATTTACTCATCCATTCATCAGCTAAAGGACAATGGGTTGTTTCCTCTTTGGGGCTGTTATGAATAATGCTGCTATGAATGTTCCTGGACAAGTTTTAGAGTGAACATATGTTTTCATTCCTCTTGGTAAGATACTTAGGAGTGGGATTATTGGGTCGCATGGTAACGCCATGTTTAACATATTCGGGAAGGAACAAAACATTTTCCAAAACCACTGCTCCATCTTATATTCTCACCAGTAATACATGAGAATTTCAATGTCTCCACATCCTCACCAACACTTGTTACTATTCATTTCATTTGTGAAAGCTGTCTTAGTGGGTGTGACCTGGTAATTCATTGTGGATTCAATATGCATTTCCTTAATAACTAATGATGTTGAAAAGTTTTCCATTTCCTTGTTGGCCATTTGTATATCATCTTTGGAGAAATATCAATTCAGATCATTTCCCCATTTAAAAAAATTGTTTTTTTTTTCCTATTTATTGTTGCATTGCAAGGCTTCTTCATATATTCTTACGAGATATGTGATTTGCAAATATATTCTGTTGATGGGCTTTCACCTTTTTGATACTGTGCACTGATCCTCAGAACATTTTAATTCTAATGAAGTCAACAATTTATCTACTTTTTCTCCTTTGGTTGCTTGTACTTTTAGTGTCATATGTAAGAAATGATTTCCTAATTCATGAAGACTTACATCTATGTTTCCTTCCCAGATTTTAAGTCTTTGCTGTTGTTGCTATTCAGTCATTGTGTCTGACTCTTGATGACCCCATGGAGCACACCAGGCTTCCCTGTCCTTTGCTCCCTCCCAGAGTTTGCTCAAACTCATGCCCATTGAGTCAGTGATGCCTTCCAACCATGTCATCCTCTGTCATCCCATTCTCCTCCTATCCTCAATCTTTTCCAGCATCAGTGTCTTTTCCAGTGAGTCAGCTCTTGCATCAGGTGGCCAAAGTATTGGAGCTTCAGCTTCAGCATCAGTCCTTTCAGTGAATATTCAGGGATGATTTCCTTTAGCATTGACTGGTTTGATCTTCTTGCTGTCCAGGGGGCTCTCAAGAGTCTACTCCAGCACCACAGTTCAAAAGCATCAATTCTTTGGCGCTCAGCCTTCTTTATGTTCCAACTCTCACATCCGTACATGACTACTGGCAAAACTATAGCGCTGACTGTATGAACCTTTGTTGGCAAAGTGACGTCTCTGCTTTTTAATGCAAAGTCTAGGTTTGTCATAGCTTTTCTTCCAAGGAGGCAAGTGTCTTTTAATGTTGTGGCTATAGTCACTGTCCAGAGTGATTTTGAAACCCAAGGAAATAAAATCTCCCACTGTTTCCATTCTTTCCCCAGTTATTTGCCATGAAGTGATGGGACCAGATGCCGTGATCTTAGTTTTTTGAATGTTGAGTTTTAAGCCAGCTTTTTCATTCTCCTTGTTTACCTGCACCAAGAGGCTCTTTAGTTCCTCTTCACTTTCTGCCATTAGAGTGGTATCATTTGCATACCTGAGGTTGCTATTTCTCTGGATAGTCTTGATTTCTAGCTTGTGATGCATCCAACCCGGCATTTCACGTGATGTACTCTACATAGAAGTTAAACAAACATAGTGACAGTATACAGCTTTGATGTACGCCTTTCCGAAATTTAACCAGTCTGTTGTTCCATGTCCAGTTCTAACTGTTTCTTCTTGACCTGCATACAGTTTTCTCAGGAGGCAGGTAAGGTGGTCTGGGATTCACATCTCTTTAAGAATTTTCCAGTTTGTTGTGATCCACACAGTCAGTGGAGCAGAAGTAGATGATTTCCTGCAATTGTCTTGCTTTTTCTATGATCCAGTGGATGTTGGCAATTTGATCTCTGGTTCCTCTGCCTTTTCCAAATCCAGCTTGTACATTTGGGAGTTTTCAGTTCACGTACTGTTGAAGCCTAACTTGAAGGATTTTGAGCATTTCTTTGCAAGCATGTGAAATGAGCACAGTTGTATGGTAGTTTGAACATTCTTTGGCCTTGCCCTTCTTTGGGATTGGAATGAAAACTGATGTTTTCCAGTCCTGTGGCAATTGCTGAGTTTTCCAAATTTGCTGGCATATTGAGTGCAGCACATTAGCAGCAGCATCTTTTAGGATTTGAACTAGCTCAGTGGGAATTCCATCACCTCCACTAGGTTTGTTTGTAGTAATGCTTCCTAAGGCCCACTTGACTTCACACTCCAAGGTGTCCAGCTGTAGGTAAGTGACCACACCATCGTGGTTATCCTGGTCACTAAGACCTTTTTTTATGTAGTTCTTCCATGTGTTCTTGCCTCCTTTTCTTAGTATCTCCTGCTTGTGTTAGGTCCTTGCCATTTCTGTCCTTTATTGTGCCCATCTTTGCATGAAATGTTCCCTTGGTTACTCTGATTTTCTTGAAGAGATCTCTAGTCTTTCCCATTGTATTGTTTTCCTCTATTTGCTTTGTTCACTTAAGAAGACTTTCTTATCTCTCCTTGCTACTCTTTGGAACTCTGTACTCAACTGGGTGTATCTTTCCCTTTCTTCTTTGCTTTTCACTTCTCTTCTTTTCTCAGCTATTTGTAAGGCCTCCTCAGACAACCATTTTGACTCCTTGCATTTCTTTTTCTCTGGGATGTTTTTGGTCACCACCACCTGTACAATGTTAGGAACTTCTGTCTGTAGTTCTTCAGGCACTGTGTCTATCAGATCTAATCTCTTGAAACTCTTTGTCACTTCCATGATATAATTAGGAGGGTTTTGATTTAGGTCACACCTGAATGGCCTACTGGCTTTCCCTACTTTCTTCAGTATAAGTCTGAATTTGGCAATAAGGAGCTCATCATCTGAGTCACAGTCAGCTCTGGGTCTTGTTTTTGCTGACTATATAGAGCGTTTCCATCTTCAGCCACAAAGAATATAATCAGTTTGATTTTGGTGGACCATCTGGTGACCTCCATGTGTAGAGTCGTGTCTCGTGTTGCTGGCAGAGGATGTTTGCTATGAACAGTGTGGTCTCTTGGCAAAGCTCAGTTAGCCTTTTCCCTGCTTCATTTTGTATACTCCAAGGCCTAACTTGCCTGTTACTCCAGGTATCTCTTGACTGCCTAATTTTGCATTACAGTTACCTATGATGAAAAGGACATCTTTTTTTTTTTTTTGGTATTAGTTCTAGAAGGTCTTGTAGGTCTTCATAGAACTGTTCAACTTCATTTTCTTCATCATTAGTGACTGAGGCATAGACTTGGGTTACTGTGATGTTTAATGGTTTTCCTTAGAAATGAACTGAGATCATTCTGTCACATTTGAGATTGCACCCAAGTACTGAATTTTGGACTCTTTTGTTGACTATGAGGGCTACTCCATTTCTTCTAAGGGAATCTTGCTCATAGTCTTAACGTCTTAATTTCAGATCTTTGATCCATTTTCAGTCTATGTTTGTACGTGGTGTGTGAGTTAGGGGTCAAAATTCATTGGTTTGCTTATGGATACCTTCTTGCTCCAGCAGCATTTGTTGAAAAGACTAGTATTTCCTCACCAGATTTTTTCAGCACTCTGTTTGGTTGATAATCAGTTAACTGTTAATGTGACGGCTTATTTGTGAACTCTCAGTTATATTCCACAGATTCCTATAGTATCCACATGCCAGTACCACCTAGTCTTGATTACTGTGGCTTTGTAGCAAGTTTTGAAATTGGGAAATGTGAGTCCTCTAACACTATTCTTCTCTTTCAAGACTATCTTGGCACACTTCCCTACGAAGGTTAGGATAACCTTGTCAGTTTTTGCAGAGAAGGATTCTGATAGGGACTGTGTTGAACCTAGTTTGCTGTGGGTGGTATTCAGTTCACTTCAGTTGCTAAGTTGTGTCTGACTCTTTGTGACCCCATGGACTTCAGCACGCCAGGCTTCTCTGTCCATCACCAACTCCCGGAGTTTACTCAAACTCATGTCCATTGAATTGGTCATGCCATCCAAAACTCTCATCCTCTTATCATCCCCTTCTCCTCCCACCTTCAATCTTTTACAGAATCAGGATCTTTTCAAATGAGTTAGTTCTTTGTATCAGGTGGCCAAAGTACTGGAGTTTCAGCTTCAACATCAGTCCTTCCAATGAACACCCAGGACTGATCTCCTTTAGGATGGACTGGTTGGATCTCCTTGCAGTCCAAGGGACTCTCAAGAGTTTTCTCCAACACCACAATTCAAAAGCATAAATTCTTTGGCACTCAGTTTTCTTTATATTCCAACTCTCACATCCATACATGACTACTGGAAAAACCGTAGTTTTGACTAGAGGGACCTTTGTTGACAAAGTAATGTCTCTGCTTTTTACTATGCTCTTCAGGTTGGGCATAATTTTTCTTCCAAGAGCAAGCGTCTTTTAATTTCATGGCTGCAATCACCATCTGCAGTGATTTTGGAGCCCCCCAAAATAAAATCTTTCACTGTTTCCATTGTTTCCCCATCTATTTGCCACGAATTGATGGGACCAAATGCCATGATCTTAGTTTTCTGAATGTTGAGTTTTAAGCCAACTTTTTTCACTCTCCTCTTTCACTTTCATCAAGAGGCTCTTTAGTTCTTCTTTGCTTTCTGCTGTAAGTGGGGTGTCATCTACCTATCTGAAGTTATGGATATTTCTCAGGCAGTCTTGATTCCAGCTTGTGCTTCATCCAGCCCAGCATTTGCATGATGCACTCTGCATATAAGTTAAATAAGCAGGGTTACAATATACACTCTTGATGTCCTCCTTTCCCAATTTGGAACCAGTCCATTGTTCCATGTCCAGTTCTAATTGTTGCTTCAGAGTCTCAAGGAAATTCTGTACCTTACCCAAACTTACTAAGCTAGTAATTGGTATAACTAGGATTGCAATCCAGGCAATTAACACTCTTAGTTTCTCAAGATCTAGAAAAATATAAAATTTGATTAAGCTTTTAAAGTAACAAAATAATTTTGTTCTTTTCTGCGTCTGTTGATTTGAGTGACTCCACTCACTGATGCATATGATATCTCACATATGCATCAGAGTTGTGTGTTCAGCAGAGTGGCTCTAACCCTGCTTATGTTTTAGAATCAGTGTCCAGGCTCCACCCCAGACTCTCTGAAGCAGAACCACTGGGATAGGACACAGCATCAATATTTTTTCCAAGTTTTCTCCAGGTTGTTCTATGATTCTATGGAGTTGAGAACCACTGACCAGGAGCTTAAACTGAGCTTTTTGTGTTTTGGTCAGGACATTTCAGGAATATTTGCTCTTCCCTAAATTCCCTGGTGACTCAGTGACAAAGAACTCACCTGCCAGTGCAGGAGACGCAGGTTCAATCCTTGGGTCAGGAAAATCCCCTAGAGAAGGAAATGGCAATCCACTCCAGTATTCTTGCCTGGGAAATCCGATGGACAGAGGAGCTTGGCGGGCATGGGGTAGCAACAGAGTCGGACACAACTTAGCGACTGAACAACAAACTCCTTGACCTGGCTTCAGCTCTCAGGAGTGTCAGGGCTGTCCTGGGGGCCTGCCTGAACAATGCCAGCCTGGAGGCTCTTCTGTTTGTACATTTGAAGGGCAGTTCAGCCCAGCAAGTGTCAGGGAATTTGGTTTTGAATCTTCACCTGGTTTCTCAAGAAACCTGAATCAGGAAGTGGTGTCAACTACCCACATGCTCACCAGTGATTCTGGGGAATTTTGTCCACACAGAAGAAAATAGCTTGTCCTAGTCACATGTATCCTGCCAGCACCGTAGTGACTTGTCCAGTGCTTGCCATAAAACCGCTGCTGATGGCAGCATGCTGTCTCGCTAAAATAATGAATTGCTTTTAAAATCCATGTACACTTGAAATTGAACATTAAGAACACAACAGAAATTTAAATACAGCAAAGTAAATGGAGGTAGATTACTTGAAACCATTATCAGAGTCCCCTGGACACTTATATAAGCATGAGAGTCGTGAATGGGTTATCAGTTTCAGAGTACTCTTTGGCATTCCTGTACTCATTCCTCCTGTTTCTGGAGCCCTGCCACTTCTTCTGAGAATGTTCACTGGTCCCTAGCTCAAACCTGTCCCTTTCTGTCCATCCTGGAGGCCTTGGGATGGGTAATTTCCAATGAAAAGAACCAAAAAGATGATGCAAATCATCTCTTCCCTGCTTCTTAGTCTCTGGAGGCTGGGAGAAGCTGCCATACCTCCTGCAGAGTAAACCTCAGGAACTTCTCTCTCCTCCTCTCTCTCTGGGCTTCCAGGAGGCTGCGGGCATTTTTATTAACCCTTAAGCTGAAGCTGGGGGATAGACTGGTTGTCTTCCTGGTCTTTCTTTTTTTTGAAGTTAATTTACAATGTTGTATTAATTTCTGACGCACAGCAAAGTGGTCACTATATATTATTTTCATATTCTTTTCCATTATAGTTCATTTTAAGATATTGAATATAGTTCCCTGTACTATACAGTAGGACCTTATTGCTTGTCCTCCTGTCATCTCATAAGGGTGATTTCTGAAAGGGAGAGCCTTTTCTGAACATTCAAACATGGCCGGGATGAATCAATATTTTCTAAAATGTGGTATTGTCTCTGCATTTCCTTTTTTAGTTAGGGTCTAAACTAAAGAAATCCTTATCCTTGCAGTGTTTAAGAACACATGGATAAATAAATCACAGCCCCTTTCTGTAAATTGCTTTCTCCACCTAAAAAAGATACAGACTCCCACAGTTGTGCTCTTGTTCCTGTTCTTTGATTATTTTACATACTGGCTCTCCAGTCAGATTCTAAGTTTACTAAGGGAAAGAAATGGCCCTGTCTTTTTGTTATACTCTACATAATGTAAGCACGATGCCAAGTATTAAGAAAACATCATGCTTAGAAACATGGTCTCTGGAGTCAGTTGGCCTGAATTGAAATTGTGACTTTGACTTCATCACCTTCTGGCCCTGTGACCTTGGAGAAGTTGTTTAGTCTCCTTGTCTCTAGATATCTTATAGGTAAACTGGGAATAATGACTCTTGAGGGGTTAAATGAAATGCCAGCAGGGAGAATTACTCTCCTAGCCTGGGACCATTTATCTCTTGCTTGTTGTGAGCTGTCCCCACCTCCTTCCACTCCTTGGTGCTTCTCACACAGGGGTGTTTACGATGGTGCATTTGAATGTATGTTCCTTGATGGATGATGTAGTAGCTTCCATAGTCCTTCCTAAGCATTTAGAGAATGTGTTATTTATCTAATTACTACCTTTGCCTACATTAAAATTTTTTTCTTGTATGCCTTCGTCAAAATGACCCAATTAATTTATGTTTGCACAGCTGTGGAGAGAAGAATGGATTTGAATGGGAGACGTTAGTGAGGATTAATGCTCGCTGACTAACTATGGTATCCTCCTCCTCCTTCTGCCTGTTAAAAAATTAAAACCTACCCCTTATCCAGTTACACCTCCGCTCTCCTGCTCTCAATTTATTGAGAGCAGATGACTTATTTTAGTAAGTTGCTAAAGTCTTCAGGTTAAAAGTTGATTAAGGGTGCTTTTCCTTTAAAAAAAAAACTCTCCTTGCCCAAATTTTGGGGGCTTTAAGTACCTAAAGTTATCCTGAATATGAAGTACAAGAAGTTCCTGCCTCTGCTGGAATCACTCATGTAACTCTCTGCATGCACTGGATGATGGAACACAGATAGAGCAGGGTGGCAGGGCAGATAGCCCACCAGGTCCTGTCTTACTGCCTCATTTATTTCCCTGCCTTGATCCCCAAGAGGACTTACTGTGCAAGAATATGTACAGCAAAATAGAAAAAAGTCAAGTTTTATTATTTAGAAATCGGACTCTAAAACTAAATTTAAAACCAGCTTCTACATTGTTAGTTCCTATCCTACTTTTTTTTCCTTCTAAAATGTGTCTTTCTTCTTCATATTTTATTTTGCTCGCCAGAGAAAATTTAACTTAAGAGGCAGTGAAGAATATTTGAGTGTTTAACATAAATATCTTTGTCAGTATACATGTCTTGGATTCTTTATTTTCTCTATTATGTGTAAAGGGACCAACTGGTAATAAATTCATCTTCTAAGTTGTAGCTGTTATGGATGATCAAATATCCATTGAGCCCTGCTGTCCAGTGTTGTAATAGATGGCAGTTGAAATAGCAACATGTCTTGTTTTCTTGTCTGGAAATTTGGTCTCACTGCAACTTGGATACAGTTTGGATCTTGAAATAATTAGAATTTCACAGGGTGCACAGGCTAAACTGAAAGGCTATGCTTGGGGACATGCCAGACCTCCTCTTCTATTACGAAAGGTTATGTTGAGGTCATGACATGGGTATAGGACAATACCGGCCCCTTCCTGCTGAGCAGGGTGAAAGGGATCCAGCTCCCGGCCAAGCCCTGTGCAGTTTAGTCCCATCTAGAGCATCAGTGGAAAATGTGACGGGCTGTCAGAGGCCAGCGCTGTGATGGTAGGACAACTCTCTCAGTAGCTGCTTTGGGACAGTTTAGATGAAGTTACTTTCATATTACTGTAGTTCTACCAGCTCTTTGGCTAGGATTTGGCCCCTTCCCCCACACCAACCCCCCCCCCCCAAAAAAAAAAAAGAGGAAAAGGAAAAGACTAACACTGACCCTGGACCCTAGTTTAAGGTGAATGTATTCATGGCCATTGTTATGCTAGCTTTGGAACATGATCAGATTAGGATTTTTTTTTTCATTTTCCCCAGATGTCCTGCTTAGTAAGAATTAACAGCTGTAGAGGCCTGGAGCATCCCTGGAAATGGGCTCTGGTTAAGATGAGGCCTAAAAAGAATCAGAATCCATAGGCAAAGATAGAGCATTAGATGGAGGCTGGATCTAACCCACGCTGTGCATTTTTACACAGGAGAAACTCAGGCTTCCCATAGAATGACTTCCCTATTGTCATGAGTGGTGAAGTGGCCCTCTCCCCCCATCCCTTCCCTAGATGCTGACTCAAGTACAACAGGCCTCTCAGGGCTAAAGTCCTCCTGGAATGATGCAGATTCAACATCCAAGGATTGAAGCATCATTAGCAATGGGGCAGAGTGTTGGGGACAGTGACATTCCCTGACCCTCCATGACTAGACTAACTCAGGGCTCAGGCAAAGCCCTGCCTGAAAAGCTGTTCCCAGACAATGGTACCGGGGTCTTTTTCTGACCCTAAAGAGCCCCATCCAGTAGTTTTTGTCCTTGTAGCTGGCCTGGATACATTCAGAGCCTCAGCTTAAACATGGGGTTACAGAGCTTAGTTGTCCAAACCCCAACCCCTTCCCTCTCATTTAGGTCATCACCCCTTAAACCCTCAGAAAGAACTCAGCAGAAAACCACCTCTGCCTTCAGCAACACAAAGACACAGTGATTTTTAAGGAGAGCCCATACTTTGAAACTCACTGGCAGATCTCCTTAGAAGAAGAAATGCTTTGACTTCTTTTTTCTTTTCAAAATAGTTTTATTGAGATGCAATTTTCATATGGTACAGTTTACCTGTTTACAGTGTATAATCCAGTCATTTGGAGCATATTCACAAATGTGTGCAAACATCTCCACAATTTTAGAACATTTTTATCACCTTATAAAGAAACCCTGTACCCATTAGCTGTCATCCTCCATTCTCTCCACCCTTCTACCCCTCCCTTAGCCCTAAGCATCCACTAAGCTACTTTTCATGTCCATGTTGTTATTGTTGCTCAGTCACCCAGTCGTGCGTAACTCTGTGACCCCATGCATTGTAGCACACCAGGCTTCCCTGTCCCTCACCATCTCCTGGAGTTTGCCTAAGTTCATGTTCATTGCATCAGTGATGGCATCCAGCCATCTCATCCTCTGACAGCCTCTTCTCCTTCTGCCCTTGATCTTTCCCAGCATCAGGGACTTTTCCAGTGAGTCATCTGTTCACATCACATGACCAAAATACTGGAGCTTCAGCTTCAACATCAGTCCTTCCAGTGAATATTCAGGGTTGATCTCCTTTAAGATTGAGTGGTTTGATCTCCTTGCTGTCCAAGGGACTTTCAAGAGTCTTCTCCAGCACCACAGTTTGAAGGCATCATTTCTTTGGCCTTCTGCCTTCCTTATGGTCCAGCTCTCACAACCATATGTGACCACTGGGAAGACCATAGCCTTGACCTTTGTTGGCAGAGTAATGTTTCTGCTTTTCAACATCCTGTCTAGGCTTGTCATCGCTTTCCTGCCAAGAAGCAATTGTCTTCTGATTTCATGGCTGCAGTCACTGTCTGCAGTGATTTTGGAGCCCAAGAAGAGGAAATCTGTTATGACTTTCACCTTTTCCCCTTCTATTTGCTATGCAGTAATGGAATCAGATGCCTTGATCTTAGTTTTTTTTTTTAATATTTAGTCCTAAGCCAGCTCTTGCACTCCCCTCCTTCATACTCATCAGAGGGCTCTTTAGTTCCTCTTCTCTTTCTGCCATTAGAGTGGTATCATCTGAGGTTGTTGATGTTTCTCCCACCTGTCTTTATGCCAGCTTGTAACTCATCCAGCCCGGCATTTCTCATGATGTGTCAGTGTAAAGGTTAAACAAGTAGGGTGACAGCAGACAGCCCTGTCATACTCCTTTCTCAATCTTGAACCAATCAATTCTACATAGGGTTCTAACTGTTGCTTCTTGGCCTGCATACAGGTTTCTCAGGAGATAGGTAAGATGGTCTGGTATTCCCGTCTCTCTAAGAGCTTTCCACAGTTTGTTGTGATTTACACAAAGGTTTTAGCGTAATTGATGAAACAGAGATAGATATTTTCCTGAAATTCCCTTGCTCCCGCTATAATCCAGTGAATGTTGGCAATTTGATATCTGGTTCCTCTTCCTTTTCTAAACCTAGCTTGGACACCTGGAAGTTCTTGGTTCGCATAATGCTGAAGCCTAGCATGCAAGATTTTAAGCATGACCTTAGTAGCATGGGAGATGAATGCAATTGTCCAATGGTTAGCACATTTTTTGGTACTACCCTTCTTGGGAATTGGGATGAGGATTGACCTTTTCCAGTCCTGTGACCACTGCTGGGTCTTTCAGATTTGCTGACATAATGAACACAAAACCTTGATGGCATCCTCCTTTAGGGATTTAAATAGTTCTACTGGAATTTGAATGCATCCCCTAGCAGCAGTGCTTCTTAAGGCACACTTGACTTTACATTCCAGTGTCTGACTCTGGGTGACTAATCACACAATAGTAGTAATTGAGTTCGTTAAGACCTTTTTTATACAGTCTTCATATATTCTTTCCATCTCTTCTTATCTCTTTGGCATCTACTAGATATCTACCATTTTTATCTTTCATTGTGCCCATTTTGGGACAGAATGCTTCCTTGATGTTTCCAATTTTCCCGATGAGATCTCTAGTCTTTCCCCTCTTATTGTTTTCTTCTATTATTAAACACTGTTCATTGAAGAAGGCCTGCTTGTCTCTTCTTGCTATTCATTGAAACTCTGTGTTTAATTGGATGTACCTTTCCCTCTCTCCCTTGCTTTCCACTTTTCTTCATTCTTCCACTATTCATAAAGCCTCCTCAGATAACCACTTTGCCTTCTTGTTTTTCTTTTTCTTTGGGATGGTTTTGTTCACTGCCTCCTGAACAATATTACAAACCTCTGCCCATAGTTCTTCAGGCACACTGTTATCTAGACCAGTCCCTTGAATCTATTTGTTACCTCTACTGTGAATTCATATGAAATTTGATTTAAGTCATACCTGGCTGTCCTAATGTTTTTCCCTGTTGTCTTTAATTTAAGCCTGAATTTTGTTATGAGAAGCTGATGATCTGAGCCACAGTCAGCTCTGGGTCTTGTTTTTGCTGACTGTATACAGCTTCTCCATCTTCAGCTACAAAGAATGTAATCAGTTTGATTTCAGTATTGACCATTTGGTGATATCCATGTGTAAATTCATCTCTTGTGTTGTTTAAAGAGAGTATTTGCTATGACTAGTGCATTCTCTTGGCAGAGTTCAGTTAGCCTTTTCCCTTCTTCATCTTGTTCTCCAAGGCCAAACTTGCCTGTTACTCCAGGTACATCTTGACTTCCTACTATTGAATTCCAATCTCTGATGATGAATAGAACATCTTTTTTAGGTGTTAGTGCTAGGAGTTCTTCTAGGAGTTCATAGAACTGATCAGCTTCAGCTTCTTCAGCATCAGTGGTAGGGGCATAGACTTGGATTTCTGTGATGTTGAATGGCTTGCCTTGGAAACGAACTGAGATCATTCTGTCATTTTTGAGGTTGCACTGTAGTACTGTGTTTCAGACTCTTTTGTTGATTATGAGGGCTACTCTGTTTCTTCTATGGGATTCTTGCCCATAGTAGTAGATATAATGGTCACTGAATTAAATTTTCCCACTCCCATCCATTTTAGTTTACTGATTCCTAGGATGTCGATGTTTATTCTTGCCATCTCCTGCTTGACCTCGTCCAATTTACCTTGATTAATGGACCTAACATTCCAGGTTCCTATACAATACTGTTCTTTGTAACAATGGATTTTACTTTCATCATCAGGCATGTCAACAACTGAGCATCGTATCTGCTTTGGCCCAGCTGCTTCATTTGTTCTGGGGCTATTGGTAATTCTCCTCCACTCTTCCCCAGTAGCATATTGGACATCTTCAGGCCTGTGGGACTCATCTTTCAGTGTCATATCTTTTTGGCCTTTTATACAGTCCATGAGGTTCTTACAGCAAGAATACTGGGGTGGTTTGTCATTCCCTCCTCCAGCAGATCACATTTTGTCAGAACTCTCTGCTATGACTTGTCCGTCTTGGGTGGCTCTGCCTGGCATGGCTCATAGCTTCATTGAATTACTCAAGCCCCTTCTCCACGACAAGGCAGCGATCCATGAAGGGGATCCATGTCTATAGATTTCCCTATTCTGGACTTTCATATGAATGGACTCACATAGTATGTGGCTTTTGTGACTGGCTTTGTTCACTCAGTGTAATATTTTCAGGGTTCAAGTTTTATTTATATTTTTATCATATACTGGTAGTATTAATATGTCACTTTTTACTGCTGAATAATATTCCATGGTATGAATGTACCACATTTTCTTTATCCATCATCAGTTGGACAATGGTTTTTTTCTATTCTTTGGCTATTATGAATAATGCTACTGTGGACTTTCATGTACAGGTTTTTGTGTGGACAATGTTTTCTTAAGTGTATACCTAGGAGTGGAATTGCTGGCTCCTATAATTGTGTTTAACTGTTTTGAGGATCTGCCAGACTGTTTTCCAAAGAAGCTGCAGTTTTTTACATTCCCACCAGTGATGTGTAAGAGTTCTAATTTCTCCATATTCTGACCAACATTTCTTAGTGTTGACTTTTTGCTCATGGCCATCCTGGTGGGTATACAGTGATATCTCATTGTAGTTTTGATGTGCATTCTCTTGATGACTAATGTTGTTGAACATCTCTTCATGTGCTTATTGACCATGTGTGCATCTTTGAAGAAATGCCCGTTCAAATCCTGTGCCCATTTTTAACTTGTTTTTTTAAATTATTGAGTTCTTTGTATATTCTAGATATGTCTATATCTGGAAAGTAGGGAAAACCACTAGGCCATTCGGGTATGACTTAAGTCAAATCCTTTACAATTATACAGTGGATGTGACAAATAGATTCAAGGGATTAGATCGATAGAGAGAGTGCCTGAAGAACTATGGACAGAGGTTCATAACACTGTACACGAAGCAGTGACCAAAACCATCCCCAAGAAAAAGAAATGTAAGAAGGCAAAATGGTTGCCTGAGGAAGCTTTACAAATAGCTGAGAAAAGAAGAGAAGCAAAAGGCAAAGGAGAAAAGGAAAGATATATCCATCTGAATGCAGAGTTCCAAAGAATAGCAAGGAGAAATAAGAAAGCCTTCCTAAGTGAACAAAGCAAAGAAATAGAGAAAAACAATACAATGGGAAAGACTAGAGATCTCTTCAAGAAAATTAAAGATACCTAAGGGAACATTTCATGCAAAGATGGGTACAATAAAGGACAGAAACAGTATGGACCTAACAGAAGCAGAAGATATTAAGAAGAGGTGGCAAGAATACACAGAAGAACTATACAGAAAAGATCTTCATGATCTAGATAACCACGATTGTGTGATCATTCACCTAGAACCAGACATCCTGGAATGCGAAGTCAAGTGGGCCTGAGGAAGCATCACTACGAACAAAGCTAGTGGAGGTGATGGAATTCCAGCTGAGCTATTTCAAATCCTAAAAGATGATGCTGTGAAAGTGCTGCACTCAATATGCCAGCAAATTTGGAAAACTCAGAGCAGTGGCCACAGGACTGGAAAAGGTCAGTTTTCATTCCAATCCCAAAGAAAGGCAGTGCCAGAGAATGCTCAAACTACCACACAATTGCACTCATTTTACACGCTAGCAAAGTTAATGCTCAAAATTCTCTGAGCTAGACTTTAACAGTTGGTGAACTGAGAACTTCCAGATGTTCAAGTGGGATTTAGAAAAAGCAGAGGATCCAGAGATTAAATTGTCAGCATCTGATGGAAAATGGAAAAAGCAAGAAAATTCCAGAAAAACATCTGCTTCATTGACTATGCTAAAGCTTTTGACTGTGTGGATCACAACAAACTGTGGAAAATTCTTAAAGAGATGGGAATACCAGACCACCTTACTTGCCTCCTGAGAAATCTGTATGCAGGTCAAGAAGTAACAGTTAGAACTGTACTTGAAACAACAGACTGTTTCCAAATTGGGAAAGGGGTACAGCAACGCTGTATGTTGTCACCCTGCTTATTTAACTTACATGCAGAGTAAATCATGCAAAATGCCAGGCTGTATGAAGCACAAGCTGGAATCAAGATTGCCCAGAGAAATATCCATAACGTCAGATATGCAGATGACACCACCCTTGTGGCAGAAAGCGAAGAGGAACTGAAGAGCCTCTTGTTGAAAGTGCAAGAGGAAAGTGAAAAAGCTGGCTTAAAACTCAGCATTCAAAACACAAAGATTGTGGCATCATCACTTCATGGCAAATAGATGGGGAAACAATGGAAACAGTGAGAGACTTTATTTTCTTGGACTCCAAAATCACTACAGATGGTGACTGCAGCCACAAAATTAAAAGGTGCCTGGTTCTTGGAAGAAAAGTTATGCTCAATCTAGACAGCATATTAAAAAGCAGAGACATTAGTTTGCCAACAAAGGTTCGTCTAGTCAAAACTATGGTTTTTCCAGTAGTCATGTATGGATGTGAGAGTTGGACCGTAAAGAAGGCTGAGTGCTGGAAATTGATGCTTTTGAACTGAGAAGACTCTTGAGAGTCCCTTGGACTGCAAGGAGATCAAACCAGTCAATCCAGGAAATCAAACCAGGAAATCAGTCCTGAATATTCATTGGAAGGACTGATGCTAAAGCTGAAGCTCTAATACTTTGGCCACCTCATGCAAAGAACTGACTCTTTAGAAAAGACCCTGATGCTGGGAAAGGTTGAAGGCAGGAAAAGAAGGGTACTTTAGAGGACAAGATGGTTGGATGGCATCACCTACTCGATGGACATGAATTTGAGCAAGCTCTGGGAGACGGTGAAGGACAGGGAAGCCTGGCATGCTGCAGTCCTTGGGGTCACAGAATCAGACACGATTGAGCAACTAAACAGTAAGTCTATTATCAGATGTATGATTTGCAATTTATATCTTGAGAGAGGTATAGATATAATGAGTGAGAGTCAGGAGAGTAGCCAAGAAGGCTTACAGTTTTCATGCACAGTGAAGCTTGTTAAACCTTTCCTTTGAATATTGATCTCGTTCTTTGTCTCACACTACCACACTGGCAACGACTTTCAAGTAAAACTTTCTGTCTTCCTTTTCCCCACAGTTCTTTCCAGACCCCAGTCTGCATGGTTGCTCCCCCCTTTTCTGCCTCTGCCTAAGCTTTTTATCATGAATGTGAATTTTTCAAATTATCTAAGTTCTATTCCCTGGAACTGTGCCTGGGATCCCAATTGTCACCTGCAGACTGGTGCATCAAAAGGAAGGCATTGGAGGCAGTGATGATTGAGGAGGAGGTCACCCATCAGTTCATAGTAACATGCTCCTTCATGCACAGGTGCAGCAGGACCAGACCTGGGCTGAGAAAAGCAGATGCCTAGGGTGTAAGATTAAAGAGACAGGGTCTTGCAAGTGCCAGCCCTGTACTTATTAGTAAATTATGTATAATTCTTAAATTTTGTCTTCTTAAATTTTGAGCCCTGGGTAGCTTACATATCTCACCCTAGTTCCAGCCCTGGGTATGAGAGTCTAGGGGTATCTGTGGTTGCATGGGAATGTGTGCATGCTCAGTTGTGTCTGAGTCTTTGCAACCCCATGTACTTGGGTCTCCTAGGCTTCTCTGTCCTTGGGATTCTCCAGACAAGAATACTGGAGTGGGTTGCCATTTCCTACTCCGGGGGATCCTCCCAATCCAGGGATCAAACCTGTGTCTCTTGAGTCTCCTGCATTGGCAGGCAGATTCTTTACCACTGTGCCACCTCAGAAACTCCATGTATGGCTTGGAAATGCGTCTTATCTTCCTAGTTCCAGAATGGCCTTGAGTAAAACCCCATATACCTTAATACAGACATTCTTAAAATATAAGCTAGGAATGGCTCCTCATCTTTAAAGGATTCAAAAATATCACAAGAAGGATAATATTTTATAACACGTGAAAGTTATAAGAAATTCAAATTTCACTCTTCATCAATGAAAGTTGTTGGAACACAGCCA
This sequence comes from Muntiacus reevesi, assembly GCF_963930625.1. NCBI lineage: Eukaryota > Metazoa > Chordata > Mammalia > Artiodactyla > Cervidae > Muntiacus > Muntiacus reevesi. The sequence continues at coordinate 137,937,584 of NC_089250.1, forward strand.
CACCCATTCCTTTATGCATTGTTTATAACTAATTTGTGCTTGTTTATAATTAGTTAGTTTATAGTTTATAAACTATAATTTATAGTTAGTTTATAACTATAGTATATAGTTATAGTTTATAACTATAGTATATAGTATATAAACTATAGTTTATAGTTAGTTAGTTTATAGTTATAAACTATAGTTTATAGTTAGTTTATAACTAACTCAGCAGAGTTGAATAGCTGCAATCCAGACTGAATTGCCTGCAGAGACTGGACTATTTATTATCTGGTCCTCTACAGCTTAGAGGACCCCTTGCTTAGAACACCCCTTGCTGTCTGGCTAATTCCTACCCATCCTTCCTTCCTGAGCCTGGATTTCACATTCTCTCCATGGTCTTTACTATCAGTCCCCTCCCCCTACCACGGATCCCAGTCTAGCATTCTTCTGATAGTCAGTACTCAATACATATTTCTTGAATGACTCCCTGAAATATAAATGAATAAAGGCAGTTTCCACCCACTTTTGATGTTTTCTCTCCTTTCCCAAACCCAGTGCAACTTTTTAGTTGTCCTTCCCCTGACCCTCAGAGCTTGGAACCAGTTCCTTTGTGCAATACCTAGGACAGAATCAGAATTTTCCATTGATATTCAAAAGGATCTTTTTTAATCCCGTGAACCCAGAGATACATGCTTGTCACCTCCACAGACTTGGCCATAACAGACAAAGAAGGGATGTGTTTGGACTTCCTTGTTCCTAGTCCCCCATTTCTACTGGCTGCAAAAAAAAAAAAAAAAAAAAACAAACAAAACCTTGGGAAAGTTTTCAAACATTTTGAGTTTACAAGGGAACCCCTGGTTCTGCTGTGATCCACAGGGATCCAGGGAGGAAAGAGAGTCCCCTCCTCTCATAATCCAGAGGAGCTCCGTGTCTGCCCTTCAGAACCCCCAGTCCATACAGGCAGATTTCCATCATGGACCAGAGGGGATCTGGCTTCTGTTTCTCAGTTGTGGTCAGGGATGAGGTTGGTGGTGAAGAGGAGAGCATGCCAATGTCAATAACAGACCTGAGGTAGCACTTCCCCACCCCCAAGAAAAGACCTAAGTACCAGTTCCAGCTCTACTGTTAACTGGTTGTGTGACTTTAAGCATGTCACTTTAGGACCTGGGATTTTAGTTCCTTTGGATATAAAGAAAAGTGAGGGCCAACGTGTACTCATGACCTGCTATGTGTCAGCCACTGTGTATGTATTTGCCTGTATTAACTTAATGACTGTTTCCTCTTAACTCTAAAAGCCCCAACAGTCTATGACTTCCTGATTTAAGTCCCAACCCTGGATTTTGGGTTGAGTGAATATTCTCCCTCCTCAAGCAGTGCCTCCTGGAGGTTTGATTTGGAGAGAAACTTGGGAGAGATGATTCTTCATCACTGAGCTGCATGGATCAGCACATGAGTGAGCCCTTCCTGGGTTCTCACAGAGTACTGGGTCCTGGGCTTCCCAGAAGTCTTTGCTCTTTTCACTCCCTTTCATCCTCACAGTAATGGTGTAAGAGGCCGATAGTATGAACATTCTCATTTCATGCTTATGACAAGTAATGAGACCAAGTTCACACAGTGTCAGGATTTGAACCCTGCGTCTGACTACCTCCAAAGCCCACACTCATAATGGCTTCTCAGAAGTTTCCCTGGAAGATTCTGATGTAACTCACCCCGGTAACTTGGCAGAGGTTCTGCTCTCTTATTAAATGTGCGAATGTTGAGCTGGATGAAGCCTTGAGCTATTTCTTTCTTCAAATGTGAGCTGGGTGTGACCTTTGGATGAAATGGGAGACATGGGGGAACAATACCAGTTCTTAATGTGAGGGGCGTGTTGGCTATTGAAATGGCTAAGATTTATTTTTTATGACTCAGCCTGCAAGGGGGAGGAAACCAAGCCCGAAGATTTGAATTTTTCACTCAATTGCTGTAATTTAGAAGGACATTTTAAAAGTTTTATAAGTAAGTAAGCAAGAACACAGTCCAAAGCAAACTGCACACATCTGACTCACAATCTATAGCTTATTCATGATCACGCTGAAATAACCCAAACTAGGGGGGACATAATTCAGTATTTTTCCATATTAATTTCAAGTTTTCTCTCACCCCTTAAAGATTCTGACCAAGTGACCTGAGTATGAAAAACATTACTCAGTAACATTTCTTTCTGCAGTCACACCTTTATAAAGTGAAATTTTCACCTATTTCACAAGGTTTTGAGGCTGTAGGAAGAAAAAAAAAAAAAATGAGCTGGTTGTGTATTCAAGTGTTTGGCCAGTGTTATAAAATCTCCCTGAAATTGTAACTTTTCTCAGTCCCTGCTCTGAGGATGCACAGTGAGGTACTTGGTGGGGAAAGGAACTCAAAAGCTACTGCAGAGGCAGCATAACAAAACTAGAGTCGGCTGTATCCTTTCAGAAGCATCGCGCATCGAAGGGTACCTGGTTACTGAAATCTGACTCTTTAGTTTCTTTTTAGTGTGCCTGTCTAGTTTTAATAACCTTGTCTTCAGCTTGAGACTAGTTAACTTTTATCACCAACACCTAGTTGGTATTACCCCTATGTTTTGATAGAATAAGGAGTCAATGTTTTCAGTAGACCATGCTGAGTAGGCTAGCTTCAGAGAGATTTAGCACCAAATTATAAATGGTGACACTTTAATAGTGAGTGTGGATGTGTCTGAGAGCCAGTATGTGGGAGTTTGGCAGTGGGAAAGCCCCATGGCTTCAGTTTTTCCAGATCGTGTACCCTTCCATCAAAGAGTAATTTCTTAGCCTTAAAAATCTTTCTTTTACAAGGGGGAAGTTCATTTGAGTTCTAAATTGGTGAATCCAAAGCATGTTTAGTAGCAAATGCATTATTTTTCTCTTTAATGAGGGAAAGAAAATAGTCTCAGTCCTTGAACGGACCAGCCAGTTGTTTTCATGGCCACAAACCAAACATGGGCACCATGAAGATGGTGTGACTGGCATGACTGATATTTTGTGAAGGTAATGCCACTATTGTGGCAACCATATTTTCCAAATAAAAAGTTGAGAACTTTTTATTGAGAGGAGAAAGGGACAGACTATTTGAAATTGAGACTGACCCAGGAAATCCAGAATTATTGGACTTGGTAGTTATGGATCACAGTTTAAAAGAAAAACACTAAGAGTGACCTAGTGCAAATCTAATATGCTGCTAGAAAAATCAGGAGCCTCAAAATCAATGACTATATAATGATGGTAAAGAATTGTCCACATGTAAAGATAACCATTAAAAGCCTAGAATGGGATCCAGCAAGTATTTTTCCTAAAATTTTTGTTTTTCTGTATTTTGGCAAGTATTTGGTAGTTATCATGCTTTGAAATTGTGAAGGTAATTAAATAGGTTTATTTTAAACCCCAGGACATGCTCAGTTAAATAAGATTTGTCCCTTTCTGAGGAGTCACCTTGAAAGCTCTCTCTGCTTTCCATTCATGCTGCCATTATGCAAGATTTCTTAACCCTTTGAACTTGGATTGATATTTTCAAAACAGCCCATATTAACATCCTGGCTAATGGTAGTTTAGGTCATACTGATGTATAACTATGAAGGCTAGGTTTTTTTATATTTATTTATTTACTTTTAATTGGAGGGTACTTTACAATATTGTCTTGGTTTCTGTCATAGATCAGCATGAATCAGCCATAGGTATACATCTGTCCCCTTCCTCTTGAACCTCCTTCCCACCTCCCACCCCATCCCACCCCTCTAGGTTGTCACAGAGCACCAGTTTGAGCTTTCTGCATCCTATGGCAAATTCCCACTGGTTATCTGTTTTATTAGTACGTATGGTAAATGTATGTTTCCATGCTACTCTCTCAATTCATCCCACCCTCTCTTTCCTCCACTGCATCGTCAAGTCTGTGCCTCCACAGACCTGCAGATAGGTTCATCAGTATCATCTTTTCTAGATTCCATTTATATGCATTAATATATGATATTAATTTTTCTCTTTCTGACTTACTTCACTCTGTATAATAAGCTCTAGGTTCACCCACCTAATTAAAACTGACTCGAATGCATTCTTTTTTATGGCTGAGTAATATTTCATTTTATATATGTACCACAGTGTCTTTACCCATTCATCTTTTGATGGACTTCTTGGTTGCTCCCACATCCTAGCTATTGTAACTAGTGCTGCAATGAACATTGGGGTTTGTGTGTCTTTTTCAATTATGGTTTCCTCAGGATGAATACTCAGTTGTGGGATTGTTTGGTCATACAGTAGTTTTTTTTTTTTTTTTTTGTTCCTGACTTTATTTTTTTTTTTTTTTTTTTTTTTTTTTTAATATTATTTTATTAGTTGGAGGCCAATCACTTTACAACATTTCAGTGGGTTTTGTCATACATTGACATGAATCAGCCATATAGTTACATGTATTCCCCATCCCGATCCCCCCTCCCACTTCCCTCCCCACCCGACTCCTCAGGGTCCTCCCAGTGCACCAGGCCCGAGCACCTGACTCATGTATCCCACCTGGGCTGGTGGTCCGTTTCACCATAGATAATATACATGCTGTTCTTTCAAAACATCCCACCCTCACGTTCTCCCCCAGAGTTCAAAAGTCTGTTCTGTACTTCTGTGTCTCTTTTTCTGTTTTGCATATAGGGTTATCGCCACCATCTATCTAAATTCCGTATATATGTGTTAGTATACTGTAATCAGTTCTAATGAGATGGATGAAACTGGAGCCCATTATACAGAGTGAAGTAAGTCAGAAAGATAAAGAACATACAGTAGTTTTATGTCTAGTTTTTTTAAGGAATCTCCATACTGTTCTCCACAGTGGCTGTATCAATTTACATTCCCACCAACAATGCAAGAGGGTTCGCTTTTCTCCATACCCTCTCCAGCATTAACTTGTAGAATTTCTTTGATGATGGCCATTCTGACCAGTGCAAGTTGATACTCACTGTAGTTTTGATTTGCATTTCTCTAATAATGAGCGATGTTGAGCATTTTTTCATGTGTTCTTAGTCATCTGTATGTCTTCTTTGGAGAAATGTCTGTTTAGGTCTTCTGCCCACTTTTTGATTGGGTTGTTTGTTTTTTTGGTGTTGAGTTGTGTGAGCTGCTTGTATATTTTGAAGATTAATCCTTTGTCAGTTGTTTCATTTGCTATTACTTTCTCCCATTCTGAGGGTTATTTTTTCACTTTGTTTATAGTTTCCTTTGCTGTGCAAAAGCTTTTAAGTTTAATTAGGTCCCACTTGTTTATTTTTGTTTTTATTTTCATTACTCTAGAAGGTGGGTCATAGAGGATCTTAGGGCTTCCCAGGTAGTGCTAGTGGTAAAGAACCTGCCTGCCAATGCAGGAGATGTAAGTGATGCGGGTTCAACCCCTGGGTTGGGAAGATCCCTTGGAGGAGGGAATGGCAGCCCACGCCAGTATTCTTGCCTGGAGAATCCCATGGACAGAAGAACCAGGTGGGCTATGGTCCATAGGGTTGCAGAATCTAACACAACTGAAGCAACTTAGCATGCATGCATGCACAAAGGACGTTACTGTGATTTATGTCAAAGAGTGTCCTGCCTATCTTTTCCTCTAAGGATTTTATAGTTTCTGGTCTTACCTTTAAGTCTTTAATCAATTTTGAGGGCAGGAAAAGGGGATGACAGAGGATGAGATGGCTGGATGGCATCACCGACTCAATGGACATGGGTTTGGGTGGACTCTGGGAGTTGGTGATGAACAGGGAGGCCTGGCGTGCTGCAGTTCATGGGGTCGCAAAGAGTCAGATACGATTGAGCAACTGAACTGAACTGAACTGAATCCATTTTGAGTTTATCTTTGTTTATGGTGTTAGGAAGTGTTCTACTTTCACTCTTTTACATGGAGCTGTCCAGATTTCCCAGCATTATGTATTGAAGAGACTATCTTTTTTCCATTGTATATTCTTGTCTCCTATGTCAAACATAAGGTGCCCATAGGTGCATGGGATTATCTCTGGGCTTTCTGTCTTGTTCCATTGGTCTGTATTTCTGTTTTTGTGCCAGTACCATACTGTCTTGATGACTGTTGCTTTGTAGTTTAGTCTGAAGTAGGCAGGTTGATTCTTTTAACTCCATTCTTCTTTCTCAAGATTGCTTTGACTATTCAGGGTCTTTGTGTTTCCATAAAAATTTTTTTGTTCTATTTCCATAATCTGATAGGAATTGCATTGAATCTGTAGATTGCTTTTGGTAGTATAGTGATTTTCACAGTATCAATTCTTCCAATCCAGGAGCATGGTATATCTTTTCATCTGTTTATGTCATCCTTGCTTTCTTTCATCAGTGTCTTATAGTTTTCTGTATACAACTCTTTTGTTTCCTTAGGTAGGTTTATTCTTAGATATTTTGTTCTTCTTGTTGCAAAGGTAAATGGGATTGATTCCTTAATTTTTCTTTCTGGTTTTTCATTGCTGGTGTCTAAGATTTCAAGAGATCTCTGTGTATTGATTTTGTGTCCTGTAACTTTACTAAATTCAGTGGTTAGCTCTAGTAATTTTCTGATAGTATCTTTGGGTTTTTCTATATATAGTGTCATGTCATCTGCAAACAGTGAGGGTTTTACTTCTTTTCTGATTTGGATTCCTTTTATTCTTTTTCTTCTTTGATTTCCATGACTAGGACTTCCAAAACTGTGTTGAATGACAGTGGCAAGAAGGGGCACCCTTATCTTGTTCCTGGTCTTAGAGGAAATGCTTTCAATTTTTCACCATTGAGAATAATGTTTACTGTGAGTTTATCATATAAGGCCTTTATTAGGTTGAGATAGGTTCCTTTCATGCCCATTTTCTGAATTTTTTTTTATCATAAATTGGTGCTGAATTTTGTCAAAAGTTTTTCTGCATTTATTGAGATTTTCAAATGATTTTTGTGTTTTAGTTTGTTAATATGGTGTAACACATTGATTGATTTGTGTATATTGAAGAATCCTTACATCCCTGGAATAAACCAATTTGATAAAGGTGTGAGATCCCTTTAATGTGTTGTTGGATTCTGTTTGCTAAAATTTTGTTGAGGATTTTTGCATCTGTGTTCATCAGTGGTGTTGGCTTGCAATTTTCTTTTTTTGTGTGATGTTTTTACCTGGTTTTGGTACCAGGGTGATGGTAGCTTCATAGAATAAGCTTGAAAAGTGTTCCTTCTTCTGCAGTTTTTTGGAAGAGTTTGTAAAGGATAGGCGGTAGCTCTTCTCTAAATGTTTGATAGAATTTACCTGTGAGGCCATCTGGTCATGGCTTTTGTTTTTGGGAAGATTTTAATCACAGTTTTAATTTCAGTGCTTGTGATTGGCTTGTTCATGATTTCTATTTCTTTCTCATTCAGTCCTGGAAGGTTGAACTTTTCTAAGAATCTGTCTGTGTCTTCCAGGTTATCCACCTTATTGGCATATAGTTGTTCATAATAGCCTCTTATGATCTTCTGTATTTCTGCATTGTCTGTTGTTCTTTTTTTTTTTTTTTTTGCATTGTCTGTTCTAATCTATCCTTTTTCATTTCTAATTTTGTTGATTTGAGCCTTCTCCCTTTTTTTTCTTGATGACTATGGCTAATGGTTTATCAATTTTGTTTATCTCCTCAAAGAACTAGCTTTTAGTTTTACTAATCTTTACTATTGTTTCCTTCATTTCTTTCTTCATATATTTCTGCTCTGATCTTAATTATTTGTTTCCTTCTACTAACTTTGGGGTTTTTTCCTCTTCTTTTTGTAGTTGTTTTAGATGTAAAGCTAGGTTGTCTATTTGATCTTTTTCTTGTTTCTTGAGGTAGGATTGTATTGCTATAAACTTCCCTCTCAGAACTGCTTCTCTGAACCCCATAGGTTTTGAGTCATCTTGTTTTCATTATCATTCATTTCTAGTTTTTTGATTTCCCCTTTTATTTCTTCAGTAATCTATTGGTTACTTAGAAATGTATTTTTTATTGTTTAATCTCCATATGTTTGTGTTTTTGCAGTATTTTTTTCTTTCTGTAATTGATATCTAGTTTCATAGTGTTGTGGTCAGAAAAGAGACTTGATACAATTTCAATTTTCTTAAATGTACTGAAGCTTGATTTGTGACCCAAGATATGGTCTATCCTGGAGAATGTTTCATGTGCACTTAAGAAGAAAGTGTATTCTTCTGCATTTGGATGGAATGTCCTAAAGATATGAGTTAGGTCCATCTGATCTAATGTGTCACATAAGTCTTGTGTTTCCTTATTCTCTGTTTTGATGATCTGTCCATTGCTGTAAGTGGAGTGTTAAAGTCCTCTACTACTGTTGTGTCAATGTCTCCTTTTATGTCTGTTAGTATTTGCCTTCTGATTGAGGTGCTCTTATGTTGGGTGCATAAATATTTACAATTGTTATGTCTTTTTGGATTTATCACTTGATCATTATGTCGTGTCCTTCCTTATATCTTGTAATAGTCTTTAAGGTCTATTTTGTCTGATATGAAAATTGCCACTCTGGCTTTGTTTTGTTTTCCATTTGCATGGGATATCTTTTTCCATCCTCTCACTTTCAGTCTGTATGTGTCTCTAGGTCTAAAGTAGGTCTCCTGTAGACAGGATACATATGGGTCTTGTTTTTGTATCCATTCAGCTAGTCTGTATCTTTTGGTTGGAACATTTAATTCATTTATATTTAGAGTAATTATTGATATATGTGTTCCTATTGGCATTTTCTTAATTGTATTAGGCTTGTTTTTGTAAGCCTTTTCTTTCTCTTCTGTTTCCTGCTTAGAGAAGTCCTCAACATTTTTTGTAGAGCTGATTTGGTGGTCTAAATGCTCTTAACTTTTGCTTGGCTGTAAAGCTTTTTATTTCACCATCAATTTTGAATGAGATCCTTACTGGGTAGAGTAATCTGGTTTGTAGGATTTTCCCATTCAGTACTTTAAACATATCCTGCCATTCCCTTCTGACCTGCAGAGTTTCTTCTGAAAGATCAGATGTTAAATTTTATGGGGTTTCCCTTGTATGTTAGTAATTGCTTTTCCCTTGCTGCTTTTAATATTTTTTCTTTGTGTTCTGTCTTTGTTAGTATGATTAATACATGTTTCAGTGTGTTTCTCTTTGGGTTTATCCTGTATAGGTGTCTCTGCACTTCTTAGACTTGACTGACTATTTCCTTTCCCAGGTTAGGGAAGGTTTTGACTATAATCTCTTTAGAAATTTTCTCAGACCCTTTATTTTTCTCATCTTCTTGTGGGTCCCTTATAATTTGAATGTTGGTGCATTTAATACTGTCCCAGAGGTCTCTGAGACTATCTTCAACTCTTTTCATACTTTTTTTTTCTTTATTCTGCTCTTCAGCAGTTATTTCGACTATACTCTCTTCCAGCTCACTTAGGCTTGTTCTTTGGCCTCAGATATTTTGCTATTGATTCCTTCTAGAGCATTTTTAATTTCAGTATTTGTGTTGTTTATTTCTCATGTCTGTTTGTTTATTCTTTATTTCTTCTGAAAGTGAAGTGAAAGTGTTAGTCACTCAGTCGTGTCTGGCTCCTTGTGACCCCGTGAACTGTAGCCTGCCAGGCTGCTCTGTCGATGGAATTTGCTAGGCAAGAATACTGGAGTGGGTTGCCATTGGCTTCTCCAGGGGTCTTCCCAAACCGGGAAGATCTTCCCTACCTGGGACTGAACCCGGGTCTCCTGCACTGCAGACAAATTCTTTACCATCTGAGCCATTGATCCTTGTTAAATATGTTAACTCTTGCATTTTCTCCATTCTGTTTTCAAGATCTTTACTATTATTTTGGACCATCTTTACTATCATTTCTCTGAATTCTTTTTCATGTAGTTTGCCTATTTCTTCTTCATTTGTTTGGGCTTGTGAGTTTTTGCCTTGTTCCTTCATTTGCACAATATTTCTCTGTCTTTTCATTTTTTCTAATGTACTGTGTTTGAGGTCTCTTTTCTCCAGGCTATAGGGTCATAGTTCTTCTTTTTGGTCTCTGCTCTCATGTATGAGGTTGGTCCAGTGGTTTGTGTAGGCTTTGTGTTGGGAGGAACTGATGTTTGCATTCTACTGGGAGGCGGTGAGTTTATTCCTTTCTGATGGGCAGGGCTATGTGAGGTGGTGTGTTTGGAGTGTCTATGGGAAGCCTGTCTGCTGATGTTTGGGTTTATGTTTTTGTCTTGCTCATTCTTTGGGTGAGGAATCCTTCACTGGGTGCTGCCTGCAGTTGGGTGATGCTGGTTCTTGTATATAGGTGGAGGCCTTCATGGGAGTCCTCACTAATTAACATGCCCTGAGGTCAGGAGTTCTTTGGCAGTGTCCTGAACTCAGCACTCCCACCTCAGAGGCTCAGGCCTATTCTCTCTCCATAGAACCAAGACCCCACAAGCTATTTGTTATGGCATTAAAAGGGATTCAAACAAACACACAAAAACAAAATGTGAAACAAGAAACAAAAAATGAACCCCAAATAGGAAATGCAAAATCAGACAAATACTAAAACAAAGGACCATTCACACAAACACACACACACAAAACCACGAGCAGTCCAAAGAAAACAAAGCACAAGGGAGTAACCGAGTGGACAAAGGAAACCAAAAATTATATTGACCAATTAAAAACAAAACTAAAACACAAATCAGAAAATAAGACCAAAGCAGAGTGCCAACTTTGGAATAAAGCAAGGAAAACAAAGAAAACTAATAAACATGATGAAATAAAGAAACAAAAGGAAGAAAAGGAAAAAAATAGAAAAGCATATTAAATAGAAGTATATAAAAAGGATTTGCTTATATTAAAGAATAACGACAGCAGGAGAACCATAGGAAAACCAAACAAAAACAAAAACAAAAAATTTTTAAGGAAAAAAAAACCCCACTGAACCACAAAAAAGCCAGTGTAGAGGTAGAAGCTTAGAGTTAATAATAATAACAACTACAGCACAATGAAAAAAACAAAAGAGAAGTAAAGAAATCCAGAACCAACTATAGAATGAATCAAAATATAAGAATAGTAAATGTTTTTCTTGGGTCTCAGCTGTCCGTGTCCTTTTCCCCTCTGTGATTCATAGCCCACCTCTGCCTCTCTAGGAGACCTTCCAATACTGGGTGAGCTGGTTTCTGGACCTGCTTTGGGGACAGCTCAGACTCTAATTGGGCCCTACTCCTGCATGTTCTTGCCTCCAGTGTCCTCAGCTGCCAGTGCTCGGGCTCTTTCTTTTATGGGAACACTCATTGTCCTTTTATATATTCCACTGGACAGAGTCTACCTAGTTGATCATGTGGATTTAATCTGCAGTTTGTACAGCTGGTGGAAAGGTTTTCAATTATCTTAGCCACATTGCCTGTGGAGTTCAATTGTGGTTTTATCCCTACCTCTGCTTGTGGGTTATCTATAGGAGTTTGCTCCTGAGGCTCTCCCGGAGGACTTGGGTCTGCCTCAGTGAGGACTAGGCTTGGAGGTGGCACAGCTTTTTGGATTTCGGTGATCCTGGCAGTTTCAGATGCTCAGGGATGCTGGCGACCACGGGTGCAGGAGCCATGGCACTATTAGAATCTTTTTCTAACCTATGACAGCAGGCGCTCAAAGGGTCCCCCTGGCTGGCATCCTGCTCTACTGCTCGGCACATCAGTCATTCAATGGCCAGCCTCTCTGTGTTCTTTGTTGGTCAGCTGCCAGCGCTGGCGTGTGGGAAGAGAGAGGCTTCAGTGTGGCTCCGCCCTCTGTGTGTGACTCAGCAGCATGGCCCGGCCTCCGTGGCTTCCTGGCTTTCCTCCAAAGGCATTCCCTGCCACGATCTCCTCCCTTATATCCCCTTGGGCGTGTCAGCAGCAGTCTTCACCCTGCGTTCCAATCCCTGTGTTCCAGCTCCCAGCCACTGAATGTTCCAGCGGACTTGAGCCCCTGTCCGGGGTGTGTAGGTCTGCGGCATGGATTGTCTGTGTAGTTCTCACTCCATTCAGAGTGTCACAGACCAGCTGCTTCACTCTCTGACAGTGTCAAATGCTGCCCCTCCGTCCCAAACAATTTCCCCGATATGGGCATCTTGCCCCTGCTTCAGTTCCCCCAACCCCCGGTGCAGGTCCAGTCCCACTCACTCTCCTCTTTTTCTCTTCCTTCCTTCATCCTACCAAGTTTTACATGGATTTGTATATTTCTGTCCAGTGGTCAGGGACTCCTGCCCGCTGTCAGCTGGTGTTCTGTGAGATCTTCTGCATCTGAAGATGTATTCCTGATGCATCTGTGGAGAGAGATGTACTCTACATCCACCTACTTTTTCACCATCTTGTCTTCCCTGAAGATTGGTTTTATTTAGGGTCTTATAAGCAGATTGGACTTGAAAGGAGGTGTCTGGAAATGTTTTGAGCAAAGGTAAAATGACAAGCCCTATGTATGAAGCAACTTGAATGCAAACTTGACCATAGCTTTACTGTCTGGCTTCCCGTTCAGCATCGATAGATAGCTCAAAGGCACCCATGATCCCGTAATGCACCTTTGGTTTGGATCCAGCCTCAGGAGCACCAACCTCATGCCAGAGGGCAGGTTGAAATTTGGCCCCATCTCCTTCACCCATCTTGGCCAGGTGCTCTTGTACAGGGCACAACACTTTCAACTGTAAGTGATGATTCTGGGTAATACCACATGGAAGAGAATCAGAAGAGCTACTGAAATCCAAAGCTACAATTGTTTTTTTCCTTAGATTCATATATTATGTGCTCAGCACAGTGGAGTCTATTAAATCCCAGTGGTTGGAAATATAAACAAATTTGTCCAGTGTGAATGATTTGCTAGGCGAATATAAAATAAGTATTTGGTAACTTTATGAACTACAGAATTCTTGAGCTGGAAGGCTCATCTTCTATAACTTTATTCAGCCTCTTGTTTTATGGATAAATTAATCAAGGTCCTGGGCTTGTGAAGTTATTTGACCAGGTTCACATAGCTACTGATGGAAGCCACAGAATTAGAAACAGGATCTCTATCTCTTCATCTCTAAAACAGGATAAAAATATGTGAAACAGCCTGTCACACAGTAGGTGCTCTGTTAGTTGGCTGATTCTGAACCTAATGTCTTTAAGGTTCCTGGGGTGTATGGATTTCTGGTACAGCACCTGCCCTAGAATAGTTCATGGTGGGATAGTTCAGACTGACAAACCCATTCTAGCTTTTATTTATTTTATCATTTTCCCAGATTGTAAACAACCTTAGTTGGTGCATAGTTTATCACATTTCTCCTGTGTTCCCTGGCCCATTACAATTTTCAGGCTTATCCTATCTTCAGTTCTTTAAGAAGCTGGCTCATCTTGTTGCAATAACATTGTCAGTTCTTTAAGTACTCAAAGATGCCCTTTAAGTTTGAATGTAGCCAAGTTTTGTGAGTTCATTTCTCCTCTTAGTCCATGTTTCTTTCCATCCTTCACTTGGCAGGTAGCTCTCTCTGGTTAATGACTGTAAGTTCTTCAAAGCATCCAGAGCAGCCGTGGGATCCCTCCCAGTCTCTCAGGAGGATATTTCCCCTTGTTCTTTTTCTCTTATTTACGGGAAGCAGAGCCAAATGTGAGACACTGGGCCCAAAAGGAGGGGCCAGACCTGGCCTGGGAAGAGCCTGTATGGCCTGAGCTGCAAGGAATCCAGCCAGGAATCCCAGGCTCATAAAATGTTCGCACTGGAAGGGCCATGGAGACCATCAAGTCCAACCTGTCATTTTACAGAGAAGGAAACTGAGGCTTAAAGGAAGACAGGGGCCTTGCCCAAGTCTGGTCAGACATTGATTTCAGGTCTCTCAAGCCAGCTCTCCTCCCCTGTACCACTTGCCAGATGCTATTCCTGACCCATAGGCATGGGACTGAATTGACTGAATTATGATAGTGAAGTTATTGAAGGCTTAGGGCTCCAGGGTGGTTAAGTGAGCTCAGGAGCTAGAACACCTGGGTTAAAATTCTGACTACACTTACTAGCTTTGTTACCTAATGAAAGTTGCTTGAGCTCTTTGTGCCTCTGTTTCCTCATCTCTAAAGTCGGGGCAATAATTTGACCTACTTTGGGTTGTGAAGATTAATAGGTGGTTAGCTGTTAAATGGTAACATACGTTAACAAAAATATTCTTACTTTTAAAGCATCTAAATAGTGCCTGGCACTATCATTGTTGTTTCTCAAGCCTCAATTTTTAACCAAAATTCTATGTTATCTCCCTATAAATACATTTTCCTAGGTTCCTTGACAAAATAAATCTAAATTGTGGAATGTAGTATCTGCCATAAGACTGGGAAGAAAATTTGTGTAGCCTAAGAAGGCTTCCTGGAGGAGGTGGGGTATCTGCTCAGTCCTGTCAGGTTTGAGATTACTCATCTTCCCGCAGTGAGAAAGCAAAATATCCATCATAAGAAGACTGACCACCTTTCTCACTTGCAGGAGTCCATGTGACATTTTCCAAGTTGTTGATTTTAGAGACCGTTTGCCATTTTGCCTTACCCATTTTTTCCACCAAAGAAATTATTCTGTGTAAAACTTAAAGTGATTTAATTTCTGTCATTAGAAAAGGAATTTTCCTGTTTTATTGTCAAGGCATCAATTGTGAAAATTACCATCTACACTTTGCAAAAAGTTGTTAACAACATCTGTTGATGTAAGGAGGCAGGGGATCAGTTTGTTTATTTGTTTATTTATGTAATTGGTCATTTTCACTAATGAAATAAGCACTCATAAACTTATCAGCTAAAAGTAAAGCTGAGGCCTTGACATACTCTGTATCGAGCCATAGAGTCTCCTCTTTTGGCCATCTCACACCTCTGCCTCTCTCCTCTCCCCCTTCTTCCCCCACCCAAAAATACCATCATCATCAATTCTTTCTATTATTCCCTTACTTTTCTTTTTATACATTGTTATTGAATCTATATGCATTATTAAGAACTATACTTTTTTTTTAACTAAATGCCACTGAACTGTACACTTTAAAATGGTTAGTTAATTGTGTTTTGTGAATTTCACCTCAATTAAAAAGCTATACATTTCAAATTTCAATTGTTTTACTTTACACGAAGGCATGCCTATGTGTAATCTTTTGAGACCTTTTAAATACAACATTATATTTCTCAGTTGCATTTATGCTATAGTATATTGCTGTAGTTCATTTGCTTTGATTGCTGTAAATATTCCTCCAAATATGTCATAGTTTACTCATGTATTCTCCAGTTGATGGACATTTAGATTATTTCATGTTTTTTTTAAACTATTTTAAACTGACTTTCCATGATCATTTTTGTATGTGTTGCTTGTTTTCATGTCCAGAATATACAGCTGATCCTTGAACAACGAGAGTTTGAGTTGCACAGGTCCACTTATGTGTGGATTTTTTTCCAATAAATCCATACAGTAGTACACATCTTTTGGGTCAATTGATTGCAAAGATGCAGAACCTTGGATTTGGAGAAACTTTTAAAGTTACACACAGATGTTTCAACCACACAGTGTTAGTGGGGGTGCTGTGTAGTACCCCAACAGCCTTGTTGTTCAGCGGTCAACTGTATACCTAGGAGCAGAATTGCTGGAGCTTAGAGTGTGTGAGTATTCAATTTGGGAGATAGTGGCTGTTTTCGGAAGTGGCTATACCAGTTTTGACTTCATGACCACCCTAATGAAGTAAAAAATTCTCTGGATCTATATCCTTTCTAATACTTGATGTTTTTCAACTTGTTTTTGCCAATCAGGCAAGTTTATAGTATTTCTCTGTGGTTAACTTTGCATTTTTCTGACCACTAGTGATACTAACTGTATCTTCATATTGTCATTGTGTTTCTTTTTTCTATGAAATACCTCAGATCTTTTGCCCACTTTCTATTGGGTTGCTTGTGCTCCTGATTGATTTGTAGGAGGGTTTTATTTTATATGCATTCCTGATATTATCCCTTTTTGTTTGTGTGTGTTATTAATACTTTCCCCCTATTTTAAATGGTCTTCTCTTTTTTGTAATATTTCCTTTGGAAAATAAAATTCTTAGTTTTCATAGTAAAATTTAGTGAAGTTTTACTTTGTAGTCAGTACTTTTTTAAAGAAAAATTTTCACTACTTGAAGTCTAAAGGATACACTTATATTTTCTACTAGGAGTTATGAAGTTTTATGGTTGACATTTAATTCCCTAATCCATTTAAATCTTTGATTTTGTGTATGGTGTGAGACTGGGATCCCATTTTAATCTATTTCCATGTAGATATCCATTTTCCAGCTCTAATCTGACATGCCACCCCTGTTATATATCAAAATCCTACATATGCCTTGCTCTTCTCTGAGCCGTCATTATAATTCATATGTCACTGTGCCAATAATATTAGGAAATCATAACAACTTCTTTTCAGAAATGTCCTTACTATTCTTAGTTCTTTGCTCTTTATTATTATTATTGAATTATAACATACCTACAGAGAAATATACAGACCATACAAAGGGTACAAGTGAGCAAAACCCAGATTCCCCCACAGCCAGTCCCTCCCACCAGGAAGCTTCCACAAGCCTCTTATCCTTATCCATCAGAGGGCAAACAGAATGAAAACCACAATCACAGAAAATTAACCAAACTGATCACATGGATCACAGCTTTGTCTAACTCAATGAAACTATGAGCTATGCCATGTAGTGTCACCCAAGACAGATGGGTCATGGTGGAGAGTTTTGACAAAATGTGGTCCACTGGAGAAGGGAATGGCAAACCACTTCAGTATTCTTGCCTTGAGAATCCCATGAACAGTATGAAAAGGCAAAAAAACATGACATTGAAAGATGAACTCCCCAGGTTGGTAGGTGCCCAATATGCTACTAGAGAAGAGTGAAGAAATAATTCTAGAAAGTATGAAGAGACAGAGCCAAAGTGAAAACAACACCCAGTTGTGGATATGACTGGTGATGGATGTAAAGTCCGACGCTATAAGAACAATATTGCATAAGAACCTGGAATGTTAGGTCCATGAATCAAGGCAAATTGGAAGTGGTCAAACAGGAGATGGCAAGAGTGAACATCGACATTTTAGGAATCAGTGAACTAAAATGGACTGAAATGGGCAAATTTAATTCAGATCACCATTATATCTACTACTGTGGGCAAGAATCCCTTAGAAGAAATGGAGTAGCCCTCATAGTCAACAAAAGAGTCCAAAATGCAGTACTTGGGTGCAGTCTCAAAAATGGCAGAATGATATCTGTTCGTTTCCAAGGCAAACCATTCAATATCATAGTAATCCAAGCCTATGCCCCAATCTATAATGCCAAAGAAGCTGAAGTTGAATGGTTCTATGATGACCTACAAGACCTTCTAGAACTAATACCAAAAATAGATATCCTTTTCATCATAGGGGACTGAAGTGCAAAACTAGGAAGTCAAGAGATATCTGGAGTAACTGGTAAGTTTGTCCTTGGAGTACAAAACGAAGCAGGGCAAAGGCTAAATAACTGAGTCTTGTCAAGAGAATGCACTGGTCATAACAAATATCCTTTTCTAACAACACTAGAGGAGACTACACATGGTCATCACCAAATGGTCAATATCGAAATCAGATTAATTATATTCCTTGTGGCCAAAATGGAGAAGCTCTATACAGTCAGCAAAAACAGGTCAGGGAGCTGACTGTGGCTCAGATTATGAACTCCTTATTGCTAAACTCAGACTTAAATTGAAGAAAGTAGGGAAAACAACTAGACCATTTAGGTATGAGTTAAATCAAGTCTCTTATGATTATAAAATGGAAGTGACAAAGAGATTCAAGAGATTAGATCTGATAGAGTGCCTGAAGAACTATGCGGAGGTTCGTGACATTGTACAGGAGGCAGTGACCAAAACCATCCCCGAGAAAAAGAAATGCAGAAAGGCAAAAAGATTGTCAGAGGAGGCCTTACAAATAGCTGAGAAAAGAAGAGAAGTGAAAGGCAAAGAAGAAAAGGGAAAGATATACACATTTGCATGTAGAGTTCCAAAGAATAGCAAGGAGAGATAAGAGAGCCCTCCTAAGTGATCAAAGAAATAGTGCAAAACAATAGAATGGGAAAGATTAGAGATCTCTTCAAGAAAATTGGTGATACCTAATACCTAAGGGAATATTTCATGCAAAAATGGGCACAATGAAGGACAGAGATGGTATGAACCTAACAGAAGTAGAAGATATTAAGAAGAGGTGTCAAGAATACACAGAAGAACTGTACAAAAAAGATCTTAATGATCCAGATAGCCACGATGGTATGATTACTCACCTAGAGCCAGACATCCTGGAATGCGAAGTCAAGTGGGCCTTAGGAAGCATCACTACGAACAAAGCTAGTGGAGGAGATGGAATTCCAGTTGAGCTATTTCAAATTCTAAATGATGATGCTGTGAGAGTGCTGTACTCACTCTGCCAGCAAATTTGGAAAACTCAGCAGTGGCCACAGGACTGGAAAAGGTCAGTTTTCATTCCAGTCCCAAAGAAAGGCAATGCCAAAGAATGTTCAAACTACCGCACAATTGCACTCATCTCACATGCTAGCAAAGTAATGCTCAAAATTCTCCAAGCCAGGCCTCAACAGTACATGAACCTTGAACTTCCAGATGTTCAAGCTGGATTTAGAAAAGGCAGAGGAACCAGAAGTTAAATTGCCACCATCTGCTGGATCCTAGAAAAAGCAAGGGAATTCCAGAAGAACTTCTACTTCTGCTTTATTGACTGCGCCAAAGCCTTTGACTGTGTGGATCACAACAAACTGTGGAAAATTCTTAGAGATGGGAATACCAGACCACCTGACCTGCCTCCTGAGAAATCTATATGCAGGTCAAGAAGCAACAGTTAGTATAGGACATGGAACATTGGACTGGTTCCAAATTGGGAAAGTAGTACATCAAGGCTGTATATTGTCACCCTGCTTATTTAACTTATATGCAGACTGCATCATGTGAAATGCCAGGCTGGATGAAGCACAAGCTGGAATCAAGATTGTCAGAAGAAATGTCAGTAACCTCAGATATGCAGATGACACCACCCTTATGGCAGAAAGCAAAGAAGAACTAAAGAGCCTCTTGATGAAAGTGAAAGAGGAGAGTGAAAAAGTTAGTTTACAGTTCAATATTCAGAAAACTAAGGTCATGGCATCCAGTCTCATCATACGTGGCAAATAGATGGGGAAACAATGGAAACAGTGACAGATTTTATTTTGGGGGGGCTCCAAAATCACTGCAGATGGTGACTACAGCCATGAAATTAAAAGACACTTGCTCCTTGGAAGAAAAGCTTGAAAAACTTAGCATATTAAAATGTAGAGACATTAATTTGCTGATAAAGGTCCATCTAGTCAAAGTTATGGTTTTTCCAATAGTCTTGTAGGGATGTGAGAGTTGGACCATAAGGAAAGCTGAGCACGAAGAATTGATGCTTTTGAACTGTGGTGTTGGTAAAAGACTCTTGAGAGTCCCTTGGACTGAAGGGGATCCAACAAGTCCGTCCTAAAGGAAATCAGTCCTGAATATAGATTGGAAGGACTGATGCTAAAGCTGAAACTCTAATACTTTGGCCACCTGATGAGAAGAACTGACTCATTGGAAATGACCCTGATGCTGGGAAAGATTGAAGGCAGGAGGAGAAGAGGACAACAGAGGGCAACATAGTTGGATGGCATCACCAACTCGATAGACATGAGTTTGAGCAAGCTCTGGGAGTTGGTGATGGACAGGGAGGCCTGGAATGGTGCAGTCCATGGGACTGCAAAGAGTTGGACATGACTGAGCAACTGAACTGAACTGAATACAAAATGTACAACTCACTGTATTTCACAAAGTGAATGCAGTGATGTAACCAGCACCGAAATCAACAAATACAGCATTAGCAACCCCAGAAACCTTCCTTATGTCCTCTTCCAGTCTCTTTCTGCCTCCTTCCAAAGTCAGCAATCCTATCTTCTGACACCATAGATTCATCTGATCTATTTTTTAAGTTTATGTAAATGAACTCATAATAGGTACTATTTTGTAGGTCTTTTTTTACCTAACATTTTATCTGAAAGATTTATTCATGCTGTTTCATATAGTTGTAATTTCTGCATTTTCACTGTAAGTTAGTACATATTCTTTTCCATTTCAAGAATATACCACTTTTCACCCATTCTACTCCATTCTTAGTTTGAAGCTATTACGAATAGTGTTGTTCTGTTCCCTGTCTGCCTCTATCCTTTGCCTGAACTGGTTCCCTCTTCATGTCATGTCCTCCTTACTTCAGTACTTAAGATTCTGGCCATTTTATAAAGCCTTATTAAGTACATTCCATCTCGGTGTGAACCTTTCTTAGGCTTCCACAGTATACCAACTTATTCTTTGTCAGGGCATATAACCTTATAGTTTATGAGTTGAACCCTAAGTGCAATACTGAGAAGAATTTTGCCCAAAAAGTTTACAAAGTAATTATCTCTAGCAAATATGTCCTAATAGGGCCTAACTTTTTTTTTCTTTTCTTGTATTTTTTAATTAATTTTTTTTCATTTATTTTTATTAGTTGGAGGCTAACTACTTTACAATATTGTAGTGGTTTTTGTCATACATTGACATGAATCAGCCGTGGATTTACATGTATTCCCCATCCCGATCCCCCCTCCCACCTCCCCCTCTACCCGATCCCTCTGGATCTTCCCAGTGCACCAGGCCCGAGCCATACCAAAATTTGACAAGTTTTTCCTAAACATGTAAACACTGAGTTCCTGTGTGGTCATATGCAAGACAAGGAGGGAGTAAGAAGTGTCCAAAAGTTTGTGTAAGTCAAAGAAATGTTTGGGATGACCAACCTCCATTTTATTCTTCTTTAGGAGAAAGTCTTCAGTGGGCTCATGGTATGATGTGATGGAGAAAGTGCTCAGCGTTGTTAATGATGCTTTTTCTCTTAACCATTGCCAGTTTATGGGATGGGATACATGGAAGAAGTTGAAGCAAAATGTTAATATTTAGTATATTTTAACGTTATCAGATGGCTAGGGAATGGAAACTTGTGGAAAAGTTCTTCTCAACTACTTTTTCAGATTAAGGATACTTGGGGACCAAAAGGTTCTGTGAGTTAGTAGTAAGTGGTTTGAAATTCATCATTTTCTTACTAATGGGACAGGACATCTGAATATGCTGAGTCAAAAGATGCTAAAGTAAAAGCAAAATACAAACCAAACAAGTAAAAGTAAACATAATCCTGACTTGCTCAAATAAGTAAAGATATTCAAAGTCAAAGTGGACATATTATTTGAACATTGATTGATTGATTCATGCAGCAGTTATTTATTGAGCACCTACTACTCTGTGCCAGGTTCTATGAACGAGTTAGAGAAACAGTGAACAAAACAGAAATGCCCCTGCCCTCTTGTAGTGTGTTAGTTGGGATGGGGGTTCTGTTGTCTTTAACAGTGATGACAAATAAAAGTGGCTTAAATAAGATAAAACTATTTCTTTGTCACTTAAGAGTGGTCTGTGGTTATTTTGAAATTCTGCCCTACCACATTATCCAGGGACCCAAGCTTCATCTGGTATATTTCTCTCATTCACGTGGTCCTAGGTGGCTCAACATTCCATCTATGTCCTCAACAGTAGGAAGAACAGCAGGAAGAGATGGCACACCCAGTCCTTCTAAAGGACTGAATTGTCCAGAGTTTGTCTACATCACTTTTCAAAACATTTGATTGGCTAGAATTTTGTTATATGGTCACTGCATAGCTCCAGGGGAAGCTGGGAAATATAGTCTTAATTCTGAAAGATCATATGCAGATAAATTCAAGGGTTTTGTGTCCAGGGGAGAGTGGGTAATGCAGGACAGTCAGCAATCTGTTATGTTCTAGTAGAGGGAAAAATACCATCGGCAAGACACAAATAAATAGATACTGTATAGTCAGATGGTTATATGTGACAAAGCAGGTACATAAATAGAGACTAAAACGGAAAGAGATACTATCTTAATAAGAGAAATAAGAGAGGAATTCTCTGATTAGGTGGTATTTTATCAGGTGCATATGGGGAATGTATAACTTTACTATGTATACATGTTCTTAAGCTCGTGGTCTTGCAGAGCTATTTAGGAGAAATTGAAATCATAATTGCAGAAGAGATTCACAGCCTTTCATGAGTAAAAACACACTTTAAGATTTTTCCAGCTGTGTTGGGGTATCTGAGTGATCAAACATCTTCTTTGCCATTGGTAGCTCATTTTAAGAGAAATTCATCCATCTGAAAGGAAACTATGCTCATCAAAAGAATACATCATTCCATAAATTGTGGAGCATCAGTTCAGTTCAGTCGCTTGGTCGTGTCCAACTCTTTGCGACCCCATGAGTCACAGCACGCCAGGCCTCCCTGTCCATCACCAACTCCAAGAGTTTACTCAAACTCATGCCCATCGAGTCAGTGATGCCATCCAGCCATCTCATCCTCTGTCGTCCCCTTCTCCTCCTGCCCCTAATCCCTCCCAGCATCAGGGTCTTTTCCAATGAGTTTACTCGCATGAGGTGACCAAAGTATTGGAGTTTCAGCTTCAGCATCAGTCCTACACATCCTAGAACTAACCAGAAATTTCTGATAATGTGGCCAAAACACAGGGCAATGTTGGAGACCTAGAGTACATTCTTTATCATAAGGGTGCTAAAAGTGAAACTTAAATATCAGAGTTAGTAAAATAAACCTGGATTCAGAATTGAAATGTGCTGAGACTGAACACAGTCCATAATGCTTGAAAATAGTTATGCATGCTAAATATCCATGTTTTTGTAACCAAACTCAGGTTGAGCTGTTCACTGCTTGAAAACCAATATTCGAGGGGCAGATGTTAATAGAAAGGAAAGTTCTCTATTCCAGAGACTGGCAACCAAGGGAGAGGGTGGACTCAGGTCCAAAGCCCAACTCTTCCTGCAGACAAAATGAACAAAGCTTTTAAAGGAGAGTTTCAGGGGTGCACAGGTGGAGGGAGGGGACTTCATACAGAACAACTCAGTCAGCCATCTTGAAATTGGCCATGCAGTGGTCTGATCTGGTCTTCTTGATGGTTTAAGTATAGTTACTTTTTAGTTCCAGGGTCAGTTTATTCTTATTTCTTTGAGGCCAGTTCTTGGTATTGTGGCAGCTTGGGTGTGTTAGTTGCTCAGTCGTGCCCGACTCTTTGCGACCCCATGGACTGCAGCCCACCAGGCTCCTCTGTCCATGAGATTTTCCAGGCAAGGATACTGGAGTGAGTTGCCATTTCCTTCTCCAGGGGATCTTCCCAACCCAGGGATTGAACCCAGGCCTCCTGCACTGCAGGCAGATTCTTTACCAACTGAGCTACAAGGGAAGCCCATTGTGGCAACTTAGGTTATGGCTAGTCTTGTCATCATATTATAGTTAACTTCTTCCACCTGGTGGGGGTTTCAGTATCTACAAGGCAGCTCAAAGGATATGGCTCAGAATATTATCCATAACTTTTGAGGAGGAACTTATAAAGGTCCTTGACTTTGTTTAATGACTAAACTATTATTATTTAGTTTTGTTCGACTACTTTCCTTTGCTTTTGCATTTTCTTACTTCCCTGATTAAATTTATTCTTTGACTGAAGTTTTTCTACAGACAAAGGCAGGCAGAGGACATGGGTAGGGTGGGTCTGTCCTGGGAAGACTCCATAGATCTTGCTCCATTTCATTCTTATCAACATGATTAAAAGTGAACGGTGACAGGCAAACCCATCTATAGACCTATGGGTAGGTTTTTGGTCATTTGACTCACTTCTTGGGTGTCTTTGTATTTTTATATATTATCTCCCTTGGTGGTAGTGGTTTAGTTGCTAGGTCGTGTCTGACTCTTTGCAACCCCATGGACTGTGTGTGGCCTGCCAGGCTCCTCTGTCCAAGGGATTTCCCAGGCAAGAATTCTGGAGTGGATTGCCATTTCCTTCTCCAGGGGATCTTCCCGACCCCAGAACAAACTTGTGCCTCCTGCTTGGCAGGCAGATTCTTTATCACTGAGCCACCTAGGAAGCCATTATCTCCTTTAATAGTCTTTAAATTAAAAAAAAAAAAAAAGATACAAAAGCAATGCATATTCCTTGAAAGAAAAAATGGTGTATAAAAATTTACAAGTGATTGATTCTTCCTTGCCTAATCTCTCCCCACCGTTATCTCAACTCCATGTTAGCAATATCCTGATTCTGGTACCAGATCTTTTCCTATGAATTCTAATAGGTTTCAAGCTTCTGGAGGCTATGGCTTTCTTATTGAACTTTGTAACCCTTTATACCTAGAACAGTGCTTTGCCTAAACCAAGTTCTCTGTATCTGTTTATTTGACAAATGATTTTTTTTAAATCTTTCTTTATTTGGCTGCATCAGGTCTTAGTTGTGGCATACTCGATCTTAGTTATGGCATGTGAGATCTCACTCCCTGATCAAGGGATCGAACTCAGGCTTCCTGCGTTGGGAGCTCGGAGTCTTATCCACTGGATCACCAGGGAAATCCCTTGATGAATGATTTATTGAACACAGATTGGAGGGAGAAGTCCCAAATGGAAAACATTTATGATAAACCAAAAGCAAAGTCTTCAAAGTTCAATTCAGTTGTATCTGACAAGAAATATTAGTAATGACCTTTAAAGGAGCACTCGGAGAGGTATTTTTCTACTTCTTCCATGTCCCATAATACCAAATCATGAAGAGATAATGAACAAAAACTTGAGAAAAGATGGATATGTCTCTTCTGTCTCCTCCTTCTTAGAGAGTGAAGGACACATAGAAAGGAGAGGTTTGGAGGATTGAGAGGGGCTCTAGCAGTAGATAAATCTCTCACTTTGTATTACCAGACTCTAAAATTTGCTGTAGAGTATTTTTATGGATAATTTCTTTTACAGATGTGTTTGGAGAAGATTGAAATTATCTTGGTAAAAGCACACCTAGATTCCACATTGCAACTTAAACATATTGTATTTTATTTCCTTCAGCACAAGGGCAGGGAACTCATTTTTTCCTCCCTCCTTCTTTTAATTAAAAAAAAAAAAAAAAGAACAAAGAAAGTCCAAAGTGTCTTTTCCTACTTGGAATGAAAAATTAACGATTGCTTTGGGCATAGAGGTAGTGAGCATCAAGTCTTGATCCGAGTTAATCAGGAATCGCCTTTAAATATAAAGAGCCCTGACTCTGGAAGGCTAGAAAAATATAGTCTGAAGGTGTGATTCATATTATTTCCCCAAGGTTTCATTTTTATTTTATTATTCTTCAGCTCCATGACTAAACGTTTATTTGGTGCTAGCAAATTGAAAAAGTCTGGACTGCAATAAGCCGTTTGCCGTTGCTGATTAATTGCCATGGGCATGCTTTTGAATCCTCCTGGTGAACCTGAAGTGTACTGTCCCGCAGAGTGCTTTCCGAAGGGAAAAGTTCTGGAAGGATCTTCATTTCTTTGAGTTTTCATAATAGTGGAATGTGTTATACAGGCAGCAGAGCGAGCAGTTAAGAGTTGGACTCTGGAAGAAGTCCCGGCTCCACTGTTAACTCACAGTGGAGCCTTTAGCAATTTTCTTGATGTTTCTTAAGTCTCCACTTTTCTCACCTGTAAAATGAGAATAATGAAAATAGCACCTAATGCAGAGAGTCACGAAGATTGGATATCTGAAAAAGCACTAAACATAGCACATGGCAGTCGTTCCAGTAAATTGGAACTGCTGCTGTTGTGATTAAGATCTCTATGACTACTATGAATAATGAAATGGGAAGTTCTGTCAGAGGACTATGCTTTCCACATCTGAGCAAATATTGTACACTTCAGTATCTTGTAATATCTTATTATAGTACCTTATTTAGTGTGCATGATGGTTTTACTCTGCTAAATGGCAGTTGTGTAGAGGCCATGCCCCCCACTAGATTGTACACCCCCTGACTTGCTCTAATATAGTAGCCTTTGCATCTGCCAAGGTGTCTTGCCTACAGCAGGGCCTCAAGAAGGGCTTCTTGGATTGCATTGGGAAATTATAGGCAGAGGGCTGGGTTCCAGCTTTCTCCAGAGTGAGGGCTGTGTGTTAGAAATATCCCCCTGGTTGTTGAATGAAGGCCGGGGATAGGGATTTGGCGTTCCAAATAGGAACTAGGGCTGCCAAGGTCCTAGTCACCATGGTAGGAGCCAGCCATCCAGTCTCTGAATGAAGTTGAAGAGTTGAGCAGATTTGGAAAACAGAAGTTAGTTTATTTTACAGCGTGGCCACATTAGTTTCTTTCTTTTTCTCCCTAGTAAGTATTTTAAGTTACAAAAAGTAAATGGTAATTTGTAAATTGTCAGAATCTGGGTTGAAGAAACTGGCAGTGAAAGTGTCAGCACAAATGATCAAATCATCAAGGGAAAAAATGCAACTTTGCGTGTCTCAGGAGGTAGTTAAAGTCTTACCGTGTGAGGGAAGGGGATAGACAGCTGTGAATGAAGTCGGCCTTGCTGATCTTTTCAGCCTAGGATAAAATCAATCCTGAGCAAAGAGAAAAAATACTAATTCTCTGTACAGTTTGTAAATGAAGGGGTGACTGATCCTGCCTGCTGAGCAGGTGGAGTCCAAGAAGTTTGGGGAAAGAGAGAGACCAGTGTTAAATCCAACTCTGCAGTTGTTCCCTTTTGTTATCTTTACTCCCACTCAGTTTTCTTGCCTGGAGAATCCCCATGGACAGAGTAGCCTAGATCCCATGCGGTCGCAAAGAATTGGACATGACTGAGCGACTTTCATCATCATCTTTACTCCAGCTCATCTTCATTAAACTCTCAATTTCCTTCTTCCTCTCAGACCTCTGTTTATACGAGATTTCAGTTAAGGATTCCAAAATGTCCCCGTTGTCATTCTAAGACATAGCATAACTGTTTAATAATGATGACTACATACCTTATGTGTACCTAGTGATGTATAGGAGGGCTGTTTGATGATGATTTCCACTCAATTAATGATGCACTTGTATTTTTGAACTCCTTCCCTATACCATATATACCGTTTTCTTGTATAGCTTTTGCTTTATGTGTTTAAAGAGATTTTTATGATTTTAAGTTTTTAAAATAGTTAATTGCTTGGTTCCTGTGAAGTTAGCTGTTTTAAATTTCTACATGATCATGTAAAGTGAACTTACAGTTAACTAATTGACAGGATGCTAGCGTTTGAGGAAATTTCACTTATTAATCTTTATATTGTAGGCTTCTCTTTCATATTTTAGTCAATAAATGATTTCTTCAAGCTTAATCATTTTTTTTTACAGACTTTTAACACATTTGTTAGCATAGGCTTACTATGATGAACAAAACAAAACAGACTGAGTTTCTATCCTTGAGCTTATAGTCTGGTGGGGCTTTTTCTCTGTCGTAGAAATTAAAGACACCCTACTAGGTGAAACAAGAGATCATGTGGAAGGGGAGAGTCATCCCCCATTTCTGCACAATCTCTCAGAGTATCAAAAGATGAAAAGGTGCAATTGTGGTGGTCTGTTCTGTGAAGGAGGTTGGTTAGCTGTTACTAAACCTATTTCCCTTCCTCGTCAGCTCACGGCTAGACCAGACTCCCTTGCAGTCTGATATGTTTGTGTGTCTGTGTTTTTGGAATGTGGACAGAAGTGAGGTAAACCATGAGGTCTAGGAGGTCCCGGGAGGGGTGGAAGGCAGGATGCAAGGAACCTGGTTCCTAAATCGCCACTTAGAAATCTTCCTGCTGAGTGCCTGCAGCTGACTGTGTGAGCAGGAAATAAACTACTCTGTGAAGCTCCTGAGAGTTCAGGGTTTCTTTCTTACAGTATTCAGAATTACCTGAGCCATTAATAACATTCCCTTCTAGTGCTTTTAGTCAACTGGGGCAAACAGGCAAAAATTAAATGACCACTCAAATTATATGTGACGCTAAAATGCCCTGGTCCGTCAGAGAAGTCAAGGGCAAGCCTGTGTAGATTACTGAGTCATTTTGGAAGAGTTGAAATTTGAGAGCTGTCATCTGAAACAGGAATATGATTCATTTTATAATGAAAGAAGGCAGTATAATAATGAGGATAATAGTTGATCCTCTATCATAGGATTTTTCTAAGGATTAAATTAATGATGCATTATAAATAAGCTAATAATCACATGCATAAATGAATAAAACATAGAATGTTGCCTAAATCATAGTAAGTGTTTATTGGGGTTTTTTCCAGATAAAATAGACTTTATTTTTTTTTCCATTTTCCATTTTTTTTTTTTTTACTTTACAATGTTGTATTGGTTTTGCCATACATTGACTTTTTTGTCTTACTTTTGAGTTATACTTCCTGGGTTCAAATCTCAGCTCCGCCTCTTTCTTGTAACCTGGGCAATTTGTTTAACCTCGCTGAGTTTCAGTGTCCCCACCTGAGGCTGCCAGCAATGCATACCTCATAGAGTTATTGTGAGGAGTAATGAGGCAGTTTATGGATCTCTCCTTAGTGCCTCATGCAGTGCATGACAAATTCATGGTCTTCCTCTTCAAGCCGTTTTAGAGCATCTCTTACCTTGAGCTAGCCCTGTTAGACTCCATGGGGATTCTCTGTGATTCCTGCTTAGAGATTCTACTATCATTTGAGAAGGCAGGATGTGCACACAGAATTAAATAACCATTCAAAGCATTGTATGATTTCATATGAATTTGACTGGTTGTATCACTGTTGTGGCCACAGACCAGTTTGATTATTAGAGGACCTTTCAACCCATCCTGAGACATTGCCCATCTCAGTACTCTACATCCAGTAGATTTCTGTAGCTTAGCTAGTCTTTGGATATCTGTACAGAAAAATTATACATATGTGTGTGTGTGAGTATATATATATATATATATATAGGCAAACTCTTTGCTACCTCAGTAGATATGAATTTTCTGAAAGCTAAAGATACATTTTTTTCTGTTCCTTTCTTTCTTTTTTTTTTCATTCCTTTCATTTTGAAAAGCAGTACCATATGCTTAAATTTATACTACTCACTCTTGGATTTTATCAACATTAAAAAGAGAGGGTTGAAAAAAAAGAGATTAGAAGGTCAGACTAGATTAGTGGTTTTTAAATGTGGTTGAAAGATCACCCAGAATTTATGATTTGCTTTTCAAAAGCCATAAATTATATTTTATGAAATATTAAATAAGTAGGAATAGCAATTATATACTAAATTAAATACTTTCTTATTTTAGATTCTGGTATAGACTGTGGTAAACAGTATTAAAATTGTTTAAAGTAACTGATTTTTCAAACTTGAATATTTGTTCTAAAAAGTTGAGAATACAAAAAAGAGAAAAAGAAAAAAAAAATTTTTGTAATTGAACCACCAAAGAGTGACCGGTAAATATCCTTTCAATCTTTATTCTATGCATATATGTTTTTTCACAAATTTTGACTCATATATAGTGTTTTGTTTCTTAGTCTTTTTTAAAGGTATAATTTACCTTAGCATAAAATTAAAAACATAAAAATTCCTTGTAAAATGTACAATTCAGTGGTTTTTAGTATATTCACAAAGTTGTTCAGCTATTACTATAATCAATTTTAAAATATGTTCATCACTCCAAAGGGAAACTCTTGTACCTGTTAGCAGTTACTCCTCCAGACCTTGGAAGCTACTGAACTGCTTTGTGTCTCTGCTTATCCTGAACGTCTCATATAAATGGAATCAAAATATGTGGACTTCTGTAGCTGACTTTTTCACTGAGTATTATGTAGCCAAGGTTTGTCCATGAGTAGCACATATTCATACTTCATTTCTTTTTTGGCTGAATAAAATTCTTTTGTATGGATATACTACTTTTCACTTATCCATTCAGTAGTTAATAGGCATTTAGATTGTTTCTGCTTTTTGGCTATTATGAATAATACTGCTGTGAATATGTATGCCAGTTTTGTTTGTGAATATATTTTCAGTTTCCTTGAAAATGTTCATTGCTCAATCATGTTCAACTGTCTGCAATTCCATGGAGGACCCCTCCAGACTCCTCTGTCCATGGAATTTTCCAGGCAAGATACTGGAGTGGGTAGCTGTTGCCTTCTGCAGGGGATCTTCTCAACCCAGGGATCAAACCTGGATCTTCTGCATCATGGGCAGATTCTTTACCGTCTGAGCCACATTCCCTTGGGTCATATGATAATTCTATGTTTAAAATTTTGAGATATCTTCAAACTATTTTCCAGAATGACAGCACCATTTTCATACTGTTTTACAAGCTGCTTTTTTCTTTTTGGAAGAGAGGAAGAGGGAAGTGATAAATGCATTTCCCACATCAGATTTTACTTGCTAAAGCATTTAGATTCTTACTCTCTAATGTCTTTTACTGTTTGCCACTTCAAAGGTAGTATTCTAGTTCACATCCTCTTTATTTTTATTATTTTTATTTTTTATTAAGATGTAGTTGATTTAAAATATTACTTTCAGGTATATAACATAGTGATTCAAAATTTTTATAGATTATACTCAAAGCTATATAAGATATTGGCTATATTCCCTGTGATGTACAATGTATCCTTAAAGCTTTTTTATTTTATACATAGTGGTTTGTACCTCTAGATCCTCTACCGCCATCTTATCCTTCCTTGCTTCCCTCTCTCTGCTATGAATATTGGGGTGCACATGTCTTTTTGAATTAGTCTTTTCATTTGCTCTGGATATATACTCGGAAATGAATTGCTGGATCATATGACAAGTGTATTTTTAGTTTTTTGAGCACCCTCCATACTGTTTTCCACTGTGGCTGTACCAATTTACATTCCTACCAATGATGTACAAGGTTTCCCTTTTCTCCATATCCTTGTCAAAATTTGTTATTTGTAGCCTTTTGATGATAGCCATTCTGACAGGTGTGAGGCAATATCTCATTATGGTTTTGATTTGCATTTCTCTCATGATTAGCCATGTTGAGCATCTAATGATGTGGCTGTTGGCCATCTGTATGTCTTCTTTGGAGAAATATTTATTCAGGTTTTCTGCTCATTTTTTAATCAAGTTGTTTGTTGGTTGGTTGGTTGATACTGAGTTGTATGAGTTATTTGTATATTTTGGATAAAAACTCCTTATCAGTCATATCATTTGCAAATATTTTCACTCCATTCAGTGGGTTGTCTTTTCATTTTGTCAGTGATTTCCTTTGTTTTGCAAAAGCTTTTAAGATTAATTTGGTCTCATTTGTTTATTTTTGCTTTTGTTTCCTTTGCCTTAGAAGACAGGTCCAAAAATATCTTGCTATGATTTATGTCAGAGTGTTCTGCCTATGTTTTCTTCTAGGAGTTTTGTGGTTATGTTCTTACATTTAGGTCTTTAATTCATTCTGTGTTTATGTTTGCATATGGAATGAGAAAATGTTCTAATTTCATTCTTTTACATATAGTTGTTCAGTTTTCCTGGCACCAATTACTAAAGATTTAGTAACTTATACTAAATATACAATTGTATATACAATATACAATTTCTCCATTGTATATTCTTGCCTTCTCTGTTGTAGGTTAATTGACTATAAGTACATGGCTTTTACTTCTGGGATGTCTATTCTTTTTCCTTTTTAAGTCTTTATTGAATTTGTTTACATTGTTGCTTCTGTCTTATGTTTGGGGTTTTATTTTGGCAGCAAGGCATGTAGGATCTTAGTTCTCTGACCAGGGATTAAATCCAAACCCCCTGCATTGCAAAGTGAAATCTAAACCACTGAACCACCAGGGACATCCCCTGGGCTCTCTGTTCTTTTCCATTGATCTATATGTCTGTTTTTTTGTGCCAGTACTATACTGTTATCATGAGTGTAACTTTGTAGCATAGTCTGAAGTCATAGAGCATGATACCTCCAGCTCTGTTCTTCTCAAGATTGCTTTGGCTATTCAGGATCTTTTGAGTTCCTATACAAATTTTAGAATTATTTTTTCTAGTTTTGAACTTTCAGTTTGTGTATGTCTTTAGATCTGAAATGAATTGCTTGTAGGAGCATATTTTTGAGTCTTGGTTTTGTATCCAGAGCACGTGAGACTTTGTGTGAGCCCTTTAAGAGTGGAGTCTCTATTTCCCACTGCTTTCTGGGTCTCCCCAAAGTAAGCCTCACTGGCCTTCAAAGCCAAATTTCCTGGAGGTCATATTCCTTGTGCAGGACCCAAGGGCTGCAGAGCCTATGTGGGGTTCAGATCATTTACCCCTTGCAGAGATCCTTTCCAATTGTAATTATTCTCTCGATTGTGGGTCACCCAATCAGGGGTATGAGTCTTGACTATACTGCCACTCTGCCCATCCTACCTGTCTCATTGTGGTCTCTTCTTTATACTTTAATTGTGGAAGAGATTTTCTGATAGATTCTGGTCTTTCTAATCAATAGCTGTTCTGTGAGCAGCTGTAATTTTGGTGTGCCCTTGAGAGGAGGTGAACTCAGGGTCTTCCTACTCTACCATCTTGGTCAAGCTCCCAGGGTACTTTTTCATCTATCATTATATCACAGTCATTTGCATAACTGACTACATTTTCTTTGAAAATGTTATTTTTAGTAGCTGATCTACACTCCATCATGTGGTTTGCACAATAACTAAGTCAACCATTTTCCTAATACTGGCTCTTTTGTTATTATTATTATTAATAATTATACAGTGACATTGTATGCATCTGTATTTCTTCTAGAGTAAATTCCTGGAGGTGGAGTGACTGAGTCAATGGGAATAGATATACTTAAGGCCCGTAACACTTAGTGTAACATTTTCCTCTAAGAAGGATTAACAATATAGACTTCCACCAAATAGTGTGCATGGCACTTGTCATATCCTTTGCCCATTTTTCTAATGAGGACCTAGCAAAAAAATGTATTAGTTTTCTCTGGCTACACAGCAAATTATCACAAATGTAGTGCTTTTAAACACCATGAACTTATCATCTCAGTTTCTAGAGAATAGAAGTCTTGTGTGGTCGGATTGTATTCTCAGCTCACATTTTCACATTTCAACATCAAGTGGTCTACCAGGGCCCCCTGCCTTGTCTGGGACTCAAGGTCTTCTCCAAAGCTCACTAGATGTAGGTAGAATTCATTTCCTTCTCACCTTTTCTATTCATTATATTTCTTTCTTTTTCTTTGAATTAGGAAGTTACTCACTTTTAGTAGTTGCATACCCATGTTCTGCAGATATGAAGTTTGAGAATCAGTGGATGAGATTAACTTTAAGACCCTTCTAATTAGAATATTTTATAATTTATTAGTTATTTGGCCATCTTTCAGCAACAAAAACCTAGCTGTAGTTAAATTGGTGTAACAGGAAGACCCCTCCAATTAACAGAGACTTTTTAAAATGGAGAGTTAATGCTTCTTTTGTTTGTTAAAATGCTTTTTTAAATTGTCAAGTCTACATACATATTAGCTGATATTATTGTTATTGGTATGTAAATTTGGAGGAAGCTCAGAACAGTCTCTCAGTGCTCTTCCTTTTCAGGACTGGGCCTGTCTTTGGAATCAGAAACAGCCTTTTTCACAAATGTGTTCACAGAACTCCGGTCTTGCAAAGTATTCTTTTGAGCCAAGAATTTTGTGATAACCAAGTTTGAGATAACCTTACATTCTGTATTTTTACTCCTCCTTTTGTGCTCTCCTGGAAAGTCAGTAAAGAACTTGTTTAAATTGCTAGATCATGTTTTCCTTGGCTAAGGAATGAGCGCGCTATGACAGTGCTGCTTCCTGTGAATCCTGTCTCCATTAGCCAGGCTAAGCAGAGCTGAGCAGGCCATCTAAAACTTGGGTGATGACCAGGAGCCTGAAAGGGTAAGTTTTGGGGATCTAGAACAAATCACCTAACCTGTTGGGTGTTAATTCTTCTTGGTAAAATGAGGATGGGAGGTGAATTACACTTTAAATTCTCAGTTTCAATGTTATAGGATTCTATCATTTACTTTATTATGAAAGTGTAAAGAAAAGTGCTTCATAAACACAGCTTTGCCAAAAATAAAATAATAACAAACCACACCAAAACAAAACACACAAAAATTATTAAAGTCATCTGCTGGACCTCTGAGAAACAATTGGATCATGGAAATCTTTCCTCATGAATTTTTGAGTAGTCCCATAGTGTGAACTGTGAATTATGGTGCTGAAGAAGACTCTTGAGAGTCCCTTGGACAGCAAGGAGATCAAGCCAGTCAATCCTAAAGGAAACCAACCCTGAATATTCATTGGAAGGACTGATGCTGAAGCTGAAGCTCCAATACTTTGGCTACCTGATGGGAAGAACTGATTCATTGGAAAAGATCCTGATGCTGGGAAAAATTGAGGGCAAGAGGAGAAGGGGACAACAGAGAATGAGATGGTTGGATGGCATCACCAACTCAATGGACATGAGTTTTTTGTTTTTTTTTTTTTTCATTTATTTTTATAAGTTGGAGGCTAATTACTTTACAATATTGTAGTGGTTTTTGCCATACATTGACATGAATCAGCCATGGATTTACATGTATTCCCCATCCTGATCCTGCCTCCCACCTGCCTCTCCATCCCATCCCTCTGGGTCTTCCCAGTGGACCAGCCCTGAGCACCTGTCTGATGCATCCAACCTGGGCTGGTGATCTGTTTCACCCTTGATAGTATACTTGTTTCAATGCTGTTCTCTCTGAACATCCCACCCTCGCCTTCTCCCACAGAGTCTAAAAGTCTGTTCTGTACATCTGTGTCTCTTTTTCTGTTTTGCATATAGGGTTATTGTTACCATCTTTTTAAATTCCATATATATGCGTTAATATACTGTATTGGTCTTTATCTTTCTGGCTTACTTCACTCTGAATAATGGGCTCCAGTTTCATCCATTTCATTAGAACTGATTCAAATGAATTCTTTTTAATGGCTGAGTAATATTCCATAGTGTATATGTACCACAGCTTCCTTATCCATTCGTCTGCTGATGGGCATCTAGGTTGCTTCCATGTCCTGGCTGTTGTAAACAGTGCTGCGATGAACATTGGGGTGCACGTGTCTCTTTCAGATCTGGTTTCCTTGGTGTGTATGCCCAAGAATACAAAGGATCATAAGAGATTACTACCCGCAGCTCTATGCCAATAAAATGGACAACTTGGAAGAAATGGACAAATTCCTAGAAAAGTTTAACTTTCCAAAACTGAACCAGGAAGAAATAGAAGATCTTAACAGACCCATCACAAGCATGGAAATCGAAACTGTAATCAGAAATCTTCCAGCAAACAAAAGCCCAGGACCAGATGGCTTCACAGCAGAATTCTACCAAAAATTTAGAGAAGAGCTAACACCTGTCTTACTCAAACTCTTCCAGAAAATTGCAGAAGAAGGTAAACTTCCAAACTTATTCTATGAGGCCACCATCACCCTAATTCCAAAATCAGACAAAGATGCCACAAAAAAAGAAAACTACAGGCCAATATCACTGATGAACATAGATGCAAAAATCCTTAACAAAATTCTAGCAAACAGAATCCAACAACATATTAAAAAGATCATACATCATGACCAAGTGGGCTTTATCCCAGGAATGCAAGGATTCTTTAATATCCGCAAATCAATCAATATAATACACCACATTAACAAATTGAAAGATAAAAACCATATGATTATCTCAATAGATGCAGAAAAATCCTTCGACAAAATTCAACATCCATTTATGATGGACATGAGTTTTAGCAAACTCCAGGAGATAGTGAAGGACGGGGAAGCCTGGCGTGCTGCAGTCCATGGACTCGCAGAGAGTCAGACACCACTTAGCCACTAAACAACAACAGCAGAGCATGAACATGTATATGTTCATAATATAACTTGTGCTGATTTAATGGCCTAAGTGACAAATTCAGGTGCACACTTCCTTACATCAGACCCATAGAGTGGTGACAATTTGAAAGGGAAAGGAAGAAAAGAAATCTGGCTGGACAGACACAGTCATGGTGGAAAGCAGGAAGATTAGATGTCTGTAAAGGAATGCACTGCGGGCCTCAGATGATGTGGGGCTAATAGGCAGCCCCCGGTAGTTCCTGAGTACTGAAATAACACTCTGTAAGGAATGGTTTAGCCAGATTGCTTGGGCTGTGATGCTAAGACAGATCAGAAGGGAGAATTTCTGCAAAGACCAAGACTAAGGCTTTGGCAGCAACTTGGTGGGCAAAGGTGGGATTGTGTCAGGTTGATGCGTAAAGCAACGTAGAGGAAGGGTTGTTGGAATGTGGTGACTCATTGAGGCCTGACTGATGAGAGAGGAGGAGGAACCGGCAGTCACTCCAGGGTAGAGATTTCAGAAAAGGAAGTGGTGCCATTGGTGATGATAGAAAATGTGTGCGGAAGTAGTGATGTAGAGGTAAAATGATGTTCTTCGTTAGATAGTTGAGATTTGGAGATGCAGCTAGGTAGTCCAGTGCAGCTGCCCAGTGAAGAGGGCAGGCAAGCACATTGGGAAGTGGGACTGAGAGAAAGTAACTCTGTTGCTCTGAGTATCAGCAATATTTGTGTTCCATGCTAATCTTATTTACTCATGTACTATTGCACTGGGAAGGTACCTTGTACTCCATCTTACACACCTTCTACCTAGTTTGAAGGTAAATTTAATTCATTGCTTTAACACATTTGACATATAAACTGCTTTTTGAGCTTTATTTTATCTCTATGTTTTTTTTTTTTTATTTTTTCAGTAGGTTTTGTCATACATTGATATGAATCAGCCATAGAGTTTCACGTATTCCCCATCCTGATCCCCCCTCCCACCTCCCTCTCCACCCGATTCCTCTGGGTCTTCCCAGTGCACCAGGTCCGAGCACTTGACTCATGCATCCCACCTGGGCTGGTGATCTGTTTCACCATAGATAATATACATGCTGTTCTTTTGAAATATTTTATCTCTATGTTTTCATGAATGTAATGAGTGGTCCCTGTTTCAATTCAAGCATTCAGCATTCTCTTCCTTCTCCTGATAGATTTTTTTTGTTTGTTTATTTTCATTGTGGCTTTTGAAGAATTGCCTGGGTTTGATTAAACTTGGCACACTGTTAAATTACATCAGGTTACAGTGGAAGGGCTATTTGCATTTTTTGTTTGCCTTTTTAAAATTAAAAAAGGCAGTTAGAAACAATATCCATATGGACACTTCTTTAAGATTCATGATTTTAATGCCATGTGGTATGTAGGTCAGGGCTCGGGTGGTGTGAGGGGAGTGTGGCTTTGAAATGAAGGCTTACTTTATGCTGAGTTTTGGACAAGTTCCTTTTCCTCTCTAAGCTTCAACTTTCTCAACTGTAAAATAGAGTTATTCATACTACTTATTTCCTATTGTGGTTGTGAGATTCCAGTGAATTGATATGTATAAAGGCTTAGGATGGTGCCTGGCACCTATTAAAAGTACCCAATAAATAGAGCCTACCATTATAATTATTATTATCATCATTATTACTATTATTTTTATTAGCAATGGAAATATGTGAGGTCTACAGATAGAACTGGTCAGGAAATTTAATTATACATACAGAAAAGAATAAAGGCATATTAACAATCAAGAGAAAATGGGGAATAAGATTAGTTTGCTTTAAATGTCTGTTTCTTAGTTTTGCGAGCTTGGCAAGACTTTACTTCCCTGTGCCTTGAAGAAATGAGTACTCTGTGGCTGGCCTTACAAGAAAATTACAAGGATTAGTGCATTTATATTGAACTCCTGGACTCTGATTGCAAAGTAGGAAATATTTTTTGCAGCTGTGATGCATTAATGTTAGCATGAACTGAGGCACAATTATGGGACTTAGATTTTTTTCTGCCCCCTTTCAACTTTTATTAAACCTTTCTATGCTTCTCAGTTGTGAGACTAAGAAAATGGCAGAGAATGTGCCTTCCATATTCAGTGAGGTGGGAGCCATGGGACGGGGCACTGGCTGCTCAGCGTGACGAGCTTCAGGCGAAATCTGTTTTGCTTTTTTCTGATCTGAGCAAACTTTCTACAAAATGTGTTTCTAACTGAGTCAAGCTGGAGAAACCAGTTGTGTAGGAAGATTATAACAGGTTGTGGTTGAGGTGGAAATGAAGCTCTTCATTGGAGATCAAAAGATTAGCTTAAGCAGGTGATCTCTAAATGGTAATGCTCCTCAAGTCCATGGAAATGGAAAAGACCAAACCAACAGCACATTTCTGTGGACCAAGATTGAAGAGTACTAAAGACCAGGCCCTTAACGAATATATCCAGGACAAATGAAAATCACACAAAACAGTAGCTGGATTTCTTTGCCATTAGACAAAGAGAAATTTCCTTTTTACTTTTATTATAAAGAAATGATCCCCCTGATTTTCTATTTTTCAGACAAGAGAGTGGAAGTTTGACTGATGGTTTCTAAATTGTAGCACAATGAAGCTCAAGTACAAAGGCTAGTTTTTGTTTTCTCATGCCTCAATGATGCCATTTGGAGGGACCACTCATGTGCGGAGCCAGCGTAGTGATGGAGAGCAGACCCTTGAGCCTGACCGCCTGAGATTCAATCCAGGCTCCACCTCTTCACAGCTGTGTGCCTTCAGGAGAGTTCCTTGGCCTATTTGTCCCTCAGCTTTCTCACATTTACAATGTCAGAATAGTAGTAGCTACCTTGGAGTAGTAAGAAGGAAAAGAATTGATAAGTATATAATGCTAAGAACAGTACATGGCATATAGAATGAGCACTAGATATGAGTTAGCCCTTACGGTCTTGATAGTTTGGTGGTTAAGAGCGTGGGCTCTAAACTAACATGGCTTGAATTTTGTGTTCCTACTTGGCAGCTGACCTTAGGCAAGTTACTGACTTCTCAGAATCTTTATATTTGCTAAATGATTGTATCTATTTTGTATGATTGAAAAGTGAAAGTGAAGTTGCTCAGTCGTGTCTGACTCTTTGCGACTGCATGGACTGTAGCCTAAGGCTCCTCAGTCCATGGAATTTTCCCGTCAAGAGTACTGGAGTGGGTTTCCATTTCCTTCTCCAGGGGATCTTCCCGACCCAGGGATCGAACCCAGGTCTCCCTCATTGCAGGCAGATGCTTTACCGTCTGTTTGACTGATGTGACAAATTTACAAAACACTTCATGATTCACACAGTCCCCAGCATAAGGTAAACCCTCAATACATGTTACTTATTGCTTTCTTGATTTTTCCTGTGTTCAGATTTCAGAGACAACATTATGAGCCCTCAAGCAGAAAACTGGAAAATCTGAGGATGACAGCTCTGAGGGCTTATCTCTACCTTCCGTTGCTGGAATAGCCTTCCCAGATTTTATGTTGGCCCCTAGACAGCATAGTCAATTGTTGTCTTTCTGATTTTCCAGGCCCACAGTGTTCTATAGCCAATCTTGGCAATACATCAGGTTCTAGGAAAGTACATGAATCATCATGGGACTCTTGACTCTGCCCTTCTGAACTTCATAAAAACATGTGATTCTATGAGCTGATTTCCTAAGTATCCTTCTTCCCTGATGTGCTCACTTCCTTTCATCTACTTATGTCATCCACTGGCAGCCCCTTCCATGGCTTTCTTGTCCCTGGTTTCACACGCACCATTTATGCCCCCTCCCCTCCTGCTGCATTTATACCAATCCCCAAAACATATTTTGCACACTCCCTCCTGTCCTTTCCTTTATAGCGGTTTTCCTTTTTCTTTGACTGTGCTGGGTCTTCATTGCAGTGCCCTGCCTTTCTCTAGTTGTGGAGAGCAGGGGCTGCTCTCTAGTTGTGATACGTGGGCTTCTCATTGCGTGACTTCTCTTGTTGTGGAGCACGAGCTCTAGGGTGCATAGGCTTTAGTAGTTGTGGCACATGGACTTATTTGCCCTGCTGCATGTGGGATCTTCCTGGACCAGGGATCGAACCAGTGTCCCCTGCACAGCAAAGCGGATTCTTAACCACTGGACCACCAGGGAAGCCCAGAAGTTTCGTTCTTAATGAAGATATCACGTACTCTGCCTTCTTCACAAATGAAAGCCTCACCTTATTTGTAGGGAAGGAGTGGATTTGGCTTTCCCATTGCCCTGTACTGGGAGTAGACAATGAACTGCCACCTTCTTGACTCTCACAGGATGTTCTTGTCACCTGTCTGAGGTCCTTGCTATAGTATTACTACATTCCCTTTCTATAATCCCTGACTGAACATCTAGAATAGACCCTGGCACATAGTAGGCCTTCTAATATCTGTTGAGTGAACAGAATCAATGAATAAATTTTTCTCAGGAGTATTATCAAAATTATCAACCTTCATGGTTTTTGCCTACCTGGGCCCCATTTTTAATCATTGTTTTTTCATTCACTCAATAGATATTTATAAAGATGCTAGGGGTGGCTCACCACTGGTCTCTTCTGGAGACATCTCCTTTAGTAAGATAAATATATATTGCTTAAATAAATTAATCAGTGTTGTGAGATGTGTGTGAAGGAAAAGTGCAGGGTTCTGTGGGGCCTAACCTAGTGGGGAATGAGATGGTCAGTGAGGGCTTTTGTAAGGAATTAAGGCTCCATGCTGTACTAGGAGGAATGATGACTGGTTAGGTCAAGGTGTCTGGGAGGAGTAGGACAGAGTGTTCCAGGCAGACGGAGTCATGTGTGCAGAGGTGTGAAGGGAAGAAGCACAACATTCTTTGAAGAGTCCAAAAGAAGACCAGAGGTGAGGAGCCAGGGTGGGAGGGAGCTGAAGATTGTGAGAGGCGGGCAAAGGCAAGATCTGGGGACTTCAGTATTCATTTTGGTAACTCTCGATATTCCTTAACATCATAGCTGTCAACTCTGTACAAGTGCTTCCTTGCCTGGCATGCTTCTACACATTGTTTTTATCCCTATAAATACTCTTTTTACTTTGTTTTCAACCCAGTGAGATCACAGTGATGAGACCTGGAGCAGATCATTGGTAAGGGAGGCTAATTGAATGATTAAGAGAATGAACCTTGCAGTCAGGCTGAGCTATGGTTCAAATACTAGTTTCATCACCTAGTTGGGTGGCCTTGGGAAAGTTTGCTAAACCTCTCTGAGCTTCCATTCTCTCACCTGAAAAAAAGAGGATGCTAATATTTACCATGTGAGATTTGATAAAGATTAAATAAGCCAATGGAGTGGAAGTGCTGAGCACAGAATTTGGGTCCTAATTGCTCATTACATGACTGTGCTTGTTGAGAGTTGAGAAGTGTTTAGAGGCTCTGTGCTCTAGGAAGCAGAGGAACCCAGCCTTTTTTCTGCTGCTTCTTGACCTTTCTCGGGGGAGCCCTGACCAACAACTGGCATCAGAGTTAAATTTTTTTGTGTTTTGTTCTGCAACAGCTTTCTTGGAGTATGAGCCAGAGACTTTTTTCTTTCCTTGTTCTGCTTTCAAGAGCATCTAACATCCATGTTTAATACTGACCTCTGGTTCTCACTCAGCAGTCCTTAAGGAAGCTGTCTGTTCTAAGGTCTTCTACTTGCCTGTCTCTGTCACTCTCCATGTTTAAATTTCCCACCCCAGCTGCTCACTTAAACTCTGCCTCTCCCTATTCTGAACTCTTGTCTGCCCTGGACATTGAGATCTGGTTGTTTTTGTTTTGACTATCCAGTAATATGGTCCCAGACTCTAAGATTGCCCTGGATGGGTGATGTTATATATTCCTTTACCTCCCCTTGACCTACTGGCTCAGGAGCCAAGACTAGCCTCTGACACCTGCTAGCTGGGGAAACTTACACCCTGTTTTCCAGTCCTAACCCAGACTCATGTCCAGCTTCTTGGCATTACTCCCTACATGTAAAACCTCATGCTGTTGCTACCTTTATTTCATCTTAGATAAGAGACACAACCTTTGGATTCCCACAACCAGCTCTGAGTCAACCCAGTGAAAACAGAATTCACCTCTGTATGCCTCATTCTCTCTGCACTTTGGTCAGGTTCCAGGCCTAGAACTTATTATATCATATTCACCATGAAATTATGAAGTCTTCAAGGACAGCAGTTGTCCTTAATTATTTCTGTGTTCCCAGTATTTAGTTCAAGCCCTGGAAAATCAAAGAAGACCTTTAATTGAAGATTTTCAAAATTAATTAGAAATTGTCACCCCGCCAGGGAAGTTAGGGTCAACCTGTACTGTTGGGAAGGAATAGAGCCCATGTCTATTAGAGGACAGAGGGGCCTTGGAACAGTTCCAGAGATGGTTAGCTTCAAATTATTTTGGGGAAATTTCCATGATCAGCTGATAGTCAGTGATGTGGCCTCCCTCTCTGCTTGGGGAGGATTTTCTTGAAACCGGTATGGCACAAAAATTAGTGTATTGATGTTTGCAGCACACTCTGCTTCTCTAGCCTGCAAAGAATAACTCTGTATTCTATTTACTGTCTCTTCCTAAAGAGATAGTATACTGTCTGGCTGAAAGAGAAGCTAAGTTTATCAGCAAACTAATGGATACCCAGGGAAAAGTGGGAGAAGAACAGAAATCAAAGATCTATCTGGGCAGAGAGTGAACGTGGGGGAGGTCATTTTACAGAAAGCACTCTGTAGCTGCTGAAAAGTGAAAAGGAATTAAAGAGGAAAGAGAAGCAAGAAATGGGCCCCTCTGGTGATCTTTAAGGAAAGCAATAAAAGATTTGACTTGGGAATAAACTCTCTCTGCATTTTTTACTGTTGTATCCCTTATATCCAACGCAATGTCTGGCACATATAACATTTTCAATAATTGTTGGTTGAATTAATTTCTTTAAATATTGGAACTGAATCTTCAGCAAATGTTACTACTCAGACAGTAGGCCCTGTATTCACACCGTTC
The DNA here is from genome assembly GCF_963930625.1 of Muntiacus reevesi. NCBI lineage: Eukaryota > Metazoa > Chordata > Mammalia > Artiodactyla > Cervidae > Muntiacus > Muntiacus reevesi. Next base: position 137,980,221 of record NC_089250.1, read on the forward strand.
ACAGTATTATGGGGCTTGGAATCAGATCCATTGACACCATGCGTCTAGTATGGCAAGGTGTTGTGGAGAAGCAGGGGAACATGTACCAACCCACCCCCAACTTCACAGAGTAAGACAATGGCCTCCTGCAATAGTACTTCAGGACCAAGGACAGCATCTGTTGGACATGCCCCCTCATGTTTTAGTGCTGCGACTCCCCTGCTTGTGTGTGACTTCAACATCCTGGGTCCCTTATCTTTCCATTACACCAGCTCTGCAACCCTCCCAGTTAGGATCAGTCCAACTACTGCCTTCTCCATTTGTAGACATGGCCTAGGACTGTTGGACAAAAATGACAAAACTAATCCCTTGGATGACACACAAATACACGTTCTTCTGTCTCAGCTCCACCAAGCAGTCCTAAAGTGTTGCTAGTCATCACTCTCTCCTCCATGCTCCACAGTGGTTATTCTAAACCTGCGTCACCCTAGCTCCTCATTCTTTTGCCTGTCCTTCCAGTCTCAGGATGACTCTTCCTCTAACTTCCATGAGAAATTGAAGGTACAGGGTGGGAATTCTGTTAATTTCCTTTTCATGCTCACTTTGTTTGCCCTCAAAAGGAAAGGTATTCTTTGGCCTTCTCAAAACAAATCCCCTACCTTTGCTTCTGAGTTCCTCTCCCCATCTCTCCAGGTCCTCCAGGTCCAGACCTTGTTCCATCAGCTGTCCTACCCTCTCCTCTGGATCTCTACTAGATTCTGCCCAACATACTAGTCAGTGTTGCTGGACAACTGTGAGGTTCTGTCATATTCACTCAGAGTCATTATTTAAAGAAATAGATTTGGAGACCCTTCCCCAGGTCTCCTGAATCAGGAGATAGTGTCCTATATTTAAAGCAAGTATTCCTGGTTTGCAAAATACTGTTAAAAACTCTGCCTTTATTATTGCTGCCCCCAAACCATTTTTCACCCCAAAACCAGAAATACCTCTCAGAAATGCAAATCTGATCACATCATTCCCTGTTAAAAGCCCCTTGAGAGTTTTCTAATAAGTTGGGGTCAAAGCAGGATGCACAAAGCACATTCAAAATGGGTAATTTAAAGAGAATTTAATCTAAGTGATATTCACAAAGGTGTTCCGGAGGTGAGACAGACAGGAGGGCCACTGCAGTGCCCCAGGACCAGCAACAGGAGCTCTAAAAGGGTTAGGTGAGGGAGGGATTCCTTGCCTAGGAACAGAGGACTGCCTGATCTGAGCTGTAGTTAGTGGAAGGATGCATCCAACCTGGGACAGCGATAGAACAAATGAAAATAAATCCTTTCTCCTTTCTTCCCTCTGAATTTGTGCCCGTGTTCTCCATTGAATGAGGGAAGGGGAGCCGGGGGGTGCAGTTTATATCGGGCAGCCTTCAAGGTAGGGAGCATGGTGGAGAAGGGAGGATAGTGGGATTTGGGGAGGTAAGGGAGAGGTGGGGCCCGCAAGCCATAGTTACCTATCTATAGGATAAGGGCTGGAGCCTCAGGGTGGCTGTGACACATGATGTCCTCTCCCCATGAGGCTCCTCCCTCCTGCTTCTATCCTCCCTACAGCGTCTATAGATGGCATGGGCTCCGGGAAGCTCCCGGTTGTTCCTTTGCTCATGTAACCTCCTTTGCCTGAAATGCTCACTCTGTTATGTCCACTGAACACTTGCCACACTTTCTGCAAAACTAAACTCGAGTGACACCATTTCTGTGAAGCCTTTCTTTAGCTTCCTCACCAAGTAGAATTGGCTACTCCTTCTTTTGTGTTCCCATCATTGTAATAACAGGTAACATGGATGGAGTGCTTACCCTGTGCCAGACACTAAGAAGTTTGCGTGTGTTTACTAATTAAATCATCATAACACATCTATTATCCCCATTTTACAGGTGAATAAACTGAGGCACAGAGTGGTTAAGTAAAATTGCACTAGCCAATGGGCTTCTCTGGTCATTCAGGTGGCAAAGAATCCGCCTGCAATGTGGGAGACCTGGGTTCGATCCCTGGATTGGGAAGATCCCCTGGAGGAGGGCATGGCATCCCACTTCAGTATTCTTGTCTGGAGAATCCCATGGATAGAGGAGCCTGCTGAGCTACAGTCCATGACGTTGCAAAAAATCAGACACAACTAAGTGATTAAGCACACAGAATCCAGCTGATAATTGGTTTAGCAGGATTTGAAGCTAGGCAGTCTGTCTCTAACTGCTTAACGACTTTGTCATAGAGTCTCATGATTCTATGTATTACCACTTGACTGCATTAATGTATTTATATGTCTGTCTTTCTCTATCAAACCACAAACTCACCAAGGGTAAGATGGTGTTTTATTGATCATTTCCTCACTAACCCCTTGCCTTGCCCCATTACATAGCACAGAGCTTGGCAAAATGTAGATATTTGATGAATGAAAAAAATGAATGAAGAAGGGAGGAAAGCAATCTTTTGCAAATATCCCCTCTTCACAGTTGAGACTACTACACTGTAATAGCCTATGCTATAATTTCAACCCAGATCTGCCTGACTACAGAACCCATACCCCTGTCCTCCATCTATCAGGTTGCTTTCAAGAGGAGTTCAAAACTTTAATGCTATACAACTGTTTCCAAACAGAAACTTGGCAAACTACTAGGCATAACTCAGATAACTCATTGGAGATTGAACGTCATTTAAGGTTAAGACCTAAAGCAGAAACTCTATTCAGGAATAATGAACTAGAACTAGGGGGTAGAGATGGGGAAATGGAACAAGGATAAAGTTCTAGGTCAGAATTCAACATAGTATCCAAAGAGATGAAATTTAAGACCCATAAGTCTAGAAACAGGACAGGCATCTGACCAGTTCTGTCTCTTCTTGAAGCCATGACTTAAGTAAACAGACAAAGAGTGAACATGATTTAAGGAATATGTCTTCCAAGGAGTTGGGTGAAGTTTGACCCAAGCCATGTCCACAGGGTAGCCCTCTAGAGGCTCTAGTTCTATAAGGGTTACTAAAATATTAGCAGAAAATATTGAGAAGAATGTGTCAGTTAAGTTAACTTTCCACAATCAACTCCTAAAATGACCTGGGAAGCAGGAGGTCACCTTCCATCAAGTGAAACATGTTTTGAAGCATCCCCACCAGTGCTGGTCACTCTTCAAGCAGTGAATGAATGTGCAGGCCATACCTGCAGCCACAAGCATCAGTCTCAACCCAGCTAGAGTCAGCTGTCATCAGCAGGTACCATCAACCAGACCTGGTATTGAGTAATGCACAGCATGATAGTGACTTATTTAAATTTTGAACAGTTAAGATGTGTAGCTTAGGAAAAAAATGCATGCCATCAATCAGTGTAAAAACATTCTCTTTTTAAAACATAAAGAATTAGGTATACATTTACTTATGAAAAGAGAATCGGTTTTTGCTCTTGTTCCAATGAATAAATGTTGAGCAGATATGTTAAGAACATCAGTGTAAGAGATGCCTAAATGTCTGATACTCCTCTCTGAACCCACATGCTCTGTTAATGCTTCATCCTAAAAGAAGAGAGCATCCCACACTTCAGCAGGAGCATTGATCTCCCAGTGCCAGCTGTTTCATTCTCCTCTCAGTCTGCCCCTCATCTCCCTCCTCTTTATCCAGGCTCAGTTCTAGTTGCCCGGTTACTGAATCAGTTGCTTCCAAGATATTTTAACATCCCAAGATTGTTCCTTGGCATGGAGATATGCTTTTTTTGAGCAAAACTTCCAGGCTTTTCCACAATCCAATGCCCCTCCACAGTAAACATTTTTCCTTACTATTCCTGCTACCCTCTTTTACTGGGAAAATTTCCACCTTAGTCCTTGCAGATAGAACATGTGGGCTCATTGTTGCTTCTGTGCCTTCAGCACTGCCTCCTCAATTCCCATCATCCTCCGTCCCTCCCCAGTCTCAATTCTCTTTTTTCTGTAAATCATACCCACTTTTTTGTCATTGTTCAGTTACTCAGTCATGTTCAGCTCTTTGTGATCCCATGGACTACAACATGCCAGGCTTCCTGGTCCATCACCAAATCCCGGAGCTTACTCAAACTCACGTCCATCAAGTCGGTGATGCTATCCAACCATCTCATCCACTCTTGTCCCCTTCTCCTCCAGCCTTCAATCTTTCCCAGCATCAGGGTCTTTTCCAGTGAGTCAGCTCGTCGTATCAGGTGGCCAAAGTACTGGAGTTTCAGCTTCAGCATCAGTCCTTCCAATGAATATTCAGGACTGATTTTCTTTAGGATTGACTAGTTTGATCTTCTTGCAGTCCGAGGGACTCTCAGGAGTCTTCAACACCGCAGTTCAAAAGCATCAATTCTTCGGCACTCAGCCTTCTTTATGGTGCAACTCTCACATTCATAAATGACTACTGGTAAAACCATAGCTTTGACTATATAGATCTTATTCAGCAAAGTCATGTCTCTGCTTTTTAACATGCTGTCTAGTTTGGTCATAGCTATTCTTCCAAGGAGAAAGCATCTTTTAATTTCATGGATGCAGTCATGCTCCGCAGTGATTTTTAACCCCCAAAAATAAAGTCTGTCACTGTTTCCATTGTTTCCCCATCTATTTGCCATGAAGTGATGGGATAGGATGCCATGATCTTCATTTTTGAATGTTGAGTTTCAAGCTAGCTTTTTCACTTTCCTCTTTCACCTTCATCAATAGGCTCTTTAGTTCCACTTCACTTTCTGCCATAAGGGTGGTGTCATCTGCATATCTGTGGTTATTGATATTTCTCCTGGCAATCTTGATTCCAACTTGTGCTTCATTCAAGTGGGCATTTTGCATGATGTACTCTGCATATAAGTTAAATAAGCAGGGTGACAACATACAGCCTTGATGTACTCCTTTCCCAATTTGGAACTAGTCCGTTGCTTCATGTCTGGTTCTAATTCTTGCTTCTTGACCTGCATACAGATTTCTCAGGAGGCTGGTAGGGAGGTCTGATATTCCCATCTTTTTCAGAATTTTCCACAGTTTATTATGATTCATACAAAGGCTTTGGTATAGTCAATGAAGCAGAAGTAGATGTTTTTCTGGAATTCTCTTGCTCTTTCTGTGATCCAGCAGATGTTGGCAATTTGATCTCTGGTTCCTTTGCCTTTTCTAAGACCATCTTGTACATTGAAAGTTCTTGGTCCATGTACTATTGAAGCCTAGCTTGGAGAATTTTGACCATTACCTTGCTAGTGTATGAAATAAGTGCAGTTATGCAGTAGTTTGAACATTCTTTGGCATTGCCCTTCTTTGGAATTGGAAGAGCAGTAATGTTTTCCAATCCTGTGGCCACTGCTGAGTTTTCCAAATTTGCTGGCATATTGAATGCTGCACTTAAGTAACAGCATCATCATTTAGGATTTGAATAGCTCAGCTGAAATTCCATCACCTCCACTAGCTTTGTTTGTAATGATGCTTCCTAAGGCCCACTTGACTTCACACTCCAAAATGTCTGGCTCTAGGTGAGTAATCAGTAATCACACTGTGCTTATCCAGGTCATTAAGATCTTTTTTTGTATAGTTCTTCTGTGTATTCTTGCCATCTCTTCCAAATGTCTTCTGCTTCTGGTGGGTCTGTACTGTTTGTTTCTGTCCTTCATTGCATCCATCTTTGCATGAAATGTTCCCTTTGTATCTAATTTTCTTGAAGAGATCTCCAGTCTTTCCCATTCTATTATTTTACTCTCTTTCTTTGCATTGTTCACTTAGGAAGGCTTTCTTATCTCTCCTTGCTATTCTTTGGAATTCTGCATTCAAATGGCTATATATAGGTCCTTCTTTCTCCATAAAGCCTTTCTTGATGGTACTGACCATTGTTAGTCCTTTCCTCTGATATGACCTTGTACATTTCACACATGGTGCTAAGTATTTTACTCCCATCCGCACACTTAAAAAAGCAGAGACATTACTTTGCCAACAAAGGTCCACCTAGTCAGGCTATGGTTTTTTCAGTAGTCATGTATGGATGTGAGAGTTGGACTATAAAGAAAGTTGAGCGCCTAAGAATTGATGCTTTCAAACTGTGGTGTTGGAGAAAACTCTTGAGACTCCGTTGGACTGCAAGGAGATTCAACCAGTCCATCCTAAAGGAAAGCAGTCCTGACTATTCATTGGAAGGACTTGATGTTGAAGCTGAAACTCCAGTACTTTGGCCACCTGATGTGAAGAGCTGACTCACTGGAAAAGACCCTGATGCTGGGAAAGATTGAAGGCAGGAAGAGAAGGGGACAACAGAAGATGAGATGGTTGGATGGCATCACTGACTCAATGGACATGAGTTGAGTAAACTCCAGGAGTTGGTGATGGACAGGAAGGCCTGGCATGCTGCAGTCCATGGTGTTGCAAAGAGTTGGATACAACTGAGTAACTGAACTGAACTGCAAACTTAATCTTGCCAGCAAATCTGGCAGGAGACATTACTTCCCCATTTCAGAGATGAACAGAGTGAAGTTTTGAAACACTATGCAGCTCAGGAGAAAAGGAAAGATATACCCATTTGAATGCAGAGTTCCAAAGAATATCAAGGAGAGATAAGAAAGCCTTCCTCAGTGATCAAAGCAAAGAAATAGAGGGAAATAATAGAATGGGAAAGACTAGAGATCTCTTCAAGAAAATTAGAGAAACCAAGGGAACATTTCATGTAAAGATGGGCACAACAAAGGACAGAAACAGTATGGACCTAACAGAAGCAGAAGATATTAAGAAGAGGTAGCAAGAGTACACAGAACTACACAAAAAAGATCTTCATGACCCAAATAACCACGATGGTATGATCACTCACCTAGAGCCAGACCTCCTGGAATGCAAAGTCAAGTGGGCCTTAGGAAACATCAGTATGAACAAAGCTAATGGAGGTGATGGAATTCCAGTTGAGCTATTTCAAATCCTAAAAGATGATGCTGTGAAACTGCTGTACTCAATATGCCAGCAAATTTGGAAAACTCAGCAGTGACCACAGGACTGGAAAGGGTCAGTTTTCATTCCAGTCCCAGAGAAAGGCAATGCCAAAGAATGCTCCAACTACCGCACAATTGCACTCATCTCACACGCTAGCAAAGTGATGCTCAAAATTCTCCAAGTCAGGCTTCAGCAATACGTGAATCGTGAATTTCTAGCTGTTCAAGCTGGATTTAGAAAAGGCAGAGGAAACAGAGATCAAGTTGCCAACATCTGTTGGATCATCAAAAAAGCAAGAGAGTTACAGAAAAACATCTACTTCTGCTTTATTGACTATGCATAAGCCTTTGACTGTGTGGATCACAGCAAACTGTGAAAAATTCTCCAAGAGATGGGAATACCAGACCACCTGACCTGCCTCCTGAGAATTATGCATACAGGTCAAGAAGCAGTAGTTAGAACTGGACATGGAACAACAGACTGGTTACATATTGGGAAAGGAGTACATCAAGGCTGTATATTGTCACCCTGCTTATTTAACTTATATGCAGAGTACATCATGCGAAATGCTGGACTGGATGAAGCACAAGCTGGAATCAAGGAGAAATATCAATAACCACAGATATGCAGATGACACCACCCTTACAGCAGAAAGCGAAGAAGAACTAAAGACCCTCTTGATGAAAGTGAAAGAGGAGAGTGAAAAAGTTGGCTTAAAACTCAACATTCAAAATAAAAAAGGATACATCCTTAAAAAAAAAAAGAAAAAACAACTCAACATTCAGAAAACTAAGATCACGGCGTCTGGTCCCATCACTTTATGGCAAATAGTTGGGGAAATGTTGGAAACAGTGAGAGAGTTTCTTTTCTTGGGCTCCAAAATCACTGCCTGTAGTGACTGCATCCATGAAATTAAAAGATGCTTGTTCCTTGGAAGAATAGCTATGACCAACCTAGGCAGCATATTAAAAAGCAGAGACATTACTTTGCCCATAAAGGTCTGTCTAGTCAAAGCTATGGTTTTTCCACTAGTTATGTATGAATGTTAGAGTTAGACCATAAAGAAGGCTGAGTGCTGAAGAACTGATGCTTTTGAACTGTGGTGTTGGACAAGACTCTTGAGAGTCCCTTGGACTGCAAGGAGATCCAACTAGTCCATCCTAAACGAAATCAGTCCTGAATATTCATTGGGAGGACTGATGCTGAAGCTGAAACTCCAGCACTTTGGCCACCTGATTGGAAGAGCTGACTCATCGGAAAAGACCCTGATGCTGGGAAAGATTGAAGGTTGGAGGAGAAGGGGATGACAGAGGGTGAGATGGTGGATGGCATCACCGACTTGATGGACATGAATTTGAGTAAGTTCCGGGATTTGGTGTTGGACAGGGAAACCTGGCGTGCTGTAGTCCATGGGATTGCAAACTCTCAGACATGGCTGAGTGGGTGAAATGAACTGAACTCATGCAGCTCAGGATAAGGTAGCTAGTAAGTGCTAGAGCTGGAATTCAAGACCCATTCTTGGACTTGCTGTGAATTCCGTGAAAATAACACTTTTTTCTTAAGGGCAAGGCCATTCTGTTTTGGCATGTCCCATACAGAGTCTAAGGGCTGGGAGGATATCTGTACTCATGTACTGCTTCCCTGCTCCTCTCACACCCCAAGGCTATCCTGGCTTGGAAGACTCTCCTTTGTGCTGGTGGCACCACCTTGATCTTGGTGCCTGACTTCTTTCTTCCTCCTCTGGGAAAAGGCATCTATTACACTATTCCTTCCTCTGCCACTGCTTCCACTCCAATCTAAGCTGCCCTTCCTACGGTGCATATAGAGACAACAGGGCTCATGGAGCCACCTCTTTGGTTCAGGAGTCTGTCACCCAAATGATGATTAAGTCATTTTTATTTTAAGAAATCGATAGTAAAGGAAGCCCTACCTCTGAAGCTCAGCTGATGGGAAATGGAGTGTGCAGCTGAGAGTTCTAGAGCTACAGGACCCCAAAGACAGGGCTGGGCCCTGGAACTTCTTCTAAGCCTCCTTCCCTGTCTTGAAAACCCTTTGTTTACAGCAGAAAAATCTACTTCTTTCTTTGCTACCTCATTACTCCCCTTCCTCTCTGTTGGTTATCACTCCTATTTTTGTGTTTTCTTTCTTCTTGATATTAACTCTTATCCTCCTATTTCTGTTCCCTCTTTTACCTCTCTTTCTCATTCATCCACTTCATTCCATTGAGGAGCTAAGGAATACCTGGATGGTGGCTGATTAAGAAGGCTGTGCTCCAGGGTACTGTTTAGGGTGGTGGAAATCGTTCTGCCTGGATTCAGCTCCCAGCTCTACCACCTTCTTACCTTGGATGCATGACTGACTGTCTCTTCTTCAGTTTTTTCGTCTGTTAAATGGGCATGAGAGAAGTTACTGAGGCTGAAATGCAGTGTGTGTTTGTGTTCTCAGTCACTGAATTTCGTCCAACTCTTTACAACACCATGGACTGTAGCCCGCCAGACTCCTCTGTGTCCATGGGATTTCCCAGGCAAGAATACTGAAGTGGGTTGCCATTTCCTTCTCCAGGCGATCTTCCCACCCACTGATCAAACCTGCATCTCCTGCATTGGCAGGTGCATTCTTTACCATTGAGCCATCTGGGAAGATTTTACCTCTTTATTATTTGGCTGTTATTGTCACTATTATTTGGATTTACATTTTAATTTGAATGTTCTTAGGTGGGGCCCATTGTCCCTACCTTTTACCTGCCGTGTTTCTACAACTTGGCCCATGTTGCCCATGTCATCTGTCTGCTTGTCTCCTGTAGGTATTTGAGCTGGTGATGAGCCCAGACCAAAGCTTGGAAACTACTCAAAATGTCTTCATTTATTTTTTTATTCCCCTACAAATAAATCATTTTTCTCTCAAGCATCAACAGTGACATTTGTAGAGTCTATTATTATTATGTTTAATTCCTAGAACTACAGTAAGAGTTTTCTGTTCTCATTTTTGTGGATCATGATGTGGGTTAAGTGGATGTCCCCAGATGCCATCTGATGGCCCTTTCTCTAACCTCTCTGTGCAGAAGCAGGCTTACTACATCACCTACACCTCAGCAAAAATTCAGACCCCTCCCCAAGCACCTCTGACTGCAAAGCTTCCTTTGCCAGGCAGGACCAGGAATTCTTTTTGTTTCCCTCCCCACCCAGGAGTACCCAGCTCTCTGGCTGCCATCTTCATCCTTCCACAGCCAACTTCCCACCCCAAACTTTGGGCATTTTCTTGGTGTGTAAACCTTCCCCTTTTTCCCCCTACTATCCATCTCAAGCAGCTCATCACAGTTATTTATTTAAAGAAACACAAACTGCCACAGGCAGTGCCTCATTTGCATGCACCTGGAGTCTTGGGAGCTTGATTACCCTATGTTGTCCTACAAATAGACATTGAGAGCTTATTTGGAGGTTCTAGCTGGGGAATGGAGAAGGCAATGGCAACCCACTCCAGTACTCTTGCCTGGAAAATCCCATGGGCAGAGGAACCTGGTAGGCTGCAGTCCATGGGGTCACAAAGAGTTGGACACGACTGAGTGATTTCACTTTCACTTTTCACTTTCATGCGTTGGAGAAGGAAATGGCAACCCACTCCAGTGTTCCTGCCTGGAGAATCCCAGGGACGGGGGAGCCTGGTGGGCTGCCGTCTATGGGGTCGCACAGAGTCGGACATGACTGAAGCGACTTAGCAGCAGCAGCAGGGGAATGCTGCTACTTGTATACCCTTGACTGAAGAATGGTCCTCCTCCTCCTCCTTCTCATGTGCTTCAACCAAGCACATGACTTCAGGAGGGACGTACATGGAGCAGTGAAGGAGGAAGGGACACCCACTTATCCAACCAGAGCAGCTGAATTAACCCTGGCGATCAATGGGTGACAGATGTTGCAGTTCAACTGCCTTCACGTCCTAGTTTGCCTTTAAATGAACATTCTGATAAATACATTTTCCCTTGTCATAACTTATTTTTATAGAGTGGCTTAGGATCCTAATCAACAACCTTTTCTATGGGTGAACATGTTCTGAATTTCTAATAACTGACTTAAAAATTTGTAACTGATGTGTCAAAAGTCATGTGGAACTTAGTGAGGCCTGAAAATCATCAGGAATAGCTTCATGGGAGGTGCATCTGGAGTTGGACCATAAGGGATGTGTAGATTTCAGTCTTGCATTGATCCATTTTCCAGAGCATGGTATTGATTTTTTAAGAATAGCTTTTCTAACACCAGGTGGGACATCTATACGAATAAGGTCTGCTTGCCCTGCTGCCACTGCTTAGTCGCTCAGTTGTGTCTGACTCTTTGTGACCCCATGAACTGTAGCCCGCTAGTCTCCTTGGGGAGACTAATCCATGGGGATTCTCCAGGCAGAATACTGGAGTGGGTTTCCATGCCGTCCTTCCGGGGATCATCCCAACCCAGGGATCAAACCCAGGCCTCCTGCAGTGCAGGTGGGTTCTTTACCATCTGAGCCACAAGGGAAGCCCAAGAACACTGGGGTGGGGGGGCAGGTAGTTTATCCTTTTTCCAGGGGATCTTCGCAACCCACGAATCAGATTGGGGTCTCCCACATTGCAGGCGGATTCTTTACCAGCTGAGCTACCAGGGAAGACCATGAATAAGTTCTACTCCTCTCTTATCAAATAAGCAAGGGCTTCCCAGTTGATGCTAGTGGTAAAGAACCGGTCTGCCGATGCAGAAGACATAACAGGTGTGGCTTCCATCCCTAAGTCAGGAAGATCCCCTGGAGAAGGGCATAGCAACCCACTCCAGTATTCTTGCCTGGAGATCCCATGGACAGAGGAGCCTGCAGGGCTACAGTCCATGGGGTCGCAAAGAGTTGGACATGAATGAAGGGACTGTGCATGCGTGCACACCTAGACAATACAGGGTCTACACCTATTGTTTGCCATAAGGACAGTAGGATTTCAAGTGCCTGGGCTTCCCTTCATTCCCTTCCTTCCCCTTCTCCTTAGGCTAAATTCTTATCTTTCATGAAGTGGTTCAAGAATCATCTTTCCTGTGAGATCTTTCCTAAACCTCTGTGTCCTCCATCAGTTAGTCTCTCTCTTCCTGCTCTGGAGCACTATGTTTTTGCTCCATTAGCGGAATAGCTGGGAACATGTCCATGTCTCCAGCTGGACCCAGAGCTCTTTGAGGGAAGCCTTGTGCCTCACCTTCCTCTCCCCATCACTCAGCACAGTGTAAGCCCCGGATGCATCCTCCAGTTTTGTTCACAGCAATAACACATCACTTAAAAATAGTAGGCTAGGGACTTTCCTGGTGATCCAGTGGTTAAGACGCCAGGCTTTCACTGCAGGGGGTGCAGGTTCAATCCCTGGTCAGGGAAGTAAGATCGCTCATACCAAGCAGCATGACCAGAAAGCTAAAAAAAAAAAGTCTAGTAGAAATTTCGTTTGAATGCATTAACATTCATTCTGATTTACCTGAGAAAGAAAAATTGGTGTAAAATTAGGTGACAAATCCATGAATGTGGATTTCAGGAGTCATTTATCTTGGAGGACTGAGTTGTTGTTTTTGTTTTTACTAACTAAGTTGCTAACATTCTGTCTTTTACATTAAAAGTTCCATGGGGTGAAAGCATTGCCTGAGTCTGTCTGACTGTCTCAGGCAGAGCCTACCTTCCTTTGAGTGAAGGGGATGTGTTTGAATCCTGTGGCTGGAAACATACACGTCATGAGATAAATACGCGGGCATTTGTGTTAGGACAACAGATGGTATCCTCTTCCTGAGTGAAACAGGAAAAGCAGGGCTTCTAGGAAGGCCTGCACCATGACCTGGTTGAGGGAGTAGTATCCAGAATGTGTCCCGCTTCAGTGTTCCCTTCTCCTTATCATTCTTTGCCTCAGTTTTGCAGATGGGAAATGGATGGAAGTCAGTGGAATTCTTGTGTCATAAAAAATAACTAACCCTTATTTCCTGTGAGTCAGGTAGTGTGTTGAATGCATGAGCTCCTTTAATCTAAGATGAGGGCCCTATGAGATGATAACATTAGGATTCCCGCTTCACAGGAAAGGAAACAGCAGCTTAAACAGGTTAAGTGACCGGTTGACCGCAAGTAAATGAAAGGATCTATAACTCAAATCCAAGTCTCTATGACCATAGATGGAGAAGGAAATGGCAACCCACTCCATTATTCTTGCCTGGAGAATCCTTGGACAGGGGAGCCTGGCCAGCTATGGTCCATGGGGTTGCAAAAGTCGGACACGATTTAGCGACTAAACCACCATGACCATAGAGCTTGTCCTTTTAGCTCTGCCTTGCGTGCATGCGTGCTCAGTCATGTCCAATTCTTTGCAACCCCATGGACTGTAGCCCACCGAACTCCTCTATCCATGGAATTCTCCAGGCAAAAATACTGGAGTGCTTTGTCATTTCCTTCTCCAGGGCATCTTCCTAACCCAGGTATCAAACTCATGTATCCTGCATTGGCAAGCATGTTCTTTATCACTGAACCACCTGGGAAGCCTCTGTGCTCAGCTGCCTCAATGGGAGCTCTGAAGAGCCTGATAAAAAAGCCAAATAGATAGAAGGGGTCAGAGACATCTTTATTAGAGTGTGTGTTCAGTAAAAAGGTAATGAAAATAATGTTAAGTATTTTCTTGAGAGAGCTCTCAGTCCAGAGAAAAGACAGATGCTATAAAGCTGCACAGTGGTTGATTCAATCAATAACTTGATTTTTTTGCATCCAGTTAAGCTGATTTGACTGTCAGGTGATTTCTAAGACCTGTAATACCTCCATTGCAGTAGTAGTTCAGAGGATAAAGTCTTTATTAGGGCTGGAAGGGGCAGTGTGAATGTTTGAGAGGTGTACTGCCTTTTTTGAATTGTGCATTGTTGTCTTTTTTCCTACCAGTAGGTGGAAATAGAACTGAATCTTTCAGCTGAGTCCTAGCAGGATTCCTTTCATTTCTGCCTCAAAGGAGCAACAACCCAAAAAAGCCCTCAGGAGAAGTTTGAAGCATGCAGTTAAAAGATTGCTATTCTGCAGTTGGACTGGAATATTTCCAATCTGATGGTCAGATAATGTTTTTATCCTCTTACAAGGCCAGGGTGTTCGAAGGAGGCGCTGGCAACCCTGGCTTTCCTGTGAACCTTGCTGGACACCCACTTTGAATCATCTTTTTTTTTTTTTCCTTTCCTGACTACGCGTCCTTTTCTAAGGCTTTTATCTCCAGTTTTAAAACCTTTGTACTTACTGTCAAATTGTGTATGATGGTGTTTTTTTCAGGAACTACATTTCTGAAATTAAAATTTACCCAAATTAGAACAATCCATAGTGAATAAAGTAGGTGAGGAAAGTCTCCCTTGCCTTCCCCACCTTCACCTGCATTCACCAACAGATACATGTATCTCCATTTAAATAAAAGGGGGATCATGTAATATGTGTTACACTGCATCTTGCTCTTGCCACGTATTGAGGTTTTGGGGTTGCCCGTATATGTGACTGTCTCTAGAGCAGTTCTCACCTGGGGACAGTTTTGCCCCCCAGCGGACACCTGGCAATGACTGGGAGCATCTTTGGGTGGATGGTGGTGCTACTGGCATCTAATGGGTGGAGGACAGGGACGCTGCTAAGACATCTCCAGTTCACAGGACAAGCCCCCACTGCAGAGAATAATCTGGTCCCCAAAGTCAGTAGTGCTGAGGTCGAGAAACCCTTTTCCAGAGAACCTCATTCTTTGTAATGGGTACATAGTATTCACAGTCTCGAGTTCTGTCTTGTATTAATCCATCTTCCTACTAGCAGTCATTTTTTTTTTTTTGAGGTATAGTTGATATACAACAGCATTATATAAGTTTCAAGGGAACAGCATAGTGGTTCACAATTTTTAAAAAAGTTATACTCCATTTATAGTTGTAAAATATTGGCTGTATTCCCTGTGCTGTATAATACATTTTTGTAGCTTATTTATTTTATACGTAGTAGTTTGTACCTCATATTCCCCTACCCCTATCTTACCCCTCCCCACTTCCCTCTTTCCACTGGCAACCACTAGTTTGTTCTCTGTGAGTTCGTTTCTTTTTTGTCACATTCAATAGTTTGTTTTATTTTTTTAGATTCCACACAAAAGTGGTAACATGCAGTTTTTGTCTTTCTCTGACTTATTTCACTAAGCATAATATCCTCCAGGTTCCATCCATATTGCTGCAAATGAAGCAAGATTTTTTTCATCTTTATGGCTGAGTGGTATTCCATTGTATATATAACACATCTCTATCCATTCATCTGTTGAAGGACACTTATGTTGCTTCCATACCTACTAGCAGTCATTTAAAGCTGTTTCTAACCCTTTGCTATTAAAAGCAATGTTGCAGTAGTCATTGTTTTACATATTTATGCACTGTGAGATTTTATTTCTATAAGATAAGGACATAGAAGTAAAATGTGTGAATATAGGGACTTTATTTTAAAAGTAAAAGACCTACAGACTGAAAGTATTTTGTTTTAATTACACAGCAAGTTTATTTGATGGCAAAACCTAATATGAAGGCATGAGGGCTAGTTACAATCTTTATTCTGTATACTGTATTTAGACATTTTGTAATTATGGAATACTGCCTTAGTCCCTGCTGGGGATGTTACATAATATATGGCATAAGTACCTCATTCATTTTAAAAAATTTTTATTTAAATTTTTATAAATTTTTCCTGAAATATAGTTGATTTATGATGTTGTATTAGTTTCAAGTATATAGCAAACACTGGAGTGTGTTACCATACCCTCCTCCAGGGTATCTTTCCAACCCAGGAATCAAACCTGCATCTCTGATGTCTCCTGCATTGGCAGGTGGGTTCTTTAACACTATTGCCACCAGAGAAGCCCATCAAGTGTGTATATATATGTGTATATATGTGTGTGTATATATATACTTCTTTTACATTGTCTTCCATTATAGGTTATTATAAGATCTCATTGGTTTTTTTAGTCTGAAAACAATTGAATCTCAATGCTCTCGTAATTAACTCTTTGATGCTGCAGGGATGCACCACATTTAGTTCCTATAATATTCTTGTGTTGCAACAAGCAGACAGCAATGACTGATGATTTTGTGTTCTGCATCTAAACCACCCCCCCCAAAAGATGATTTTGTTTCTATAAAAAAAGCTGTATATGTTCAGTTTATAGTTCTTGCCAGTGTCTCGTGGTTTTCCATGCAAATTAACTTATCAGAAAACATCAAGCATGACCCTGAGAAGCACTTGATAGTTGTTGCCTTGATAGTTATGAATCTCATAAAAAATATTAGCAATATTAGCAACAATTGAGTGCTTACTGTGCTTCATGCCTAATCAACATTACCAAGTCAGACTTTTATGATAATACCACAAGGAGGTGGTGTTATGGTAATACCACAAAGGCTTTTTAGCTTCCTTTATACTTAAGGGAGAATCCCATGAACAGAATAGCCTGGCGAGCTACAGCCTGTGGGGTTGCAAAGAGTTGGACATGACTGAGCAACCTAACACATACTTAAGGGAACAGGTCTCAGGAGTTGAGATCTTGGGTAAAGTAACATATCTGGGGAGAAGCAGAACCCAAGCTTGCAGTGCAATGTGCTATATCCTTCGCCGTTGTTATTCCAGTTCACTTTCCCTCATGGGGACAGAGTTTTAATATTTTTACATCAGTGGTCATTAAAATTTTTTTGAGAAAAAATTAATCCCAAGTTCCTTTTTCTCTCAAGGGGCTGCACTTGCATTTGAGGGCAAATAGGCAAATATTGCTCAAGTCAAGTGAATATTTTCATCACAATGTTAAGAGAAAGTCATTGGAACAGATCTGAGGTCACACGCTCTCCCACCAATGAACTCTAGCCCTGAGCGTTGTTTGAAATGAGAAAATGTTAATGTCCTCCCTGGAGCCTGTATTTGATATAATATTAGGGGAAAGCTTTCAGTTATATTTATTTCTCTTGGTGTAATCCCAAGAAGATGTCAGTTTCCATTATGAAAATTGCAGGTGTAAAAAATATTATCTTCTGTTTGCTACAGCAGAGCCAGTCCAAGAACCCTTTGGAGAAATTCATGCCCCAAGCCAACTGGAATTTCTGATGCCTAAATTTTTTGTGTGTGACCAGCCTAGGCTGAAGTGGTGTCCAAAAAGGATGCTCCTAGGTTAGTTTTTTAGCTACCATTGGCATAATCCACTTTGCTACCTCCTGGCTCTGAGAGTTCCTCCAAAATTCTGCATGCAAGGAACCTTCCCATTCCTCGGCAGATTCCCACTTCTTAATGCTTTTTTCCCACCGTGTCCTCTGCAGCTCAATCTCCTGTTTTATTAAAGTTTCTCAAGTTTATCATTGATTTTTACTTCAATGAAAGGGAATAATCTGACCCGCACAGTTTTTATTGTTGCTTTTAGATGTCTTTAGCTTATTACTCATGGTCTTTCACCCTGGATGAATTCTCTGTGGTTCCTTGAACTTTAAGGAAGAATAGGTACATTCTCCTTGACCATGACAACAGTGCCCTTCCTTAGAACTGCAGAACCTTTCATGGAGGTTTCTGTAGATTATGCACTAACACCTCCCAGGCCTGGGCTCCATTCTGCTTCAGGGCCTTTGCACATGCTTGCTTCCTCTGCCTGGGGCATACTCTTCTACCTACTACATCTTGGTACCTGGTAGTTGATTTCAGTTCATATCCTCAAGGAAGCCTTCCCCAAAACACACCATTCTCCTGCCCTTATCAACCATGAGTTTATTTCATAAATCTGTCTCTACCATAAGACTGGACATGGTATTGGGCCAGAGACCACATATTTCAGTGCAATAAGTATTTGTGCAGTGAGTTGACAAACAAGGGCTGTACATATTCTGGATTTCAGGAGAAGTAGCTCCTCTGCTTTTAAACTTTATTTCTGGACCAATATTTTTTCTAAAATGTGCATCTTTCTTCACATCATCCATCTGCCTTTTCACTGTGCTGATCTACTGGCCTTCACACTGGGCCTCTGCAGGGCATCCTGGTTCCCATTCTGAGCCCAGCCAGCCCTCTCAAAAACTGGCTTAAATAGATACTTTTATTTTCTGTTGTTCCTTCTCAGTATCAATAAGGTTGTTTTAAATATAGTTTATTTGCTTGTGTTTATTTACATTTCAAGCACACAGAAAAGCACAGAGAGGCTGATGGCAAACAGCCATGTACCCATTGCCCAGAGTTGCAAATGTCAACTTTTGTGGTGTTTGCCTCAAATTTTTTTAAAAGAAACAAAATGCTACAGAGACCAGTATAGACCCTATTCCCCACTCTCTCCTCCTTCCTCAGAGGTAACACTGTGTGCACAGTTGTCAGTCGAGTCATTTGAAAATCTGTAAGTGGACTAGAATAGACAACTTGACATTTTGGCTAGCCTTATGAATGGTAAACATTATCTTACTCTCGTTTTCATTAATATTTCCCTGATTATGGGTAAGGTTGAACATTTTTCATATTTACTAGCTGCATCTAAGAACAGTTCCTTCCATTTATCTGTTTGGTTGTTCCATTTACCTTTTTCCTGTTGGTTTGTAAGTTTTCTTGTGTAGTTAGATTACTCCTTTGCCTTTTCTATATGTTACACTTACCTTCTTCTAGCCCATAACTTGTCTTTTAGCTTTGTTTACATTATCATGCATTTTATAGAAATTTTAGATTTTAATATGATTCAACTAACATTTCCTATATGTTTTCTACTTTTTAAAAATTAAACCATTTTCTACTCTGTGACTGTAAAGGTATTCTCCTTAACATGTTTTTAATGCTTTGCTTTTCACAATTGGAACTTTCATTCATCTGGATTTTACTGTTGTTGTAATTAGATAGAAATGTAATTTATTTTTACCAAGCCTTCACATACAGTTGGGTATACTTCTTCTGGGAGGGGAGGAGAAGGAAAGATTTATTACTTGTAGCAAGTAAGGAGAATACTGGGGAATCTTTCCTAAAATAGTGTCTCTTATAATGGCACATTTCTTCCTTTGCCATTTTTATTCTTCTTATTTACTTTTCTTGTCTCATTATACTGCCTAGTACTTCTAGTCCATTATTAAAGGGATGTGTCATTAGCCCTATACTAAATTTCATTTAATTTGACTACACTAGTAGTCATTAATGTAGGTGTTATCTCATCTGTGTAGATGAAGGAATTGGAGCAGACAAGTAACCTTTCCAGAATCACACAGCTAGTAAGGAAATAATAGAGTCAGAGTTGAGACCCAGGTTTGAGCAACTACAAAGTTGAACTACTTATACTACCTTTTGCTCACAAATGACTTAAGAAAAAGATAGCCCCTTCCCTGCTCTTGCCCTGAACCTCTACGTCCAATGAGGAAAGAACATTTTATTGAAGTGATGCCATAAAAGCACTTCTTGTGTGTCTGAACAAAACCAATAGACTTTGTTTAGTTTAGACCTGCCAAAAGCAGATTAAAGAACCATATATGTATGAAACAGTTCTTATTCCAGATGGTATAAACATTCACTCAGGTAATAAAATCACATCTTGATGGAACTTCAGAAATGAGAAGTAGATCTTAATAGTAAGTTAACATTTTCAGGAATATTGTCGAGTAACTCAAGTTTCCTTCCTCCCTTCCTTTCTCCTTTCCTTGCTTCCTTCCTTCCCAGCTTCCATTCATGAAAAATCTGAGGCAACTTAGAAAGATCTACCCAAAACAAGGTAAAATTAAAAGATAAGGAAGTCAGAGCCAAGAGGAAATAGATACAGCAAAATAAAAATCAGTTCTAGCCTTAGTGTCATTTGCAGGAGTGTGGCCACAACATAGCCCAAAGCTTCCTAGCAACCAAAATAAAGAAAACCTATCCAGCTACACTATTCACAGGGGGAATGGGATCAAAATAGAATCATTGCCAAAGGGATACACAGTTTTTCCTAATTCAGAGAGAGGGGAGCTTCTGCCGTGACCTTCATATAGGGGCCCTGTGTGGTGTTGTGAGCAGTGCTTACCAGCATCTTCTTGGTAATGAGAAAGTATGCCTCACTTGGACCTGGTTCCCATACTTGACCCTGAGCCCCTTGAAAGGGCAGGGACCATATTTATTTTATTCTACATTACATAACAGAGTCCAGACCCCACCTGTTATGTAGTAGGTGCTCATAAAATATTTTTTCATTGAGTGAATATTACTTGTTCAGTTCAGTTCAGTCACTCAGTCATGTCTGACTCTTTGCGACCCCATGGACTGCAGCATGCCAGGCCTCCCTGTCCGTCACCAATTCCCGGAGTTTACTCAAAGTCATGTCAATTGAGTCAGTGATGCCATCTAGCCATCTCATCCTCTGTCGTCCCCTGCTCCTCCTGCCCCCAATCCCTCCCAGCATCAGGGTCTTTTCCAGTGAGTCAGCTCTTCCAATCAGGTGGCCAAAGTATTGGAGTTTCAGCTTCAGCATCAGTCCTCCCAATGAATATTCAGGACTGATTTCGTTTAGGATGGACTAGTTGAATCTCCTTGCAGTCCAAGGGACTCTCAAGAGTCTTGTCCAACACCACAGTTCAAAAGCATCAATTCTTCAGCACTCAGCCTTCCTTATGGTCCAACTCTAACATTCATACATAACTAGTGGAAAAACCATAGCTTTGACTAGACAAACCTTTGTGGGCAAAGTAATGTCTCTGCTTTTTAATATGCTGCCTAGGTTGGTCATAGCTATTCTTCCAAGTAACAAGCATCTTTTAATTTCATGGATGCAGTCACTACAGGCAGTGATTTTGGAGCCCAAGAAAAGAAACTCTCTCACTGTTTCCATCATTTCCCCAACTATTTGCCATGAAGCGGTGGGACCGGACGCCATGATCTTAGTTTTCTGAATGTTGAGTTTTAAGCCAACTTTTTCACTCTCCTCTTTCACTTTCATCAAGAGGGTCTTTAGTTCTTCTTCGATTTCTGCCGTAAGGGTGGTGTCATCAGCATATCTGAGGTTATTGATATTTCTCCCAGCAATCTTGATTCCAGCTTGTGCTTCATCCAGTCCAGCATTTCACATGATGTACTCTGCATATAAGTTAAATAAGCAGAGTGAAAATATACAGCCTTGACGTACTCCTGTCTCAATTTGGAACCAGTCTGTTGTTCCATGTCCACTTCTAACTATTGCTTCTTGACCTGCATACATTTTTCTTAGGAGGCAGGTCAGGTGGTCTGGTATTCCCATCGCTTTAAGAATTTTCCACAGTTTGTTGTGATCTATACAGTTATAGGCTTTGACATAGTCAATAAAGCAGAAGTAGATATTTTTCTGGAACTCTCTTGCTTTTTTGACAACGGATGTTGGCAATTTGATCTGTGGCTCCTCTGCCTTTTCTAAATCCAGCTTGAACATCTGGAAGTTCATGGTTCATGTACTGTTGAAGCCTGGCTTGGAGAATTTTTCAGCATTACTTTGCTAGTGTGTGAGATGAGTGCAATTGTGTGGTAATTTGAGCATTCTTTGACATTGCCTTTCTTTGGGATTGGAATGAAAACTGGAATATTATATGTAATATTTATCAATAAAAGTGAATAGCTCAATACAAAAATCAGTTGTATTTCTTTACACTAGCAATGAACAATTCCAAAATGAAGTTAAGAGGAACTTGATGTTCTTAAAGAGAAGTTAAGAACAATTCCAGTTACAATATCATCCAAAAGAATAAAATGCTTAGGAATAAATTTAACAAAAGAGGTATAAGACTTAGACACTGAAAACTGCAGAAAATCATTGAAAAGTCAAAGGCAAAACATTGGAGAAAATTTATAAAAAGCAATTTTATGAGAAGTAAAAATATTTATATTTTAGGTATGTAGCTTTCTGATGATTTGATTTGATCAAAGACTATAATTTAAAATTTTAAGAGGAATAGGTGAGCTGAACTTACTTTTGGTGATTCTTCATGATTACTTTTTGCATCCAAGCTCCTAGTAAGAAGGAATAGCAGAGAACTAGAGTTTACTTCTTGGTCAAGATCTGAAAGTAAATGTTATATATTGTCAATAAAAGATGCTGGTAAGAACTTCAATGTCGTTTAGTTGCTGAGTCATGTCTGACTCTTTTGTGATCCCATGGACTGTAGCCTACCAGCCTCCTCTGTCCATGGGATTTCCCAGGCAAGAATACTGGAGTGTGTTGCCATTCTCTCCTCCAGAGTATCTTCGCAGTCCAGGGATTGAACCCATGTCTCCTGCATTGGCAGGCAGATTCTTTATCACTGAGCCATCAGGGAAGCCCACTAAGAACATAGATGAACTCATAATACATATACGGTACCATAATTGTTTTGTAAATTGGAGAAGTTTGTATTAGGTAAAATGAAATCAGGATGTACAAAGAAAGTGGGAAACTGCCTCAAATGTTTAGCATCTAATTTATATTGAGGACATTTATATTACTAATTTCAATTAGTAATCTGTGTGTATATATATACACATATATATATGTATGTTTTAAAACACACGTCTGCTGTCATTAATAATTATCACTGAGCCCATAATGTGTACCTGGCACTTTTGTAAACAGCTTTCTTGACATTATCTCATGTAATGCCCATGACTCTATAAAGGAGACTCCAGTGTAATGTCTCCTGTTATAGAAGAGGAAATGGAGATCTAGAGAGGTTAGGCCACTTGCCTGGGTCACACAAAAGCATGTGACAATGCCGGTAACCACACCAAAACCTGTGCCCCCAGCCACCCTGCCATATTGCTCCACTTATTCCTTGCTCAATCATAGCAAACACCAGTTTCCTGTGGTTGGCTAGAAGTGAATGTCCCTTTCAGGTATAGCCTGTGGATGTACCATGGGGGTCTTGTTTTGCTGTTGTCCTCAGGATGCTACAATTAAAGAATTGTCCCGATTTTAAGACTGTCTTTCCAAAGAGTCTCTTGGAATTTTAGGATACC